>NW_004524678.1:2488687-2518799 GCF_000260255.1 Octodon degus
TATTTTTTTTTTTTGCGGAACTGGGGATTGAACTCAGGCCCCCAGAAACTGATTTTAATTCCTAGGTTTTCTGTTATGTCGTGTGCGTGTGGGTGTGGGTTTGCACTTCGAGGTACCAGGTCTTCAGGCGTACCAGGCAAGTGCTCTACCACTGAGCTATATTCCCAGCCCTTAAAATGCGTAGGTTCTTGTAACTGCTGATTTGTTCAAAGGAGTTAAATTTCTTCTTTTTTTTAGTGCTGGGTATTGAACCCAGCCAGAGCTTTTGCCCTGAGCCACACGTCTCTGAAGTATAAAATACACTTATAATGACATTTTTATATTTATTTATTTTGAGACAGTTTCACTAAGTTGCTAAACTGCCCATGCTAGGCTCCAACCTGTAGTCCTGCCTCAGCTTCCCAACTGTTGGGATTACAGGTGTACCCTACCATGTTCATCATTGATTAATTTTTTTGGGACAGGGTCTTGCTATGCTGTTCAGGCTAGCCTTGAACTCACAGTCATCCTTTTGCCTCAGCCTCCTGAATGCTGGAATTACAGGAGTAAGCCACCACCCCGGATTAATTTTTTTAAAATAAGTAACTTTAACAAAAATATATGCCTATGATGTAATTCATACTTGTCATATTTTCTACTAATTTGATATGTGTTTATTTTAGTGCTCTTCTTTTTAACGAAGTGAAGTATATCACTACCCTCGAAGACCTTCAGAATGTAGAAAATACTGTGAAAGGAAAAGCAGATATGATCTTTTCATATGTAAGAGCCATTGGCACTCCAGGTATTCATGAAGTTCGGCTTTCATCTTTGCTATGCCTGTGTACTTGTGTGAGTATATCAACATACTTTAAGTAGAGTACAGACAGTATTTACAACAGAATTTACAACACAATCTTTACTATTGTGTCGTCTTTCTCTAAATGGGCAGCATAATCTAGTTAATGGTTGGATAAGAACTAATAATGTAATGACTGAATAAGATACAGAGTACATTAGACTTCATTAGACTTCTTCCTCCGATTACTTGTAGTGTGACCTTGGACAAGTTCCTGGATTTGAGTCCCCAAGTCATTAAGATGGAGACGATAATCTTGTCTTAGTTTTATTGTGAACAGCACAATGAATTGGAATAACTAAAATGTTCCCTAGAATATCTTGTAAGTGTTTTATATTAACTATTACTATTTTTATTTCCTTACAGTCCTCGCAGCACTGACTAGTTTGTTGCTTAGAATGATTTTTTTCTTTAAATCTGTTTTTTGACAGCATCACCTGAGCATTAATATCTAAGCTTATGGTAAAGAAGTTTATAAACATTTCATGACCAAATTATAGTTCTGTTTTCAAGACTTTGTGCATTGTTGCAGTGTAACCGTGTTATGGTGAAGTGCCATTAGAGTCATTATAGCAATTGTAAACGCTTTTAGGAAATAAATCACTTATGGGAACTCTATTTTTATACACATGAAGCTTGCTGGCTATGTTATGTTACTGAGCATAGTATATTTGTGAAATAATATTTCACAATCAGCTTGCTTTTCTTTACTTTCTAGAGCCCTCAGGTTCAATTTTCTCCAGAGCTTCTCCTAGTCAGTAAAAGGGATGAGTGAGGAGGGTCTTCCACTGCTGCTGCTATACAGAATGAGAACTTCCTGATTTATATTTTAATAGCATTAGTCTGACTATTTGGGTCTGGAATAGATTAGAAGAAGCAAAGGTAAAATAACAGAGAAAATTTGGGATCTATGGCAGTAATGTAGGCGAGAGGTGAGGGTGGGTGACTGGGGCCAGGACTTTTAACAGTGGGGGGTAACAATAAGTGTGAACTTCAGAAGTACTTTAGATGTAGGAGAAAACAGAATTTGCTGTCATATTGGATATAGATCAAGAAATAGTGGAGACAAAGGTGGCTCTGAGCTTTTGGTCTGAGGTATTTGAAAAGTGAAATGCTAATAACTGAAGTGGGAAAGACTGGAAGTAAACTGGACTAGAAGGTGTGGAGGGGAGGCTCTGGACTTGACCTTTAGGTGTCATCCTCAAGAAATACCATAAGACGTCCAAGTGGGTGACCCTTGACACCCGGACAGACAGCCAAGGTGCGTGGGTATCACTAGACTGCATTTTTATATTGGGATATAGACTGGTGATGTAAATTCAAGAAATAAAGCTGTGGGACAGGAAGACATCTCTGAGCGAGAGAGACCAGAAAGAGAAAACACAGTTGAAACCATTAGTCCCTCCAGAATTTCCACACCCGCAAATTTCCATTTAATTGATTTCCAAGAAATTAATTTTTGTCCAGATAAACCCTTCTTCCTTGTGACAAGCTACAGACTAGCATATATCTGTGATGGGAGATTCTGAGTTTAGTTTAATCCTAGTAGGCTCGGGAGATGGTTTGGGCCTGCATTTGTTTTCCCTAATCCCTTCTACATTTAGGAAAACAGCCTGAAAGCGGTAGCCTTTTCCCTAGATCTCAAACTGAGCAAGTAATCAAACCAACAAGTCTGACTGTTTCTACCTCTGCTGATCTGCTACATCAGAAGAACTTCACCGTCAGACCTGGCGCTTCCCTTTTCCTCATCCCGTCAGATGGCTCGTAGGAATTTTTCTAACCACATGTGCAGGGATGTAGTTCTGCATAAGTTGAGAAATATCGTGTTAGTTTTCTTAACTCATGGAGGATGAAAAGTAACTCAGTGATGATCTGAGATTTACTATATATTTTCAATAATATGAAGTTCTTAACTGAAATTACCCAGATTTTGGCAGTTAGTATAAACACAGTCCTAACAAGCCATATGCCAGAATTTGTTTGATCCTAAGGTCCTCGTAAAAGTGGGGGAGCAAGCGCCTGCATCCCAGCTCTGCCTTTCTGCTTTTGACTGTTGACATCACATCGTATTTTCTTCTCACCTTGGCATTTCTGCTTGCCAAGTAAGAACTTGTTTCAGTAACCCTGCAGATAGAGGGTTTTCAGGAGCTCCCCTTCCCGTCTGCCTTTATTTTGAGTTTGGCTTCTGGGTGGCCTTTGTCATCTCCCCTTTCACAGTCAGTCTCTGTGAGCCCTTCAGGGACACCTTTGAGGGGTCTCTGTAGCTTGGTCTGGGGTAACCAGGTAGAGCCGGACAGGTTTGTTTTTCTAACCACTCTTTCATCAGTTGATGGGTCATGATTACCTTGGGGAGCACCTTACATGGGCAGTCTCATTCTGCCGTGATTCCAGGACCCCTTCTTTCCCCCTAGGGCTGGGGCCGCACCACTGAAGCAGGCAGCTGCATGCAGTTCTTGACTGGGATCACTCGATCCGTGTTTGGTAAACGGCCAACGGAATGGAATCCACACCTGGAGGAGACACGTGTGCCCCTGTCTATGCACAGTAGCTGAAACACAGACACAGCTTGTCTCCCCAGTGCACAGGTGCACGGCGGGCAGTCCTGAGTGCGATGCGGGGAAGGGATAGCTCTGGGACGCAGGGCCCTCCATCCCTCCCTCCCCGGGCCTGCCCCTCCGCGGCTTCCAGCTGGAGTACCTCTCCTGTCTCCCAGAAGCCTTCTGTGGCAGAATGTGTTCCTTAGCTAGAGGGCCCCAGAAGGCAAGCAGACCCCAGGTCCTGCTGACAGGAGGGCTCACGCCAGGGGCCAGCTGGGGACAGCAGGGGCTCTGCCCTGAGCGTGGGAAGAACCTAGGACCATCGTGCCAGGGGAGAAGAGCCTCTGCCGCAGATGGCCCTGCTTCCCGTGGAAGAGCCTTTGCCTGCCTAATGAGAGGCCGCTGGGCTCTGTCTCCATTTTGGGCTTCTCTAACGAGGCTGGAGAGGCTGAAGCAGCAGGTGTGGCCTGAGGCCTGGAAATCTCTACTTAACTGTCTTTTTAACAAGCATCCTATGATTCTTTTATATTGGTAAGTTTGGGAAACAGTCGAGCATAATAGTCCGAAATACAGTTGCACTTACTCAGACCTAGATGGAGAACAAAATGTGCCTCCCGCTGTTCTGAGAAGCCAGGTGGCGCAGAAGCCTCTGTTCTTTGAGTATCCTGTCCAGATTTACCCAGGAGCTCTCCCAGCTCCCACAGACTGTGCAGCGGGGCTGAGGGTTAGCTGCTTAGGTTTTGATGTCTGAAGCAAAGGAGCCAGGCTCTGAGAGAGGTACAGTGTTTCTGTCTGCTGCTGGGATTTTTTTTTCCCTCGCGTGCTACACCATCCTCCTTCAGTCAAACAGTAATTGCGTTTTAGTGACACAGGCTAACAGTAGCCTCTAGACCAAAACAGTTTTCTCCAGCGAGTTATTTTATCATATAAAATATGATAAAATAGGGACATTTTTAGTTCTAATTATTTTGGAGGGTGCTTTACTAGGCTTCTAGAATCAGTGGAAAAGGGCCGGCCAAATAGCTCAGCAGATTAAAGCACCTGTTTAAGCAGATGCAGGGGTCAGACCTGCCATGCTGGCCCTGCCCCCAGGGCACGGTGAGACTGGGTCTGGTGGCACTGCCTGTAATCCCAGGTCTTGGGAGGCTGTAAACAGGCGGGTCACTAGAAGTCCGATCTAATAGTGAGACCCTGTAGACCTTGTAGATCCTGTATTAAATACAAAAACAAAAATCCAAAAAAAAAAAAAAAAAAAAATCAGTAGAAACCAGGAAAGTCCAGATGTTCAGGTTCCAGCAAGGACCTAAAGGTGTTGCTCGGGCTCTCAGAGCTTCAAGGAAGAGAGAAGGCATACAAATTAAATGATACTGAAATTAAGATGAGAACTGCCAGGTAGGTGGTGTGGCCCTAGTTTGGGAGAGTGGAAGGGGTGACTGAAGGGTGCAGGTTGGAGGAGCTGGCTCAGACTGGCCCCTCACAAAGGCTCAAAGGCAGGGTTTGCTGTGCCTAATCAGGATCTAGCCCTGGTTTCTGGCTGTGGAGGAATCCTGCTGGTTTGAGGGCAAGCAAGTCCTGTGAGACGACCGCTTCTGCCTGGGACAGTCTCAGGCAGGTGGGTCTCTGCCCTGAGTCTGAGGTGGCCCTGTGTTGGACAGTGGCTTATCTTGGCATCTCAGTTGAGATGACATGGGCGAATTAAGTGTAGGGCTAATAAACCTTGTCTTGCCAGGTTTTAGACAGATACTTCTTTAAATTTTATTTTGAAGAGTAAAGACAGAAGCAAAAACCTATAGAAAAAAGACAGAAACAGGGTAATATGCAACAATGCCATTGTTACAGATTCTTAAAACAGCAATAGCTAATTAACAATGGTTGTTCTACTATCTATTTTTATTGTCAAATCTCTTGCTCAGATTAACAGATATAGTTATGCAAGATTGGGGAAATTATTGAATATTGATATTTGCTATCAAGAAATCTTAATTTTTTTTCCTTGTCTTTTTTTTTTGGTTTTAATTTATTTTAAAGAGTCAAACAGATACTTTCTAACATACCTATATGTAGAGCTAAGAGCGAATTTGACCCAGAGTGTTGCAAAATGAAGTAAAGCCCTGTTCTACTTTTAGTGATCTACTGGGCATCTGTAGGCTCAAGAGAAGAATCACATTTTGGTTTTTAGGCACACACACACGTGCCTTTAATGAGTTACAAGTTAAGGACCCACAAGTTAGTTTGATCCGTGTCCCTGTGTTGAATCTTTATGTTAGTAGAATCTATGGCTCTCTGGTCTTGCTGAGTTAGAGTTGTGTACCTGACAGAGTGGCCTAGAGATGTGTGATTATATGTGTGGGATGCTACCCAAAGGTTATACGAGGCTTAGAGCGAGACCGTAACAGTGAAGGTAAAGTTGTAGCTTAAGAGAGGTCACTGGATTAGGGAAGACTGAGAACTGAGAGGCTTGGATTTTGAATAGACCATCTGCAGAGAATAAAAACACCAGAGACTATGACAGCAGTGTTGAAGAACACGACGCAGTGTGACAGAACACTGTGACACTCACACAGCCATGTGACAGAAAAGGCATTCTTCATGGAATTAGGGAAGTGATGCTGGTTAGGGTGGGGTTGTTGTTGGCCACTGGAGTAGCCATTGGCTCCAGGATCTTGTCCTAATTAAAGAATTACATGGAGACAACTGAGAAATGCAGAATTTTCATTTATTAAAGAAAAAAGAAGTAAAAAGTAGAAGTGAAAAAGAAGAGAGGAAATATACCCTGTGTGCAGGGCAGGTCCCTGGCAGGGTAAGGAGACGGTGGCCACGAGGCCCAGTGGCCTTCATCTTTTATATCCTCCTAACGTCAGATCCACATCTTTGGAAGCTGCTCTGAACTCTGAATTGGCTTCTCTCCTAATTGCAGGGCACACTGTGTTATGCAGCCTCCTCTGTGATTGACAGGTCACACCTTATTTTGCAGCCTTCTTTCTGGTTCTCTGTCAGGGACAGGTCACACCCTTTTGTCTAGCTGACTCACCATCCTTTAATCTCCCACCTCAGGGTGGTGAGTGGGATAATCTGATGATAATCTGCTTCTACTACTAGAGAGGCGGGGAAGGATCACTGCCTGGACATGGTATAGAGGAGAAAAGGGAAAATAACACGCAAATGGGAGGAATTACTAAAAGAAATACTTCCAGAACATTTTCTGTGCAAGCAGGCGCAGGGGCCTGGGGTTTGATCCCTGGTCCTGCCGTGCCGGCCCCACCCCCAGGGTATGCCGAGATGGCAGTTGAGACTGGGCATGGGGTAAGGCACCTGTAATCCCAGCACTTGGGAGGCTGGAAACAGGAGGATCACTATGAGTCCGATCTAGTAGTGAGATCCAACACCCTGTAGACCCTTCCCTAAAATACAGAAAAATTAAAAAAAAAATAATTTCTGGAACTGAAGGATTTGAGCTTTCAGATTAGAAAGGCCTGTTGAGTCGTACAATAGAGGGTGACTACCAAGGCCTCTCATTTTGAAACTTCTATGAAATGGGCAAAAATGAGACCATTTTAGAATCTTCCAGAGGAAAGAAGAGTTTCCTACTGAAGGATCAAGAACCAGAATAGCACTGGACTTGTCTGCTGCAGTTCTGGAAATGGATGAAAATGAACAATGTTTTCAGCGCTCCTGGGGACACGACTTGAACCGAGGAGTCTATGTCCAGGCAGCGTTAGTTAATTGTGAAAGTGAAATTAAGACATGTTCAGAAGTGCAGGGTGGCAAAAAAGTTGTGCTTTGTATCTCTCACAAGGAGGTACAGGAGAGTGGGAGCAAGGGAGTAGAAACAAAGGAGAGATGGGGGAGCAGGCGAAGGACTCGGCCTGGAGGGAGAGCGCGAGCGCCCAGGCAGGCCCTGGGTGGCGGCATCCGTGGTGGGGCGGCTCAGGGCTCCGCACAAGTGTCTGTAAGACAGTGGACGCCACAGGGTGCCTGATATGTAAGGAATCGAGGAATAGACCATGGAAGAGTATAGAATCAAGGAAAAAATCTAAAATGATTGTTTAAAATGCAATTTAAAGCATTATAACTGCATGACAGCAGAGTTGTCTGAAAAGCATGGCTGCTCTTCACTGAATGGTTTGTCTGTAAATGATGCTTTCTGAGCCACCGCAGTGTAAACTTTGAACATTAATAAAAGCTAGATGATTTGAGGGAATGGGAATCGGGTACACTCTTGGAGCTGTTTTTTTCCCCTCCAGAAATTGAACTTAGGACCTTGCAGTTGCCACACCACTAGGCTACTCCAGGCCCCTTTTTTTCCTGTTGTTTTGAGGCAGGGTTTCACTATGCAGTTCAGGCTGGCTTTGAATTCACTTTTTAGTCCACACTGGCCTTGAACTCACAGCAATCCTGCCTTAGCCTCTCAAGTGCTGGGATTATAGCTGTGCATCACCATGCCCGGCCTGGTGCTGTGTTTTAGAAAAGAGATTGCATTTATTATCTTCCATAGTGGGAAATAAATAAATAATGGACCTTTATATCTATTTACATTGTGTGTGGGGGTGTAGAGTCCGACAAAATATAGATATATTTCCGGAAAACAAAAACTTGTATAATTTATTGAGTTATTATGCTATTGGTACAGGTTACCTTTGGCTTGTACAATCACAAGAGGTGCTCAAGGTGGGGGCCATGAGCTGCCAGACGTTCAGTGGTCCGGCGGATGCTGCTTGGGCAACCTTGGTCCTCGCTGCGCATGCGATTTCAGTTCCTTCTCTACGGGCTGGCTGTGTAGAGGGCTTTCTGCGGTGCACAACATCCTGTAGCGTCCCCCATAGAAGGGCATCACCATTGACTGAGAAAAGGTCATACTAATTTCTTCTCCTGAAGTGTGTATACATTCATTGTCTTCCCTCCCCATATATATGATGTCATGTCGATACATGGAGGCAAATACCAAAATAAATAGTGGAAGACTTCAAAGCAGTTGTAATTTGGCAAATGGTAAGGGGATGGAGGGCAGGAAAATGGCTGGTGGTTAGTTGTTGTTTGCTAGTTGTTGTTTAGGTTCAGGGGATGACGCGTGGCCCGGGCTGGCAATAGCCAGTGCTCCTCTGTGCTCAGCCTCCCCAGTGCTGGGACTGCAGGTGTAAGCCGCCATGCCTGGCTGTTTTTCTTAATACGTCATATAGGATTGTCGCTAAGATTGGTTAAAAATCAATATATGTAGACATGTATAAAACTTAACGTACCAAAGCTGTGAATTCATACTGTGTTCTCTAGTACTGGGAAAAAACAATCACTCATTTATCGTATGTGGTATTCGCCCAGTTCTCTCACCTGGAGTAGAGCGGACTTTTCCTAACTTCTCGAACTGCGTGCATTTGCGCATCTGGGGCTCCTGCAGGGGCTTCCTCTAAGTGTCATAGGAAGTGAGGGCAGTGGGGGGCATTCGCAGTAAAGGCTGCGGGGAGTCCCACCGACTAACGCCTCCTCTCTCCCTCTCTCCACCTTTGCTTCAGAGCACAGAGCAGTCATGGGAGCAGCCTTTGTGTATGGGACCACCTATCAATTTGTTTTAACCACGGAAACTGGCCTTTTGGAAAGTGTCGGGTATGTATAAGAGGCGCACGGAAACGATTTTTTGTTGTTCGCTTCTTTCACGTTCTTGGTCAACGTTTCCGGGATTCTCTCACGGCGTGGGCTCCTCCGCAGGAATGCGGAGCAGATGCGGCTTCACGCGCGACGCATGAGCTGCCCTTCCTTGGTCTGGCGCAGGGTGGACACCCGCGGAAACAGCGGCAGGCGGAGAGGGCAGGGAGGGGGGCAGCCGCGGGAAGGGATGCCCCGAGCGGCCCAGTGAGGTGTCGTAGGAATAGGACCCCTCAACCCCACGCCGCAGTCAGCTTGCAGGTAAAGTACTAGCTTTCAAAGCAGAGCACCAGGTGTTCTTTGTGGGAGGTTTGTTTTGTTTTTTTTTTTTTTTTTGTATTTTGGGGAAGATTCCACAGGGGGTTCAGGGTCTCACTACTAGATTAGACTTGTAGTGATCAGCCTGTTTACAGCCTCCCAAGAGCTGGGATTATAGGCATGCACCACCACGACTGGGGATTGAATTTTTAATCGTTTTTATTACTGCATGTTTGTAATGCATCTTGGGGAATTGGTGCATCCGTGTAACACAGCCTGATTGTTTTCAGTCCCTGTACTTCCCTCTCTCTTTCTTGCGCCCTCCTTCAATCTCCTTCTCCATCTCCAGGAGCCTTTCTATCCTCTTTCCATTTTATTCATTTATATACAGTTTAGGTTTCTCATATAAGAAAGGATGAGATATTTAGCTTTCTCAGCTTGGCTTATTTCACTTAGCATGACAGTGTCTAGTTTCTTATACTTTCCTGTGGATGACCTTATATTCTTCTTCATGGCTAATACTGCATTGTGTATATACCACATTTTCTTTTTTCAGTCATTTGTTGGCAGGTATCTAGGCTGTTTGCAGAGCTTAGCTACTGTGAATTACACCATTCTAAACACAGGTGTGCATGTATCACTATAATATGTCTTTAATTTTTTTAGAAATATGATCAGCAGAGGTATGGCTGGTCAAAAGATACTTCTTTTTTAATTTTTTTTTTTTTTTTTTGGTCTCTTTGATACAGGGTCTTGCTATACAGTTCAGGCTGGCCTTGGGTTCACTTTGTAGCCCACGCTGGTCTAGAACTGGCAGCAATCCTCCTGCCTCAGCCTCTTGAGGATTACAGATGTGTGCCACCACGCCAGCGGCAGATAGTATTTCCACTAATATTTTTTTTGAGGACTTTTCATATTTCTCTCCATCGCAGCTCTCCTAGCATGCTTTCCCACCAGTGGAGAAGGCCTCTTTTTTTCTACATCCCCACCAGCATCTATCACCCATTCTGCTCGGGGGTGTGTGTGTGGTGGGGGGGCAGCTCAGTCCACCTGTGGGGGAAGGGCTGGCATGGTATGTGGTGCTGAGGCTCAGACTGGGGTCCCTGCGCTTTGCCTGAGCTTGCCCAAGCAGGCACTTTCAGCAGCCCCGCGCCCTCTGTTCTTGATGGTCTTCACTTTGACTGGGATGAAGTGGAATCTCAGTGTAGTTTTGTTTTGTGTTTTCCTGATGGCTAAAAATGTCGAACATATTTTGGGGCATTAATTAATATTGTGAGTTCTTTTTCTTGCCTACCTGTCTATCCTTATCAGAAAAGTAGCTAGCAAAAGCCTCCCATTCTGAGTTCTTTACTCTGCCAGTTGTTTGTTTATTTTTTTTAATTTGATGTAATTCCATTTGTTGATTCCTAGTATTACTTTCTGTGCTGTTAGAGCTCTATTGAAGAAGTCTTGCCTATGCCAGTGGCTTCAACTATTTCTCTTAACATTTTCTTCCAGCAGTTTCAAAGTTTCTGTTTTTATATTTAGAACTTCGATCCATTTTGATTTGATTTTGGAACAGCATGAGATAGGGATCTAATTTCTATCTTTTATAGAAGATGCTCAGTTTTCAGGATCATTTGGGGGAAAAAGGCTGTCTTTTCTCCTATGTATGCTTTTGCTTCCTTCTCTAAAAGGATGTGGAGCCTGGGGAGATGGCTCAGTAGAATAAGTGCTTGCCTGGCAAGCGCGAGGGCCTGAGTTCAATCCCTGGTTCCGGAAAAAAAAAAAAAAAAAAAAAAATCATGTGGCCGAAAGTGGGTGAGTTTGTTTTGTGTTTTTTATTTTTTATGTATTTAGTACAGGATCTACAGGGTCTCACTGTACAGATTGGACTCCTAGTGATCCTGCTGTTTTTAGCCTCCCGAACACTGGGATTACAGGTGTGCACCACCACGCCCAGTCTCAGGTGTCATCTCAGTGCACCCCAGGGGCAGGACCAGCATACTGGGGATCAAACCCCTGGCCCCTGGGTCTGCCCATCCGCTGGGCTATCTGGCTGACCTGTTCTGTGTTTCTTTGTATCTTTTTTGTATGTCAGTGCCATGTTTTTGTTACTCTAGCTTTGAAGTGTAGCTTGAAATCGGGTATTGTGGTACCTCCAGCTTTGATCTTTTTACTCAGGATTGCTCCAGCTATTCTGGGTCTTCTTTTTGTTTCCATACAAATTTGAGGACTAGTTTTCCTAGTTCTCAGAAGACTGTCCTCAGAAGTTTCATGGAGACTGCATTAAATCTGTAGATCCCTTTTGGTAATGGGGCTATTTTATCTTTTATTTGTTTTATTTATTTTTACCACATGTAACATTTTTTATTGGTATATGTGATACATAATAATTCCATTAGTTTGGTGTCGGGCGCCCTCCCGTCCAGCAGGAAAGCACTCAACACGATTTGTGCGGCGGAAAGGCTTTAATCGTTCTCCTGAGTGATGCGCCCCGAGAGAGCACAGTTCCTCTCTTTGTCCCTCTTCCTGTCTCTGACCCTCCGCGTCGCGGAGCGTTTCTTTTATATCCTCACACTGTCCAATCGAGGGTTGATACATGTTACAGCGCCATTGGTTACAATCTCAGGGAAGGTATCTTACATCATTATAGGCGGGTGTATAGAGACTGCGGAAGCAGGAAATGAGCGCCATCTTGGCACACTCGGTGGGAGGGGTAATCTAGCGCAGGCTTCAAGGGCTGCAGCAGGCCTCACCCAATGATCCCTAGGAGTTTTGGTTCTGAAGCCGCGATTCGCGGCATGGGCTCTCTACAGTTTGGGAGGATTGGTACATACACACACACACACACACACACACAATATTGATCACTTTTGATCTCCTTTATCTTTTGTTATTTTCTCTCACACATCTCTAGATCCCCTTCCCAATTTCCAAAAAATTTATCCTCCTGTTTCCTACCGTCACTCCTTTATTTTCCTTCAGATTACTTATATTTTGCTTTTCTTATGTAAGAGAAAACATACAATATTTAACTTTCTATACCTGTTCAATTTCACTTCACATGATGGTCTCAAGAGCCTTTTATTTTCCTACAAATTATATTTATTCTTCTTTATGTCTAAGTAATACTCCACATTGTATGCGCACCACTTTTTTTTTATACTGGGGCTTGAACTCAAGACCTGTGCTTGCCAGGCAGGCGCACAAGCCACTGAGCTATCTCCCTAGCCCCGTACATCACATTTTCTTTATCCATTACCTGTTGGTGGGTATCTAGGCCGCTTCCATAATTTAGCTGTTGTGAATTGCACTGCTATCAACATGGCTATGCATGTATCGCTGTAATATGTTAACTGTATCATTCTTTTGGCAAGATGTCCAGCAGTGTTAGCTGGGTCAAGTGAAATTTCTGTCTGTGTTTTTAGTGTTTTGAGGAATCTCGTACTGATCTCCAGAGTGGCTACGCTAGTTTACGTTCCCACCAAGAATGGAGAAGCATGCCTTCTTCCTCCCAGCCCTGCCAGCATCATTTATCCTTGAGTCCTTGCCAGCAGCACTCTAACTGGAGTGAGATGGAATCTCGGTGGTGTTTTGGTTTGCCTTTTTTTAGTGGCCGAAGATGCTCACCATTTTCCACAAGATGCTCAGCATTTTTCACATACTTCTTGGTTTGTTGCCACTTAAATGGTACTGATTCTGCCAATTCAAGCACAAGGGACGTCTCAACATTTTCTGATGTCCGCTTCAATTTTTTCCTTCAAAGTGGTATAATTTTCATGATGTTGGTCTTTCACCTCCTTGGTTAGGTTGATTCCTAGGCATTGATTTTTTGAAGCTATTTGAATAGAATTTTTTCCAGTTGTTTTTTCAGTGGGTGGCATGAGAATGTTTGGTTTTTGTTTATTGATTTTATATCTTGTTTATGAGTTTTTTGCTAGTTACTTTGTCATTCTAATCCTAAATGAATTTAAGTAGTGTTTATTTGTTTTTATTTTTGTGTTTTTGAGATAGAGTTTCACCATGTAGTTCAGGCTGCCCTTGACTCACTGTGTAGCCCACACTGGCCTCAGCCTCCAGAGGGCTGGAGTCACAGGCATGTGTCACCATGCCTAGCTACATAGTTTTTAAAACGGGATGTTTTAAAATTTACTTTTCTTGTCTAGCTTCTAGTTTACAATTCTAGATAGAAAAACTACTTTTCAGTGTTTCTGGCAGGGCATTGTTTAAATTTTCTTTTTCATTTAGTACTTGAAGACACAAACAATAGCCAGTACATTTTAAAACTACATTTACTATCACACAGCCCTTCAGGACAGGTAACCCAGAGCAAGGCAAAATGGTAATTAACCTTTTAACGACAGCATCACCTCTCAGGACGTAGTAGCTGTTTGATACACTACACGCAGTTGCTTAAGGCCCGTTTACAACCCTGAAAGCTTGGAAGCCGATGTGCGGAAGACCGATGAAGTGAAATCACGTGGGGATCGGGGCGCGTGGAGAAGAAAGTCTGAAGGCGAAGTTACATTTTATTGCTTAGTACGCCATTACGTCGCTCTTTCCAGGATTCGCTCCTCGGTGTTCTGCTGGTGTCCTCAGCAGTGACTTCAGAATCGAATGCGCGCTCACAGTTCTGTGAGCAGCAGGTTTCCAGCGCTGTGAGGCCTGTACGGGGAGGACCGCAAAGCTTCGCTGTCGGGAGTCCCCGGAGTTGTGAGCCACAAAACTCATTCAGCAGAGCCTGCAGCTGTGCTTGTTTGTTGTCCGCTTAGTTCCCAATGGAGAAAGCCTTGTCTGTTGTCTTGTCTGTCTCTTTTTGCCCACTGCCCCTTTCTCCTTTCCTCTGATTTTTCTGTTGGATTGGTTGATTGATTGATTGATTTTGAGACAAGGTATCACTATGCAGTTCCGGCTGGCCTTGAACTCACTTTGTAGTTCAGGCTGGTCTTACACTCACAGTGATCCTCCCGCACAGCGATCCTCCGGCCTCAGCCTCCCGAGTGCTGGAATTATAGGGGTATGCCACTATGCTCTTTGATTTAAGAGCAAAACATGGTGTTATTCCGGAAGGATTTTTTTTCACTTTTCTCCATTTCCAAGTTGCAATTGAAAATGTAGTTATCCTGTTTTGTGTACTTTTAGTTTAATTTTTTTTTTTTTTTTTGTGGAAGTGGGGATTGAACTCAGGCCCTTGCCAGGTAAGCACTTATTCTACTGAGCCATCTCCCCAACCCCATGTTTTGTTTACTTTTGAGCACACTGTATTGGGGAAGTTTGAATTATCATTTCTGCGTAAATAACAAGATACTGAGGAGTCATACCTGGACCTGAGGTCCCTGAATGGGACCATGTGTTCTGTGTTCTGAAGACAGTGCTCTGGGGACAGGCCTTTTAAATCAAGTGTTAGCTAGGACTGGCTTTTCTAATAGTGGGGTAAGGCAGATGGTTTTTTTCTTTTACTTTTTTCATTCTTTGTTCAGCTAATACTGAATACCTTGTACATGTGGGACATTACATTATTCTGTTTTTTGGGGCTCTCCCATTGGATAAGATTCATATATTGATTACTGTCTCATCTTGGGCCTGAGTGTGTTTCAAATTATGTATCAGTTCATGATGAAGGAGATGGATAGAAAAGGAGGTAGAGTGCTGTACGCTCCATTACTTTCTGCTACTTCTCCATATTCCTTCTTTTTACTTTTATTTTTATATTTAGTACAGCATGTACAGGGTCTACAGGGTCTCACTACACAGACAGGACTCAGTGATTCTCCTGTTTGCAGCCTCCCAAATGCTGGGATTACAGGCACGCGCTACCATGCCCAGTCTCCATTGCTGTCTCAGCGTGCCCTGGGGATGGAGCTGGCACACCGGGGATTGAACCCTGGTCCCCGAGTCTGCCTAAGCAGGCTTTTCTCCTATTTATTTATTTCACTCTTCAAAGTTTTATTTCATTAACTTCAGATCAAATTTCCACAACTGTTTTCTGATCAATGTACTACCCTTGCTTGCCTTCCCAAAATGGTAGTACTGGAAGATGTGGGGTAGGGAGAAGAGACCTCTTGAAGACGCACCGCATTTGCTCATCTCCCACAAGGAAAGAGTTGGGCATCTGACTGTTCAACAAAACAAAGCTTTAATAGCATCCAGGAGGGCAAACAGGCAAACCAGCTGTAGACACTCTTCCGCTGGTCAAAATCAGGCCAGAGAAAACCTACTCCACACAGCTATAAAACATATCAATGTTCATCTTTTCTTTTTTCTGTTGCCGCAACATTTTTCTTCTTTTAATTATCATATCGTGCAGTTTCTCCAGTTCCTCTTTGAGTCCATCTCTTATGATTGCACAAGTGGGCTGCAGATGCCAAGGAGTTGATGAGCTCAGTTTACCCATTGCTAACAGTTTCTCAATTTCTGTGAGAGACAGTGAGTTCCTCAGATCTTGCTTGTTGGCAGTTATAAGTACAGGGACTCCTTGGTTTTCAGATATCCTAGTTATTTTATGAAGTTCAGTTTTGGCTTCTTCCGTCCTTTCAACATCAACCGAGTCCACCACGAACACCATGCCATCTGTGCGTCTGGTATACGACTTCCATACGGGCCTCAATTTCTCTTGACCACCTACATCCCAGACATGGAAAGTGACTGTTTTAGAATTTCCCAAAGTCACTTTGATTTTCTCAGTGTTAAATCCTTTGGTAGGTACAGTATTTACAAATTCATTGAACTGCAACCTGTATAAGACTGTTGTTTTTCCAGCACAGTCCAAACCCAGAATAACAATGTGGTAGGACTGAAAGGAAGGCAGGCTGGACAGGATAGATGTCTGGTCTGACAGTCCATTCCCCATTTCCAGGGGCAAGTAAGTGTCCCAAACTGAAACACTTTCTTCCTACTGCTTTAGAATTTCTCCTCCTTGGGGATCCAGCTACAAGACTGCGGCTCCCCCCACATCCTGATTTCACGTCGCCCGCAGCCACTGGGACACCAGCGAGGCCCGGGTGGTGACAGCGACGAGCCCGGCGGGCACTGGTGCCAGGCTGTGCTCTCTCCTTTTTAAATTTAAAGCATTTTTATTGGTATAGGATTTAGTACATGTGTTATATGTTATTTATGTTTTGTAACAGCACATCTGAATTCTTTTCCTTGTCCCCTTCCCTGTCCTCCCATCTCAGTATTCCTTCTCAGAGAGTCTGTGTAGGTCACACATGGTATTACCCTCCACACCCATATGTGTCAGTGGATTACATCAGATGGGGACCCTGACCTATGTCTCGCAAATCCACTTCTGAGCGAATTTGGTGTGGAGAAGCTGGATTCGCAATTTTTGCCCAATTACAGAAAGAACAGCAAAGTGTCTTCACAGAATAAGTTGGAAGCTGAAAAGTGTTAATGGCTAGCTGAAAGCCCCAGAACTCTTGCTGTGTGGATCACTATATGGAATTTATAGATTTCTGTCGTTATCCTTATTTCCCGATCATTATTTGAATTTTCCTTGTATCCTGTGAGGTATTCTTTTGAACGTCACCTAAGTTCTCATTTTGGTTTCTTCTCCCCCGCCCTTGGTACTGGGAATCAAATTTACAACCTTACGTTTGCCAGGCAGGTTCTGTGCTACTGAGCTGGCTCCCCGGGACCCCACTTTGGCTTCTGTTACCTACAAGCAAATGATCCCTGATGAAAGAACTTTCTCAAATTATTTTATAGTTTCAGAGATGTTAATGTAAGGGCTCTTCTGCACTCAGAACTTTCCTGTCAGCAGTTCTCCAGAAGTTGTACACCGTCATGGAGCCTGAGCTGTCTTACTGCTTTTATTTGAAATGTCCATTTTTTCTGTCTTGGAGAAGCCATTCTGTCCCTTCTTGTTTAAGTTTTTTGATCTTTCTCATCCTTTCCAACCTGAGGTGGAGTGGAATGTTTCTTTGTTCCTTACGACATTTTTTTATATTATAATGCTAATAAACTACAGTTTAATTATTTCACTAAAATGTCTTCTATAGTTTAAGCCCTTGAGGATTTGAATTGTCTTATTTATCTTCATCATTGTGTTTAGCACAGGGTCTAAAATACAGTTGGCTTTAAATGTATCTTTTAAGTGCCTTTTTTCTAATCATTTGAAATTAAATTTGAAATCAGTGAACCTTGAATACTTAAAGAAAGCATGTCCCAAGAATTAGAATAAATATTTTAAATGTAAAATTTTGTAGTGTTTTGCCAAACTCTTCTAATGTCTTGTGGAGATTTTTTACATGCTATTTTAATTTTGGCAAACGTTATTCCCACTATAAGTGTATCTTTGTGTTCTCATATTGAAAGAAATGTCAAAGCTTGAATTACAGGCCATATTTGCTGAGCTTTGTAGTATTTTAGATATAAAGTCACAAACTCCCACAAACCATCACATGGTTTTTATTTTAAGGCCTGTTTTGGCTAAAGTTTATTCAAAACAGCTTTGGGCTTAAATTAAAACTAGACAATCCATATAGGAGAGGTCTAGAAAAGCATTTTTATATTTCAAAATAATCTCATTGTCCACACAATCACATCCTTTTATTGGAACAATTACGTAGGCCTGTGCATAACTCCACCGAGACGCTACCGCATAAAAAGGTTCAGGGAGAAAATAACCTACATGACTCATATGGTTTGATCAGATATTGCGATTAATTTTTAATATAGTATGTTGTTTTGGCCCAAGTTCATTTTGTTCTAATATTATCTTACCATCTTTCTGAAACAGTAATTCAGAAGCTTGAGTCCTAATTGTTATTTAATTGTCTTTTTGGCTAGCACAAGGATCACGTGTTGAACTTCATTAAGTGGATGACCCTGCTCTTTAATTTGCAGCTCTGAGGATATAGAACACGCACATCTCTACTTTTTTCATTGTCAGCTCGTCTCAGACTTGGCTCAGCCATGCAGAAGAACGCTGATGGGCCAGCCGGTGACAACGCTGAACATCCACGTGTTTGTTAAGACAATGAAAGCACCTCTGCTGGTATGTGTCTTATTTTAATAGAATAAATAACTTACTCATAAAATTTATTAAACTTTTACTCACAGACATGTTTTACTTAAATGAGTTATGTCTGTTCCCTGTTTCTCGCACATATTTCTTTGATTTTGTGAGTTTGAGCAGTAGTTCTTATTAAAGACAGTCTAGATGACAGGCTGTTCTTAAAGTGGCATTATAATGCCTCAATTTATTTTTCCGTAGCTTATCTAAGTGAAATGCTCTATGGTAGTTAAAGTGACCCTTGGAGTGCTCATGGAGCACACAGACTGTGCTGTGGTGGAGAGGAGATCTCGTTTATAAGTGCTTTGATCATTGTTTGAAAAGTTGGACTATATTGGAACTGTAGGATTTCTGGTGCCCTGCTTTCCTTAGAGTCAGCCTCGAAACAGTTTCATAGAGACTCATGAGCTAGTGGCGGTCAGCAGATTTTTCTGTGAGAAGCTGAAGGCTTGTCCTGAATATGGATAACACATTGAAGTAGATTTTTCTTAATACTTTTTAAAAAATAAAATCTGCATGCATTTTATTTAAAAAATATTTTTTGTTTGCATGCATTTTAAACAGTGCAGCAAAGTATATTTTAGAAAATGAACCATGTGCAGCTGAAAAAAACGTGTATTCAGCTGTGTTTGGGTGGAACACTCTATATGTCCACCAAGTCCATTTGTTCCAAACTCTGATTCAGTTCTGCCACTTCTTTGCTAAGTTTTTGTCTGGTTGACCTATCTTTTTGGGATAAGGGGGTGTTAAGGTCTCCTGTTAAGATTGTGGTATTGGATATTAGATTTTTCATGTCCATTAAGATTTGCTTTTTATAGTTGGGTGCTCCTGTGTTTGGTGCATGCATATTTATGGGTGTTACCTCTTCCTCTTGAATTTTTCCCCTAACTAGTATGTAGTGGCCTTCTTTATTTTGCTTGATCATTCTTGGTTTGCAGTTGAGACTGTCTGAAAACAGGATTGCTATCCTGCTTTTTTCTGAGGTGCTGGGGCATGTAGTATTGTTTTCCATCCTTTGACTTTCAGCCTATGAATTTCTTTATGAGTTAAGTGTGTTTCTTGTATATAGCATATTGTTGGGTTTTGTTTCCTAATCTGCTATGCCAGTCTATTTCTCTTAGTTGGTGAATTGAGTCCATTTACATTGATGGTTATACTTGAGATGTGTTAACTTATGATTGACATGTTATTTACCTGCTGTTGTTTACTCCTTTTTTTTTTTTTTGGCAGAACCAGGGATTGGACTCAGGTCCTTGCGCTTGCCAGGGAAGTGCTTATTCCGCTGAGCCATCTCACCGGCCTCTGTTTACTCCTTTTTGTTCTGTGTTTAATTGTTTGCCTTATTTAGTGGGTTCCTTCTGTTCTCGTTTGTGGAGTTCTGATCATTTTGGTCCTTCTCTAGAACATCTTTCAGTAGTCTGTGTAGGGTTGGCTTTGTCATCATGAAATTCTTTAGTTGTTCTTTGTCATGGAATTATTTCGCTTCTCCATCAAACTTGAAAGAGAGTTTTGCAGGGTATAGTAGTCTGGGCTGGAATTCATTTTCATAGAGGACTTGAAGTACTCTGCTCCATGCTCTTCTTGCCTTCATGGTTTGTGAAGAGAAGTCGGCTGTAATTCTGATGGGTTTTCCTTTGAATGTGATCTGCTTCTTTTCTCTAGCGGCTTTCAGTATATTATTCTTGTGCTGGATTTCTGGGATCTTGACTATTATATGTCTTGGTGTGCTTTTAATTGGGTTGAGGTTACTTGGCGTTCTGTATGCTTCAGTTACCTGAATGTCAGATTGTTTCCTCATATTTGGGAAGTTTTCTGCTATTACTTCTGCCCATATTCTTTTTATATCATTTGTATTGACTCCATCTTGCTTATTGATGCCTATTAGTCTCACATTGTTCATTCTTTGCATTGTCTTGCAGGTGATGGATTATTTTTTTCCTGCATCCTAGTTGTTTTTAAGAAACCTTTTCTTACCTTTTCACTAGCTGCACCAGCATCTTCCAGATCTGAAAGTCTGTCTTCACTTTCACTCAAACAGTTTTGTAGGCTTGTGATTGAGATTTTAAATTCCTCTATATCTCTTTGACTCTGCTTCATGTGATCTATTTCTTTCCTGTATTGCTCATTCAAGGAGTCCATCATTTTTCTAATTTCTGGGTTTTTTTTTTTTTTTTCATCAATGTCTTCTTTAGAGGCAGTTAATAATTCTTTTACTGCAGAGTTTTTTTCAGATTGGGTTTCCTCCATATGTTTCTGTATTCAATTCTTTACTTCAGATGCTATGAATTCAGAGATTTCTTTATTTCAGAAAATAATTCTGCTCTGAGTTCTATACTTTGCTGCTTTTGTTTCTTTACTTCTGACTCTGTTAATTCATACATTTCAGCTGAGCTAGTGACCTCTGAACTTGTTCTGGGTGGGCATTGGATTTCCCCCATATGTTTGTGTATTCGATTCTTTACTTCATATGCTATGAATTCAGAGATTTCTTTTTTTATTTCAGGAATTAGTTCTGCTCTGAGTTCCTCTATACCTTTCTGCTGTTGTTTCTTTACTTCTGGTGCTGTTCGTTCATTCATTTCAGCTGAGCTAGTGTCCTCTGTACTTGTTCTGGGTGGGCTCGAGGCCTGAGATTGCATTTTGCTCCTTGTCTTTGTCATTTCATATAGCACTGACCTTGGACCTTTGGTGTAGAGCCTTGGTGCAGTTATAACCTTAGCACCTATTGAAATTCGAGTGCAGATCTATTGAGTTTGAGTTTATCTAGTTATGCCTGGCCTGGGTCTAGCTGTTGTGTTCAGCTCCTTCCTGCTGCAACCCTTGGAAGTGAACCTGTTGTGCACTGCTAGCACAACCATGAACCTGTGGTGCCCCTCTGTTGTGCCCCTGGCCCAGGGAGCACAGGGGAGTGCCGAAGCTCTTCCACACACTAGCCAGGTTTGGGGTTGGGCTGGATCTAGGGGTACTGAGAGCATTGCAGAAGTTCTCACTCACTCAGCGGGCTTGGGAGTGGGGGCTGTGGAGGGTTGGAGGGGTCCCAAGGGTGCAGTAGAGGGTCTCACTCACACAGCGTGCCTGAGTTTTTGGTCCGGAGAGGTCCCACGGGCACAGGGAAGCCGCTTGCTGGACCTGGGCTAGGCTGGATCAACAAAGTATAAAGAAAAATTTTAAACGTTGTCCCCTTTCATCACTCAGTATTCAGATGGCTGCCGTAGTTGGCATCTCTGCATCTGTGTAGATACGTACAGGTAGTGTGGTGAATCCATTCACGGACCTGTCATATGAGTGCTGTTGAATTTATTAGAAGGAAATCAGTGCGAAGCTGGGGGGATCATGGAACTTTTGAATGATAAATATTTTGCTATCACTGTATATTCTTCAGAAAGTAGCATCTAAAGTGTTGAAAATTATTGTATTATAAAACACAGTAAGAAATCAAAAATCATTTTTAAAAACTTGATGTTTTCATCTTAGAATTAACTTTAAAAGATGAAGAAATTAGCTTCATGCACTTGTTTTTATCTCTTCTTGCTGTGTTTCTGATATTTGTTAGTGTTATTTTTATACTTTTATAGGTCTATAATGTTTATTATAGTCTGTTCGATAACCATAATTCCCATTTTTAAAAAAGGCTTGCCTCTACATTTAAATAAATTCAGGGCCTGCCAGCCGCAATTTTCCTGGCTTAGTTCCTTAGTTGTTTATTTTAAGTATCTTTGGTTGCATGTTTTTCTTTTTAAAGAACATGTTTTACGCATCTCTCTCCTGTCATGAGGGAGGGCCGTGCATCTCATGTGCGGGGAAGCATAGCCCCTGAGTCTTTTGCTGGCCCAGTTGAGGGAAGGAGGATGGAGGAGACAACTCCGTCTGTATGATTCCTCACCATTTCTTTCAAATCTCATTTCCTTCTCTTCAAATAATCAGGTATTACTAAAAACTCTCAGGATTTTGTCTACATAATAGTTGGAGTCAGCATTATTATAGCTTGTTGTGAACTTGGTAAAAACCTGTTTTGTGTTTTGCTTTGCTTCGCTTCAGCATTCTGGCTTGAAATAGCTCCTTTCCCAAAGTGTCTGTCCGTGTACTTTCTTTTGCTATGTTTTCATGTTTTTAAAAAATTTTTAATGTTTTTATGGTTTTTTAAATTTTTATTTTAGGGAAGGTCATTCCTCTGATCTGTTTGCTATGACATTTCTTTGAATTATATCATAATAGTTTTGAAGTTAAAAAACTAAAACTGAAAGCTTCATAATGCCTTGGGATTCAGTGGAGTATGACTTCACCTGAAAACAGGACATGACAGAATTTTTTTTTTATTTTAATAATTTTATTGAGAAAGAAGTTGCAGTGAGATAGTTTCAAAACAGCTTAGTAGGACAGTTACAATAGTTAATACATTGCAATATTGTTGTCCATGTAGTAGTTGTTCCTAGTACAAGATGCAGACGTGATATCTTGTCTAAACACTATTAGTTCAGAACCTTCTCACTGAACTAAGAGAAAGCAGCTGTATATTATGCAGAATTTAAGAGCCCTATTTACATCGTATTCTCTGCAGTGTTTTTGGTCTCTGTCCAAAATCAGACAGCTGAAGGTGTGTGTGGTTTCCTTGTCCTCTTCTGTCCCATTCTAGTAGGCTACCTGTCTTGTTTTCATGCCAGTACATTGTTTTGTTACTGTCGGTTTGCAGTGTAACTTGCAGTCTGGTATTGTGGTGCCTTAGGCTTTGCTATTTTTGCTCAGAATCGACCAAATTTAAAAACTGGCAGATGAGCTCAGTAGATATTTCTCAAAAATGTAATACAAATGGCCCATAAGTATATGAAAAAAATGTTCAACATCTGTAGCCGTCAGAGAAGTATAAATCAAAACTACTTTGAGATTCCATCTTATCCTGAACTCACAAAAGCAGTGACTGCTGGAGAGGATGTGGAGAAAGGAACCTTCCTGCCCTGGTAGTAAGAATATTAACTGGTGCATTCACTATCAAAATTAGTATGGAGATCCCTCAAGAGAACTAAGAGTAGGAATACCAGTTGACCCAGCCATGGCCCTCCTAGATATAGTCCTGCAAGTATTACAGAGACCACACCACATGTGATGCATGCGGACCCGGGTCTATAGTGTCACAGTGCACAGTAGCCAAACGATGGAAATAGCCTCAATGCCTGTCAGCTGATGAATGGGTAAAGAAATTGTATAGGTACACCATGGAATATCATCCAACTATAAAGAAGAGTGAAATCATTGTAGGAAAGTGGATGGAACTTGAGCAAAATAAGTCAGACTCAGGGAGTTCAACATTATATCTTTTCTATGAGGAACCTAAAATGTAAATAAATAAATAAATAAATAAAGTAAAGGAGAGATGATAGGAAACTAGAAGGTGGGCTTTTGAAGATAGGGCAGGGGTTCTGGGGGAGGGGAACAGGGATTGAGAAATGACCAAGCTGTTTTATGCAGGCACCACTCCCCCCCCCAAAAAAAAATCACTGTTCTTCAGTAGGGCCAACGTGCACGTATAGGAAAAGCTGTGAACCATTCCTTCTCATTTTAGAGCCTTCCTGGTATTTTCTGTATGTACAAGACCCTGACGGTTCCTGAGCTGTTTTAGAATTGTGTCGGTAAAGTTGAGCTGTTTCTTAGCTTTTCTCCCCTGGCTTGGGGCCTTGCTGCTCAGCAGGGCCGTGTCAGCTACTGTTCTGTATTCCTGCCTCCAAATATTACTGCTTCTTGTTTTTTCTTTGTTCAATTATGTGTTTATATCTTTTTAACTCCTGTGGCTTCCCTTGGATTTCTAGAGGGAGAGAAATTAGATGTGTGTATCCAATCTGCTGTTTTATTTTAGATGTTTATTTTATAATGTGTCATTTATTGCCTATTAAATTGTCATATGAGAACATTTATGTCTTATCTGTTCTACTTCCTTTGAAATATTTACCTCTGTCAGTATCACATTATTTTATTTACTTATTTTTATTTTCTTATCATATGCCTATTTTGTGGTTATAATTTTATCTTTAATTTTTAATAAAATTTCTTGGTTTTGTAATGTTTAAATTAGATAGGTACATGGAAGCATTAAATTTAGAAAATTATGAGATTGTTTTTATTAATGTTGAGTTTACTTCACAGAATTGGTTTTCATTGTGACTTTATTAATATGAATTAGGATTTAAATCCAAATGTTGGAACATTAGATTCATACAGTGAAGGCATTTTGTTCTTTTGTTTTAAATAAAGACTGAAGTTGCT
The DNA here is from genome assembly GCF_000260255.1 of Octodon degus. Taxonomy (NCBI): domain Eukaryota; kingdom Metazoa; phylum Chordata; class Mammalia; order Rodentia; family Octodontidae; genus Octodon; species Octodon degus. Next base: position 2,513,211 of record NW_004524678.1, read on the forward strand.
GAAGACCCTCAGCAAGTTTCGACGGTTCATCTCCAGCTAGGACTACCACTGGTTTTTATTGTTAGCCAAAAAGCTACGTATGAAGCCGACAGAAGAACTGCAGAATGGGTTGCTTGGCATCTTCTAGGAAAAGCCGGAGTTCTACTCTTGTTAAGGTATCTTCCATAGTGAGTAGCCACTGTATTCACAAAGTATTAGTGTTTTTTCATACTTTTCATATAATCTAAGCACATAGACTCCAAATCTTGGCTAGATACCAATATTGTTAGAACTAATGGCCGAGCTAAAGTCTGTATATTATTAGTTTGATCAAATTCATGTGGAAACTAGATGATACTGTATGTATTTGTATGTGAAATTTCTCAAACTTACTAAGTTGTAATCATGTTCATAAACATTTTAGCATAAGAATTTATAGTTCTATTGTAGATTGACCTCCTGGATGACTGTTATTCTTCAGATTAGCAATTTAAACCTTTTATTTCCATTTTGAAAAAGGGACTCATTGGAAGTGAGCATTCCTCAGTATACCAACGTGGTCTTCAAAAGAGCAGAAAAGGTTAGTCGCTTTTTATCCTGGCCTTTACTGTCAGCTTGGTTAAGGGGGCGGGTACGTGTAGTCCTAAAGTAATACGGGTTTTTCACGGGAAATGAAAATCTGTAATCTGGGCCTGGTGGCACATTCCTGCAATCCCAGCAAGCTAGGGAGTCGAGTGAGGAGGATTTGAAGTTTTAGCTCAGCGTGGGCCATTTAGCTGCTTGCCAACACCCTGTTTCTCAAAATTAAAAACAAACAAAAACACAACAAAGGCTGGGGATGTAGCTCAGTGCTAGGAATAGAATGAGGTTTTCTGTGAGTTGTGTTACTAATTCTTTCAAACTTCCTCTTTAGGGCGATACTACTGATCCCGAGACTGTGTAATCCTTCTCCCTGTCCCTTTCCTGTGTCCCTGCAGGCAGAGAGCTGGAGTGTCACTAGTAGTACTTGTTGCATAGATAGTATTTCAGGCATGTTACTATAGTACAAGCCTTCGTATGTACAGAAATAGTTATAATGAATAGTAATGCTTAAGGGTTTTTTTTTCTCTGTGACAGTAATTAGCTAAATAGGGTTAAGTATTTATGCTTTAGAGTCATACTGCCCGGCTCTACTTTGTAATTCTGGGAAAATTACTTCTCGATATTTTCTGTCATAAAATAGGTATAATATTTCCTACTTAAAAGGGTTGTTGGGTCACAATATTAAATGAAATAATGTACTTAGCTCTGGGCCCAACATTGTTAATGCTAATATTAAATAATATTCATTCAATAAATGTTTACTAGGTACTTCCATTATGTCAGATGTAGTTCTAGGCTCTGAGGATCCAGCTGGGTTGTTTTTTTTTTTTTGGATGGAACCGGGGATTGAACTCAGGTCCTTGCGCTTGACAGGGAAGTACTTATCCTACTGAGCCATCTCCCCAGCCCCTAAAGATTCAGCTGTGCAAATTAGATTTTCCTCTTGTGGTGTGACTGGCAGGAAACATAAAAAACATATGACTGGAGTGTCAGATGGGGTTGAAGGTGATGGAGGAAAACAGTTTGAGTTAAGGTGAGAGGGTAGTTATGGCTGCCATCTCAGAAAAGTGACGGTAAAGCAAAGAAACAAATCTAGGTCTATGTGGGAAAAGAACCTTCTAGACAGAGCCAGGCAGGAGGCCCTGAGGAGGCACGGCTTTGCGTGTTAGGGCAGCGCGTGCGGCAGTGTTCATGCCTGGAACCTTCCTCCACATCCGCACTGGAGCACCCCGTGACCTCACTTCTCCCACCAGCCCACTTTGTGAAGGCTCTCTCCCCGCCCCCAACGTGCCCCACAGTCAGGCAGGCTAACCTTTACACGCACGAGCCTTTGGGAGGCTTCTAAGATGCAACCTATAACACTAAGTTTGTAAAAAAACTCTTTTTATCCCTTTCTTAAAATGTTTTATTACAAGAAAAATTAAATGTTCAAAACAAGATAGAATGAACGACCATACACATAGCACCTAGATTTATCTGTGAATATTTTGTCTTCTGTGCTTCAGGTATAATTTTTCCAAAATTTTAAAAGAATGTAACAGATAATGACATTTTACTTATATATATGTAGCATGACTCTAAAAGCTATTGTTATTCTATGTATCTGACAACCTTGTTATAAATTTATATATTTTTTTACCCCTGGCCTTCTAATAATATGATAACCTTTTTTCTACCTAGTCTGTATTTAAATTTTATCACCCTAAAATCATTTTCTAGAGATAGTTTTTTGAAAGCAAGATCCAGTCAGAGATTATAAATTCTATTTGCTATGTTGCCTAAAGCTCCTTATCTTAGATTTTTTTCCTCATCTTTTTCCTTATGACAGTTGCTTTTTGTATACATGAAATGGGAAGTTTTTTTCATATTCTAGATTGGTCTGCTCCCTTTTTCTTTGCTTTTGTCTGCTTTGTTTTTTATTCTCTTATATTTCTTATAAACTAGATTTAAAATCAATTAGCTCCACTAAAAATTTTGGAGAAGAGAACAAGTTGAGTAAACATGCATATTAAAAATGACTTGCTAATCTAATCGCCTAAAATTTTATGAGTGTAAAAATGCAGTAGTTGTGCATTAATTAATGAAATGTTAATGGAGTAATGTTCATCTTAGTGAAATAAGAATATGGTACAGTGTTCTTAAAATCCTGGGAGTGGAGAGTGCTCTTTTTAGTGGAATTATTTTAGATGAAGTATTTTTATTTTATTTGTATAGAATATAAAATAAGTTTCGATTGGCTGTATGTGCAGTAAAATTGTGTTATTTCCATTCTATCTTGAGTTCGACTTGATGTTTTATGGGAAATGGTTCATAGACTTGAGGATGGGCCGCTATGACAAGACACAAGAGAGACAGTTCCCTTCTCTGTCGTGGTTTTTAGTAGCAAACTCTGTATATCACACTTTTTCTACAGTATACTTCTCATAGTAATTGTAGGGTTTATTTTCTTGTTTTAATTTTAAGAGTGACATTCAAAGGCTTAGTTTTGTTTCAGTGTCAAAACAAGTAAAATATTGAAATGTTTTGCTGTATTTTAATGATTTAAAAAATTAACATGTTTCTAGGAAGTGCCAGTGGAATTTTTGGTGCTACCTGATGTTGATTCCATCATTTCTTATGTGGAAAATCATATGCACTTGGAGGAGATACCGGAGAATGAAGACAGTGACTTGGAAGAGCCAGATTTGGGTAGTAGTATTATCATGCTTATCGCCCCCCTTCCTGCCGGCGCCCAGAGGTCAGTAGGATTCCCTGGGGGTCACCTTTCTCATGGAACGTGTTCACGTCCAGGATGCTGTGAAGAGATCTGGGGAAATGTGTTTTGAAGCACGTGGTGCTAAGTTGCTTAGGTGAAAAGGTGTAAGGACACTGTTAGGTTTAGCGCACACGTGTGCTGCTCCGTCAGCTTCTGTGTGCCCACACGTTTTCTTTTTAATTAATTAATTTATTTGATACAGGGTCTCACTACACAGCTCGGACTCATAGTGATCCTCAGCCTCCCCAGTGCTGCGATTGCAGGTGTGCGCCCCCACACCCGGTTTCCGTGGCTGGCTCAGGGCACCCTGGGCTGGGGCCAGCACAGCATGCGGTGCTGGGGACCAGACCTGGGTCCTTGTGCTTGCCAGGCAGGCGTTTCAACCCCCGAGCTATCTCCCCAGCCCCCACATCTCTGTTTTCATCCTCTGAATCAGTTCTCCAGCCCACTTGGCCCGATCCTTGTCTAACAGTGCCACTCAGAAACCGTGTTTCATTTTTATTATTGCTATTAAAAAATGAAGTTGGGTTTGTAGCTGTAAATGAGTCTGGTTGCCAGTAGTATAGTGAATAAATTTTGATAATGTTTTAATAGTTCTCTTATTAATAGCTATTTCTTTTTAGTAGTTCTTGTTTTTTTTTATTGGTCTCACTGTTTACATTTATGAAGTATTTTATGGTTCTTGCCCGCCCCACGTTACTTACTTTGTTATCCTCTAAGTTAACTGGTGTCGCCCTCATTTAATGGGTGAGGTCTCTGTCTCTGCAGAGTTGTGTGACCTGCTCATGGGCGCATAGGTGATCGTGGTGCCTGGACTAGAGCTAAAGCATCTGGACACGAGACATCTTTATTACCATTATTATTCTGGTATCTTTCTTTATAACATTAATCCTGTTCTGTAATTGCTCATTTCCTTTTTTTTGTTCTTCACCAATCTATAAATAACCTATTAGGGGTGATGTGTTCCTTATTTTTCTGTCTCATTGAGTATATACTTGAATGTTTTATATACAAGGAGTCACCCAAACATACAGTGAAAAAAAATTATTACAGTAAAAGATATTGCTGCACAGCCCCCTCGGAATACTCCTCCTCGCTTCCAGTATCCGTGCCTGTCTTGCCTCTCAGAAGCGATTCTGAAAGTCCTCTTTTCTGAGTGTTCTTGTGAGACATGATCAGGAATATGGTGAGTGCTGGTCCCGTGGAAGCATTGGCGTGTCCTCGTCCGCCTTATTCACTGGGTCTGGCACCGTGGGACTTCCGGCTCTTCCCCAAAGTCAGAATGAGCAGGAAAGGGAAGCGTCTTGAATTGATTCAGGATATGAAGGCAGCCACAAAAGGAAGACTCCAGAGCTGCTTCAGAGAGTGGCAGCCACATGAGATAAAGATGTTTAGAGTGAGGAGAGTATTTTGAGAGAGATGCGTGGCGAGGTGTCTTTTACTATACTGTTTTTTTTTTTTTAAAGTTCAATGCTAGATTTTTTAGTCCTACCACATATCATTATCCTGAACTCTGAAAAAGCAACTTAAACATTACTTTCATGAGGCTTATCCATTATTAAGATCAAAGCCTATGTTGTATATTTAATGAGAACTTTAACCATTAGCCAGTGGCCAGTTCCTGGTTTGAGCTCAGCCTAGCTCTGTTTTGACCTACAGGGGTTAGAATTGCTTGTGTTCTTCTCTGGAGCTTGCTGTAGCTTTGGGATGACTTTGGGCAGACCATAGTGCTGGTTTCTTGTGCTCCTTGGGTCCTTTGTATTCTTCCCGTTTATACAGGAAAGCTAGAGGAGATTTAGGAAAGAAGTTTTTACCACCTATGAGTGGAACTCAAAGATAAATGTTTCCCAAAGGAAATGGCCAGGGCATAAATCTGAATGAAAAAGTGGATTCTACAAAAAGGGAAGCATGCTAGAAATCAAAAGGAAGCGCTGTACGTAGTGTGTGTGTGTGTTGATGAGTAGGTATGACATGCAGGTGGGGAGTTTATGGAGGAGGTGGCTTACTAGGAGCGAGAAGTATAGTAAGGAGGGAAAGGAGGTGTTAGAGTAAAATAAGAGAAGAAGGGATGAACTGGGAAAAAAGAAAAGACTGATGGAAATCAAAATATGAGATGTGATCTAAACCATATTTATTTTGTGTATTTGGTGCAGTGTCTCAGTACACAGCTTGAACTCGTAGTGATCCTCCTGTTTTCAGCCTTTCCAGTGCTGGGGTTACAGGCTTGCACTACCATGCCTGGTCTTGGTGGCCGGCTCAGCGTGCCCCGGGGC
>NW_004524678.1:2522757-2529650 GCF_000260255.1 Octodon degus
TGCACTCTGGGTCCAGTGAGGATCTGCGGGCCCCGGGTCATCTCATTCACTCACAGGGCCTGCGCTCTGGGTCTATTCAGGATCCAGCGGCCCTGGGCCGTCTCTCTCACTCTCCGGGCCTGCGCTCTCGTTTTTTTTTTTTTTTTTTTTTTACCATATTTACAGATGGATCTATGATCAAGCAATCTATCCATCTATTGATTAGTCTATCTAAATGAGTGAGAGAGTTTGACATATTCAGAATCTGCCCATCATTTCATACAGTTAGGATAAAATCCAAATTTCTCAGCCTACTTGTCCTCCTCGTCATTGTCTTCATCTAAAACATTCTTCGTTTTCTACCTGGCAGATTGTGAATTTTCCTAATCCAAGTTTCCCTTTTGCAGTCTCACTTATCTTTTACCTTCTTTCATAAATTGGTAAGAGTTTATAGTTGCATGTGTATTCATCAATCGGTTCATTGGCTGGCTGTTCCTGGTGGTCAGCGTCTAGAGCTATGTTATCGGCACGTGTGTTCACCAGTATTTGGCAGACAGCAGAAGCTACAACTATCAAAATATGGACAGTACAGTCTTTGGGGATTAATCATTACTACGGTGATTAGAAATAAAACAGGGTAGTGAAATATTTATATTATTTGTAGAGCAAAGGTAAGTAATTACCTCTGGCATTAACTATGCTTGACATTTCTGGGTCAGAAGGCATCTCTGGGTCCTTTAAGATAGGAAGCCATGCAACTAGGAGAGTTTCCTAAATATCATCATTCATTTCAACTAGTTAGCCAGTGTGAGTTCAGGAATTTTTATAAAATATGGAATTTTCACACGCTTGCTTACGAGAATAGCTTAAATACTTTTAAGTAGAAATCTGCATTCACAGTTATTTCTTTTTAAACATTTTAGATATTCAAGATGATGAAGTAGCAGAGACTGTTTACAGAGATAGGAAGAGGGAGTTACCTTTGGAACTGACCGTGGAACTCACAGAAGAGACGTTTAACGCGACGGTGGTGGCTTCCGACAGCGTCGTACTCTTCTATGCGGGCTGTGAGTTTGAGTCCTCTTCTATGCGGGCTGTGAGTTTGAGTCCTCTGCTATGCAGGCTGTGAGTTTGAGTCCTTAGCAGAGACCGTGTCACATAGTCAGATATTTAAAGTTGACTTAATTTTTTCCATTCTGTGGCACATTGTCAGCTCTTATGTGTCCTACTGCACACTGCAGTATGGTTTGGTCCATTTAGTTCTGTCTGGTCCTAAAGGGGTGAAACTGATCGTTTCATCCCGTGGATGTGCTCTGTATGTGTAATTGACAAATGAAAGGTTAATGGTTTAGTCAGGTATTCAACTAAATAATTTTTAAAAGTAGTGTGGTTCAAAGTAATGGTTTTTAATGTTAGCGATTAGTATAGATTTACAGGTGATGTGTTGCGTTTGTCTTCATATGATAGCCATTCAGCTGTGTTGCTTGTGTACTTTTAGTGTACATCCTGCCGAAGGGAGCATGTTACCTGCGATGCGAATGCAGAAGGATAGTTGCATTGAGAAACCTTTTAAGGGGCGGGACAGTATTGAGTAATCTATACTATTTGGAAATAGCACTTTTGCAAAAATCCATAAATCTATGTTTGTTGAGTATAAGTATGAAAGCTTTTGAAATGTGTGTGTTGCAGCATCTATTGACATTTTTAAAAATTTTAATACAGGGCAAGCGGTATCCATGGCCTTTCTGCAGTCCTATATTGATGTGGCAGTTAAATTGAAAGGTATTATGCTGTCGTGCGCATGCTCATTTTCCTGATTCTGAGCTGTAGCTTTTTGTTAAACTGTGTTGTACTAAAGATGCAGAGACCCACATAAAATTTCAAGTTATTAGGTTTGTGTCTCCAAAAGGTTAAGTCAGTAAATAAATTCAGAATATCAGACACACTCAGCTGTATCCACTTTGATTACCTCATAAGACCGTGATTGGTGGAAATAGAAGGCCCATGTATTAAGCCTACTCCATGCCAGTCTCTATTAAATACTGGAAATAATAAAAAAGAATTTTTTTCGTAGGTGTGATGTAGTCTCGCAGACTAATGGAAGATGAAAGATTCCAGTGTTCTTGAAGCTGTATATAGTTAAGCTCCTCATGGACTAGGTTATTCCTTAATGGCAAATATTTTTATTTATTCTGCAAAGCCTAATCTGGTGATAGGTAAGGCAAAATTCAGATTGGACTTTAAATCAAAATGTGTATGACATTGTTCCAGTGAAGACATACAAATGGGAGGCCTGTTGGTAAAAGCGCTAGCGATAGATTAGATGTGCATAGTTTCAAAGTCCTTTGAATAAAACAGAATGTACCACATTTCGTGTCTGTATGATGACCTTTCTCCTGCCCTCTTCATCTTTTAACTAGATCCTGTGATAGTTAAATAGGCTTATTATTCTTGGCTATTCTGGGAACGTGATCCAGTATTTAGTTTTGAGTTGTGTTTGTATAATAAAAACAACCCAGGACTTGCTTTCCTTTTTTATTCAGTATGGTGTTTGTGAATAACAATCCTATTAGTAATTAGAAGTCAGAGAAATAGACTACTTTTGAATTTTGGAATGGGGCTTACTGTTAAAATACATGACAGAAATAGCTATCGTATTTTGTGTCTACACTGAAACCTATACAGGTTAAGTGCCCCTCATCTGAAATGCATCGCCCCAGGAGCATTTTGGATTTTCTCAGAATTTAGATATTTGCATATATATATAATGAGGTATCTTGGGATAGGTCCACATGTAAATACAGGATTCATCTATATTTCATCTATCTGCTATCCACATAAGATATTTATGAAGGTGCATTTATGTAGTATTTCTTTTTATTTATTTAGTACAGGGTCTACAGTGTCACACTATGTAGATTGGACTCAGTGATCCTCCTGTTTTCAGCCTCCAAAGCACTGAGATTATAGGCACATGCCACCACGCCCAGTCTCAATCCCTGTCTCAGCAGCCAGGGGGCGGGGCGGGCATGGCCTAAGCAGGCCCTTTAGTCGGCTGAGCTAATTGGCCGGCCCTATGTGGTATTTCTTATGCACTTATGTTTTGACTGTTATCTCTCACGTAGGCTTAGGTATAGAATTTTTCATTTATGATATTTAATTTGAAATTTCAGATTTTGAAGCACTTTGGATATTGTGTTTTCAGGTTAAGGGTGCTCACCCTATGCTAAAATTTTGTAAATTAGAAAACATTGTAGTGTTGTGGACATTAGCCTATAACCTTTCATGCTGACTACTTGGGAAAAAACCATTTTTCATCTCAGTTTAAAACAATGAAGAAGTTTTTTTTTTTCCTCAGTCACAAGGTGGCAGCAAATGTCAAATTTTTATACTTAACATAGTATCTGTAGCAAAGAGACTCTATTTTTTTAATTAAAATTAGGAATTTTGTTTGAAATTAATACACTGACAAGATATGGGTCTACTATGATAGATGTTCACAATAATACACCAGATTAAAATATAGTACATTTTATAGAAAATAAAAATTAGAATTACTTCAGCAGCCTTATAGCTTTTATTAACAAGCAGCAGTGTTCTTTTTCCAGGTTTAAGTGTAACATCAGAGCTTTCCATTTTGTAGAGATGAAATGCCATCAACATTTTTAACAGAGGTGGATGTATTGTAGATACTTGTGGGAGGGAAATAGCTGGGTGTGCGCTGGCCTGGCACCCCGAACGTGGTGATCATGTGACCCTTCATGGCCACGTATTTATTGATGGCTTGATTACAGGATAAGAGAACTTTGTAAAGTAGTGATGTAGGATTTTTGGAAAGAATAAAGACTACTCTTTGTTTAGATGCTTATACAATATTCAGGTATTGATATATATTTTTAAAATTTATTTTAATTTATTTATTTTTTTCTGTATTTAGGACAGGGTCTACAAGATTTACAGTGTCTCACTCCATTGATCTGACTTATAGTGATTCTCCTGTTTTCAGTTTCCCAAGAGCTGGGATTACAGGCCTGCGCCACCACACCCTGTCTCAATCACCAGCTCAGCACGCTGCAGATTGAACCCTGGCCACTGCGCTCTGCCTAAGCAGGCGCTAGTTTTTAAAATTTAAATTTTCTTATGAAGAAATACCAGTCTACAGTCCCTGCATTTTCCCCGAGTAAACACTGCACAGTGGATGTTGTGCAAAGCACCGGGAGTCTCGTGTTGACGAGATGTTGTGCTAGCGGTGCTAGCATTAAATCTGAAGTGATGAATTTTTGCCCCCGTGAAGTATAATCAAGAGTACTTGAAATATAAAGATGAGTTTTCATCACTGAAAACTTCTGGTAGTAGTAAACTATTACATTTTAAATTGGCACCATATGGTTAAGTTATACTTAGACTGTATCCAGAGCTGATAGAGGACATACCAGTTTATATACATAGAAGATGGATGTTTCTTATTTGATCGAACATGATACTACGGTTGGTCTCTTATTGGAATTTCTTTCTCCCTTTTGGTAGCTAGACTACTGAGATTAAAATAGGAGTAAATACTGAAACCATTTTACAGAAAAGAAAATAAGCATTTTAAAATAGTAAGTTCACTATGAGCAGCTTTGTCACTTTTCATTATTTACTTATTTGGGTGTTTATCTGATTTCACTCTGAATTACATATTTCAGAGAAATTTGCATGTGTCTTGTGACAGAAACATTAGGAATTATGCATTGGGTTCCACTATGCATTGTTTTAAACTGAGAAAGATTGCAGTATATAGCAGGGAGTGGGTTTCTGAGGCCCTAGGTGAGTGTCAGCTACGTCATTTATCATTGGCTCATCAAAGGTGCTTCATGTGCGAGGATCGCTGTAGATGTTGAGAAAAAATGAGGAAGGGCAGAGACACAGCCCCCCCCCCCTTGAGGACCTCTCTGGGTAGAGATGGACATTAATCAGATTGCCCCGTGGATGAGTGCGTGACCCCACAGGGGACAGGAGAGGAGGGTGGTCCTGTCCCAGCATGCATCAGGAGGCCCTGATGTAGACACACCTCGAGAGACCGGCCTGACTCACTCCTCAAAGCTTGGGTGTGGGGAAGCGGTCCCAAGACAGGGTGGGGAGTGCCCTGATGCCAGAACACGTGTGGGTTTTGAGAAGGTAACCCTAGTATACTGTAGAGACGCTGAGTTGAGGGAAGTGAGCTAGAAGCCTATTGCATTTACTTAGCAGGAGTCCTGACACAGTAGAGACGGGCAGTAGTGAGAGGCATTTAAACTTTAAGTGGCAGAATTAAAGACATACTAATAGGTCAGCCACGGGGGCCTTAGGAATGGGAGGCATGCCGAAGGTAGCATTGTGTTCTGCACTGCGTAGGAGCAGCAGCCTTCTCCAGGAGACCCCGCAAAGAAACCAGGTTTGTTTTAGACTTCATGGGATTTGAGGATGATTCCGTCAGGAAGCAGAGAAGGCTGTTAAGGATACATAGACCTGAAACTGCCTGGAGGAGCCAGGCCCATAGATACTGATGCAGGATTCCGTAGATGATTAATGGTTGTTGACACTGTCTAGGAGCTGAGAGCAGAGCAAGGAGACAGTTTAAGCAGAGCCTTGAGGAACTCCCAGCCCCACTAACAGAAGTCCCCCAAGAGAGGACCAAAAAGCGAAGCTAGAGAAACAGGAGAAAAGCTAAGCGGAGGGGGGTGTTACGAAAATCCAAGGAATGGTATTTCAGCAGAAATCTTTCATACTGAGAGGTTAAAATATGAACAGGATAGTAAGATACTGAACATTCTAAGCAGATGACTACATTAATACTTGTTTTAAAATGTGCGTTTTCCTTCAATTTAGGCACATCTGCTGTGCTTCTTGCTAGAATAAACTGTGCAGATTGGTCTGATGTGTGTTCTAAGCAAAATGTTACAGCATTTCCTGCTGTAAAGATGTACAAGAAGGGTGAGAACCCTGTGTCTTACGCTGGTATGTTGGGGCCGGAAGGGCTCCTGAAGTTCATCCAGCTGTAAGTACCTAGCTTCACGGTAAGGGTTCTAAATTTGGGACTGTGTAGAGGTTCTGATTCTCCTACTTGATTGATTATTTTGAATAGGTGAGGGAGTTCGCTAGAATTGATCACAGTAAGTATTTATAAGAAGGGTGTGTGTACATTCGATCACTTTTGGAGAAATAGTGATTTTGCTTAATGAAACTGATTTTTAAAAATTTTTTTAAAAATCATTTATTTATTTATTTGGTATAGGATTTCACTATGCAGCTTGGATTTGTAGTGCTCTTCCTGTCACAGCCTCCCCAGCCCTGGGATTATAGGGGTGTGCCACCACACCCTGTTTCTGTGGCTGGCATGGCACACCGAGGCTTCTGGGGTAGGCACAGCATGTGGGGTACCAGGGATGAAACCTGGGTCCGTGTGCTTGTCAGGCAGATGCTTAGTCCACCGAGCTGTCTCCCCAGCCCCATGAAGCTGGCCTTTTTAAAGGAATATTTGTTTTATTAATCAATCTTGTATAATAAATTGGTAAATTCAAATGTTTTTAAACAACTAAAAAGGTTCTAAAAATTAATTGTAAATCTAACTATGTGTTCATCCAGCAACAGGATCTCATGTCCAGTGAATATAGCATCAGTACAAGAAGCAGAAGAATATTTAAATGGAGAATTGTATGAAGACCTGGTTAACTATTCTAGCCTGTCAGCGCTGGGACTGTTTAGTCCAACTATGACCGTGGGTAAGTAGAGTGGAGCTTTTAGATTATAGAATGCATAAACAAATGTTGCCTTCAATTGGTTTTTTAGAGTGTAGAGAAGTATAAGGAAAAATTAAACTGTAAATGCTATTAAATTTTTGATGCCATTTCACATTTTTTTCTTTTTCTTTTTCTTTCTTTTTTTTTTTTTTT
>NW_004524678.1:2535992-2540732 GCF_000260255.1 Octodon degus
GATGAAAGCAGTTCTCAGAGGGAAATTCATAGCTGTGAACTCACACATTAGGAAAACAGAACGGGAACAAATAAATACCCTAATGCTGCACCTTCAACAACTAGAAAAGGAAGAGCAAACCACGCCCAGAGTCCAACTGGAGGAAATCATAAAGATTAGAGCAGATTAATTCAATTGAGACAAAGAAAACAGTTCAAAGAATTAGAAAAGCAAAAAGCTGGTTCTTTGAAAGATTGAATAAAATCGATAAGCCTCTAGCTAACCTCATCAAAAAGAGGAAAGAAAAAATTCAAATACAAATTAATGTTTTTGCATTCAGTTTTGAAACAGTGCTTATAGCAATTATTTTTACTTTAATACTTTTCTGGAGTGTCATAAACTATTACCTCAAAATATCACAGCTTCCTCTGTCCTTACACTCTGCCTCTTTTATCTCCTGGTAGAAAATTTATTTCAGTAAGGTTTTATTTATTTATTTATTTATTTATTTATTTATGGTACTAGGGATTGTCTTTCAGTAAGTTTTTAAGGAAAGGTACATGCAAGATGTTTTTCTGACCAGTAGTAATTCTGAGCATATTATTTGTTGCCTTTGATGGCCTCTGGAATGGGTAACAGAACCTCTAATTTGTTTTTCACTATGCTAACTAACCCTGATGATTTAGCTAGCAGACTTCCCCCTTCTTATTTTTGTTTTTTCTTTCAGATGAGTTTCAAATTCTGAATGAAATCTCTTAATATTTTATGGAAAGAAAAGCCCCCACCTTTTTTGTTCACCTTGAGTTATATTTGTACGTAGTAGACACTGTTACCTGCTTATAAAATGTTGCTTTCTACCAATTAGTATTTTTATGTTGCTTTAAAAAATCTTTTAAGAGTAAAAGCCAAAGGAACTTACTAAAAAGAAGTGGCTTCCCATCTTTAGAAGGCAGTTTGTGCTGTAACCCTTTCTGTTGTGATGTTCTGGCTCCTCTTGTTGACTTGGCCTTCCATGTACACTAGTTGCTGGGCCTGAAGTTCTCATTTATTATTTTCACTAGGCCTCCTTCCAAGAGGAGTTTGAGTCTTCAGACAATAAAAAGCACAAATCCAATAAAAACCATTAAAACAAGGAAAAGAGTTCGTGCAGTAAAACAGTAGGGGATAATTATGTAGAAAGTCCAGAAGGCACTGCAGTTGGTCAAAGTTTGGCCCTAAATAATCTAGTAGCAACTACAAACAGAAGGATGAAATTTCTACAGTCTTATCATTATATTATAAAACATAACAAACAGGTTAAGTCCACAGAGGAAGTATTTTCCTAATATGTAAATAGTGGAAAGATTTCTCATGCTGTTTTTATATAGGAGATCAGCATAAGAAACAGGAAACTTAATCGTATTTCTACTCAACGCATACGGTTGAACTATGTAAAAGGAGCCGTCATGTGCCAAAGTGACATGCTCTGGATATTTATTCTTTTTAAATACTCCACTCAGTTACTCTGACTCTTTTCAGGCTTTTCAGGGAGGTGTTTATTACTTTTTACTTCTTTTAGGTTGTTTTCATTTTTTGTAGATATTTACCTGGTAGTAGTTGCACTTTCAAAATCTGTTGAATGAGAGAATGTGTAATGATAAAAGGCTATTATTAATTCATTAATACTTGTTGTACAGATATTGGTGCTTTACTATTACAAGCTGACTACCAACATTTATCGAGGTCTTCCTTTGTATCAGATGTTGATTTATGCATTTAGATTCATTCTAATGGTCTGAAGAAGTACAGTGTGAGGTCAAGAGGGTAGAGATCCCTCTTCAGCTCATGTACGTATCTGCTGGAAAGTTATTTTCCCGTGGTAATTAGGAGGTAATCCCATGGGAGAGAAGTCCCAGTAGAAGTGCTGTTTGTCATCGTACTTCTGTACTACTTACCAGTTTTAGAACCCCCTGCCTGAGAACAGGCTATTACTGCTATGGCTGCAATCGTAGCCACTTTCCTTGATCCTGAGATAAAGTGTCTGACACCCACAACTTAAAGGAGAAGAGACTTATTTTGGTGTGCATCTTGTTACTTTTCTTGTTGCTGAGACAAAATGCTCAATGCCTGAAGTTAAAGGCGGAAAGGTTTATTTAGCTCACAGGTTGTAGTGGCTTCAGGCCAACATGGGCTGGCTCCAAGGCAGGGTGGCCTGGCAGAGGGGCATTGCAGAAGAAACAGTTCATGGTGGGTGGAAGGAGTGAAACAAGGGACAAGCACAGCTCTTTCTGTCCTTTAGATCTCATCCAGGTTAGGGTGGGTAGCACTCACATCCTTAATACTAGTGCCCCTGATCCTGGCATTGAACAGTGAGCCAATCCCAGGCTTGCTTCTGAAAAAGCCCCACCTGTGGCTGCATGAGGCTTTGGGGGGCATCTAGACAAGCTGTGGTGGCTCACCTTTTAGAAGTTTCAGCCTTGGGGTAGCGGGCAGCCTGGCGGAAGGGCCGGGCAGAGGGGAGCTACTCACCCTATGATGGCCAAGAAGCAGAGACGGAGGAGCCAGGGAGGGAGACGCACCCCTCCAGGTCACCTCCACAGTGACCCCTCCTCTTCTGGCCAGGCCTGACCTCCCAGCACCAACCCACTCTCCTTCCAGAGGCCCTTGCCTCTGAGGTGAGGAGGGGAGACATCTGGATGTAAACCACAACAGCTGCCAACTGAATATTTTCTACTCTCACCATTCCTTCTTCAGTTTTTAATTGGTATCTTACTATAAAACAGAATTTTCTGCATGCTTATCAGTTATGGACTCCTGAACTTTTATTTTTTATTTTTTTGAGTTTTTAATTAATGTTTTAATTTTTTGTAGTACCGGCATTGAACACAGGACCTTCACATTGAGCAACATCCCTGGCTCTTTTAAACTTTATTTTTTATTTTGAAACAGTTTTGCCAAGTGGTTAAATTGTGCAGGTGAAGCTCAAATTTGTGATCTTCCTGCCTCAGCCTCCCAGAGCGCTGGGATAACTGGCGTGCACCTCGTGGCTGACTGGCAAGGCTTACTATCTTCAGTGGATCATAGTTAGTTGCTGTCATTAGTTTACTGAGATTGGCCCTGATTGGCTCCCCTGGAGCCCATTCATTCTGGCTTCTCTGTCCTTTGACATGTTTCCACCAGTGAGGAATGAAACTTGTTATTTTGGTGTAAGATATTTTCAACCACATTCCAGGAGTCTGTCATTCTCCAAGGAGGCCGTCCAGGTTCCTTTAGTGGGAAATTGAATTTGGAAACCAAAATCTAGGGCTTAAGAGTACTTTTAGTTGCTGACACGTTTTATTTCCCAATTTTCTGCCAGCATAGAATTATCACATATACATACAAATGTGTCGGTATAAATATAATTATATGTAATGTTGGAAATGCAGTATTGCTGAATGAACGTATTTATGCAATTACAGAATATTTATGGTTAATATTTTTTGCTGGGGATTGAACCCAGGGCCTTGTGCATACTAGTCAGGTCCTCTGTCACTGATCTGTACCCCAGTCCCTTTTATATTTATGTTTCGGGATGGAGCAGGGAGACAGGAGCAGTCTCATGTTGCGAGGCCAGTTCCAAACCACCTGGCTGAATAACCTTCCTGCCTCATGTCCTGAGTCACTGGGACTGCAAGTGTCCTAAGTCATCGTCTGTATCCATCCCAAACATACTTCTAGGAGCAAAAATATTGTATCTTTTTATTTAGATAACTGAGTTCCTTGTATTTGGAAATGCCGCGGGTTCTCACAATATCCAGTCTTTATCATGGAAGCAAAGAATGTGCCTCGTCTGGGAAATGCACACCTGATTTAATGGAAACGAATGTGCGTCGCCCCCGGAGTCACTGAGGATGCCCAGCGTAACTGGGGATTCAGCGGGCACGTTCTCGCGCAGAGCAGCTTCTGTACGGGAAACTGAGAACATGAGCGTGTCTTCCACTGCTGCTTATCAAAAGAGAAGCTCACACATATTCCATTATGTCATTGATTTAGAATTTAGCTCTACTTTCTCTTAGAAGTGAAAGTACAAGGCATTCTCTTCTTCTTAGTTGCTTATTTTCTTCCGAGTCTTTCCTATTTTGGGAATCACAGGCTAAAAATAATTTTAATGAGTTACCTTCTCATTGGCCTTATGATCATAAATGAGCTCAAATGCTCCCTTTGAGCTGAGTCTCTCTAAGTTTGCTTTCCCCCAAACATGCTTCTTAATCCTGTGGAAAGTATACACTCTTTTAAAAAAAATAGAAAAACACGGTTGGGTTAGGATGAGGAGGCACTGGCTGCTCGGGAGCGGCCTGCCCACCTCTGCTGCCGCCCTGAGGCTCGCTGCCCTCACCAGCATGTTCCCTCTTGACCGCAGTTCATCCTGTGCTGAGCTGAGCTCCCAGGTGGCCTTCTTGGGGCCAGAACACTGTGTTTACCCGCAAACCCACCCCTGCATTTTCCTCGTTACTCTGCAGTGAGCTAATTTGAGTTTGCTTCTTGATTCTAAGATAATCATTGACATAACCCACAATGTGCCATCATTTATGAAGATTACTGTATTTAGAAAGCTACAGAAGTAATAGTTTTAATTTTGAATATGTGTGTCATAACAAGGGAAAAAGACAAACACGCATATGAGTCAAAGTTCAGAAGGAACAAAAGTACAGCACAGAAAGCACAGGCAACAGGACACAAGTTCTTTATAACTAAAAAGCCTATCACAGATATTATTTGGAAGACTAGAATTTTTGGACT
>NW_004524678.1:2541348-2542120 GCF_000260255.1 Octodon degus
TGCACCACCATACCCAGTCTCAATTGTGGGTGGAGCCGGCAGGGCAGGCCCTGGGATCAAACCCCCCACCCTTATGCCTGCTTGCAGGTGCTTTAATCTGCTGAGCTATTTGGCTGGCCATCTGTATTTTTTCTATACACTAATATATATTTGTATATGTTCAGCATAATTGGGCTAAAACTATGTTACTAAGTTAGTATCTTGCTATCTTGATTTTACGTAACATTACATTGGCATATTTTCCTGTGTGGTTAATATTGTTCATAAACATTATGGCCATATAATATTTGATTGAATGAATACATATACACTATAGTTTACTTACAAGCAATATTTATGCTGTTGTCTTTTTTCCCTATATGTGAAGAATATTTTTGAGTCTTTGGACATAAGGAGCTTAGGTTTCCAGTAGAATAACTTGTCTTTTGTAAATTTTATGTTTTATGGACTACTTATTTTTTAAATGAGGCCTAAGTGTTTCGTTTAGTGAGTTAGTATGGGATCTTTGTAGGTTAAGCATTTTTAAGCTTTTGTCATTGTGTTGCAGTCATTTCTCTCCACTTGTTTGCTTTTTTACTTTGCTTAATAATAATTTACATATAGCAGTTTAAAATTTGTTTTCAAATCTGTTGACTTTGCAATTTCTTTCACTGCTTATAGCTATAAAAATTTTTATCAGTTAATTCATTTACCTGTATGTTTGTTTTAGCATATGTTTTCTTTAATTTCTCTCTCTGTCTCTCTCTCTGTCTCTCTGTCTCTCTGTCTCTCT
>NW_004524678.1:2551495-2555908 GCF_000260255.1 Octodon degus
AAGCGTTTATTATGCTGAGCCATCTCCCTGGACCCTATAACTTTAATAAATTGTCTGTCTGTCTGTCTGTCTGTCTGTCTGTCTGTCTGTCTGTCTTTTTGATAACAGGAATTAATCTGAGGACCTCCTGCTTGCTAGGCAGATGCTGTGCCACTGAGCTGTGTCCCTGGCCCAGTATATGTCATTTTGTGGCTGTCTCCATTTACCCTTCCTTAGGAGTGAATTAAAAACAACAAATACTTACTCAGTCACTCTGTATGACTAGAGTACTGTAAACTTTATAAATCACTGTTAGAGTATGTTTGTTTAGGAAGCCTTGTTATGTGGCATCAGTTTACAGTTCTGTCATCATATAATGTCATAAAACATGTATTTTAAAGTCATTCTGACTTCTTTTAAGACCATTAAGTAATATAATACATCTTAAATGTTTACATAAACTCTAAATGTTTATCTTTGTAATTAAATAGTAACAAAGTGCGACCATCTAGAAACCCTGGGCATCAGTTGTAATTAATGGCTTCAGAGTTTGTCATATCTGTGTATTTATAGCAAAAGAAGATTTCACTGAAGCAGGAAACTACTTGAAAGGATGTGTCCTCACTGGGATTTATTCTGGAGAAGATGCTTGGATACTGTAAGCTTATTGCTTTTCTAAATTGAGGGAGGAAGGAACTATGCTATATAATGTGTTGATTGTCTTTATGCAGCTGACTTAGGAAGATAGAACAGCAATGTAAATACATGTTTAATTTCATTCTAGGAAGCTCTGAGAAGCCCTGGGCTATTTAGAGTCTTTGAATATTCTTTTGGCCAGAGTACCTACAGGGATAATCTCAGACTCATATGCTTCAGTTTTCCTCTTTGGGGCTTCTATTCCCTGACATTTTCAGGGAGCTGTGACAGTTTTTATAATTTTTTGAAAAGTTTATTTCCTAAGCATCTCAGTTTATATTTGCTACCAAAGTATATGCTTACAAAGCTGGCACTTTTCAAGACACTTAAGTTGCTTTGTGGAAGGTGGGGCGGCTGTGAGTACCAAAGTATTATAGTTATTGCAGAATGGAGGACTGGGCTGCAAGTTTGGAGCCAGTCATTGGTACATAAAACGTTCTGCAGTAGAGGCTCATTTTCACATGCAAGTGGACAGTGAAGCTTTTTAGTACTTTGTCTCACTTTCTGGCTATAATATTCCTAATTGTGATTTGAGTTTAAATCTTTCATGTTGAACACAACTCTGGATGATGAAGCTTTTGTTGATGAAACTGGTCATTTTTGAAAAGTACATACTAAGCCTGTAAATATGAGACCTATTGATTTGACAGCATATAATCACTTACTGTTTTCTTTCTTTTTTTATATATTTGGTACAGGATCTCACTATGCATCTCAGACTCGTAGTGATCCTCCTGTTTTCAGCCTCCCCAGCCCTGGGATTACAGGCATACACCACTGTGCCTGGTCTTGGTGGCCAGCTCATTGTGCCCGGGGGTGGGACCGGTGCAAGCATGTGGTGCTGGGGATTGAACCCTGGTCCCTGTGCTTGCCTAAGCAAGCACTTAGTCCACTGAGCTATCTCGCCAGCCCTTACCTACTATTTTCTACTGTCAGTGTATATTTATCGATGGCCTAAAGAGCAGATTGTCAGATTGCAGAGTGCTGTGTTTAAAGCCAGCTGGCTAACTCGGAAATTCCCCCTGCGTGGTAGGAACACTCCCCCATTACAGCTCCCACATTACTTCAATGCTGATGTTCCATTCTGGCAGAGGCCAAGTTATTTCCCATGTAACCACCTGGTTATTGATTGCACACAAAGCATTTTTGCTGTTTACTTCAGGGCATTTTCTTTCAGGTTTAGTTAGGAGAGGTGGGGGAGAGTAGATGTGAGTTCTCTGTAGAGAGAGCACACACCTTGTGTCTGGAGCCCCTCATTGGAATTCACAATTCTATGTCTTCATCTGTAAAATGCCACTCTGGAGGCTGCTTTCCAGGGTGTTCTGAGGGCTAGGGAACACGTCCCCAGGACAGCTAACAGGGTGCCTGGCGCTCAGAGTTTCTCTTAAGTGCCCTCTCCTGAACTCCAGGCTGGCTGGCACTAGTCGTCCAGTGTGTCCCAAATCCGGTTTACACTCATACTTGATGAGTAGGCGGCGGGGGGATCAAATCTGGCTGGCTTGTTACCTGTTGCTTTCTTTTACTGAAGGCTGTCAAAGCTCCTGAACTTCCTCAGCCTCATATGGAAGCTAAATTTGCCTAGAAACTAATATTTTTCTCCCCTAGCAGTAGGGCTTTTCAGTTGTCGCAACTTTGGGGCCTTTTTGTTTCTGAGGCCTTGCAGCATTTTGGTTGTGGATTTTAATAGTAGATTTTCCCCTTAGGGCAAATAAATATGCTGCAACTCTTCCAGCCCTGCTGCTTGCCAGACACGAAGATGGCAAGATAGAGAGCGTGCCACTGGCTGGCACCCGCGCGCAGGACGTCGTGCAGATGGTAACGGGTGCAGCCCGGGAAACCTTTGTGAGTATGCTGCATAGGAGGGGTGGTACTTGTGATCTCAATCAGCTAGTGTGCGGTTTTCCAGCCGTTGATTGCACGGGGTATTGTGCCTTGTGGGTGAAGGTTCCTTGGGGTGCCCTGCTTGGCTGGTCACTGATGATGCACCCAGCTTCTCTAGCCCTGCTAGCCCCTGCCGCACAAGCTCATGTCTTGGTGACCACTGTAGCTGGAGTGCGGTCCAAGGACTTAATGTAGGGTGAAGCGCATCGTAAAGCCAGTGTGTCACAGAGGGTCAGGCTGCCTGCCTCCAGATCCTTGCTCAGTTCCTTCCTGGCTGTCCAGCTCCTTTCTGCTCCTGAGCTTCCATGTGTGTCCAATGTTGGTTAGTGGCACCTGCTGCAAAGAGTTCGTATGAATCTAAAGCAGGTGTGATGATGTGTGATGCTCATGTATAGCATCTGGCCCTCAGTAAATATGCAGCAAATGTTAGCTATCATTTTTATTGATACAGTTTTAAAATACTGTCTTACATGAAAGGCTTTTTCTAATGCTTTATATAATAGTGCATCAAAGGGCATGACAGATATAACCCAGATTACTTGATGCACTTGTTTCATGTTATATTAAACATAACTAGAATACTAGAAATTTGTGCTTCCATACATCTAAAGTAGTAGGGGATGCACACCCTCCTGCTTTTGTATTTATCTGAACATGAATGCTTTCAGGGCTCAAGTGAATGCATATGGTCTTGCATAAGCCTCTTTGGAATCTTGACTCTGTTCTCCCTTCATTAAAGCCACAAGTTATAATTAATCACATATTGTGTTAGTATTCTCAGGATATAAAATTATGTGTGTATTTTTCTACTTGTATAAAGGAACACACACACACACATACACACCCCTACATACATATTGGTTTTTCATAGCTGCATAATACTCTGTTGTATTAATGTTCTGTGTAACTTAACCAGTCTCCTCTTGATGGATATTTGTCTTTAAGTGTCCTGCTGTCTTCTGACAAATACAGGAAAGAACAGTGTCCATCACTGATGTTTTACAAATTCATATTTTAGTTGGTTGTCTTTCTGAAAACAGCACTACGCGTATCACCAACCTGATACAAAAATCCTGTCCGTATTCCCACAAGCTCCTGACAGTGTCAAAGCCTTACCCGTCTGGCCTCACAGGCACCTTTGTCCTTTGTGTTCCCAAGTGTGGCCTCCTTCACTGTCCCGATTCCCAGTGGTCTTCATTCCTGGACAGCTCTCTACCTGTCCTCACAGTGCTCTTCATATCTGAAATCCCCAGTCAGGTGCACGCAACACTGTGTCAAGGTCGTGTGCTTTATGTAAGGTCTGGCTCAAGTGGCACTTCCTCAAATGGCTCAGAGCTTGCTCACCTTACTTTGTAGCAAGCTGCCCCCATTGTATCTTTGCCCATTTACTCATGAGGGGAAGATTGTTAGCTCACAGTATATCCACAGGGTGACTAGGAGGTCTGGAACTAAATTTGGAAAATGGTAGAAGGTTTGCTTTTAGGAGTCACTGCTGTTTTAAATCCTAGTTTGTTGCTTTTTCTGATTCTTACTACTAGCAGTCTAGTTTGTCTTCTACAAATATATATTTTAAATGGTTGCTATCTTTTTATTAATAATAAACTGGTAAAAAGGATCAGATTTCTAATTCCTTGTTAAGTTTCTCTCAGTGGGTGGGCAAGATAGCTCAGTGGACTAAGTGCCTGCTTAGACAAGTGCAGGGACTGGGGTTCCATCCTCAGCACCACATGCCACACCAGCCTGCCGGCCATGGAAACCATGGGTGGTGGCACATGCCTGTAATCCCAGTGCTGAGGAGGCTGAGACAGGAGGATCACTGCGAGTCTGAGCTGCATAGTGAGACCCTGTACCAAAAAA
>NW_004524678.1:2556008-2557067 GCF_000260255.1 Octodon degus
TGAATAAGAAGAAAAAAAATCTGTCAGATATATAAGAAGACTTATGAATTTTGGTATCAAGGGCATTTGTTTTCAGCATCATGGAATGTAGTGTTTAAAAGTACTTTAAAGTTAATGTAGTGCAACTGTTAGAATTTAGAGTTGAGAATTAAACATCAAGACTCAATGAGTGTCTGTTACTTTTCTCTTGTTACTGGAACAAAATACCCGACACCCAAAATTAAGGAAGGAAAGGCTCATGTAGCTCATAGTTGGTGGAGGTTTCAGGTGCAGTAGCTGGCTCCAAGGCAGGGTGGCGTGCACAGGGGCAGCAGTTCAAGGCGGCAGAAGACAGCAGAAGCAACAGGAGCAAATGGGAGAAACAAGCCTCTTTTCCTCCCTTGTAAGCAGGCAGCCCCCAACCCTGGGAGCGTAGCACTCACACCATCTCTGAGCCCTCCTCTTGCACAGGACGAGGGTGTTTATAAAGAGTACCCTGGTCCCTGCTGAGCCACTTAGTTAGCCTTTAAACTTCTCAAGTTGACACAGTGTATCAATTGTAACAAAGTTATATGGTGGTACAGTTAGAAGAGAGCTGAAGAGGGTAGTGAAATCCAGATCTAGAATTTATTTTATAGCATTAGAAATGACATGGAAAGGCTGTACTTTAATTCTCTGTGTGCAGTGTCTTCCTCCGTTCCTGTCTTCCTTTCTCTTTCACATGCCACTGCAGAGAACTGTGGGCACACCGTCCAGCAGGCAGGGTAACAGCGCAGACTCCTGGGATCCGAGGCTTACCAGCGCCACCCAGCGCTCCTGCCTAACGCTGCTCTAACCACTCCCACCCACTGCTGCACCTATCCCAGACAGGCGCTTTCCTCCCCAGATATTTACTTGTGTATCTCATCAATATAAGAATTTTAAAAATATTAACTGAGTATTACTGTGTCTAAAGCGCTGACAGTCCTTATTGGGTCAGGGTCTGCATTTCCAGGGGGGGATGTGCTCCGCCTGTGCCCTTCCCTGTGAGCTGTGCGCCTCCGTGGCCGCCCTTCTCTCTGCCTACATTTTTCCCTCAAC
>NW_004524678.1:2562043-2565238 GCF_000260255.1 Octodon degus
CCCTGGGGTTGGGGCTGATACAGCATGTGGTGCTGGGGATCAAACTTCAGACCCTGCGCTTTTGCCTGAGCTTGCCTAAGCAGGTGCTTTAGACTGCTGAGCTATCTTGCCAGCCCACCCTTTTCTATTTTTTATTTCAAACAGTATTGTTAAGTTGCCCAGGTGAGACTCAAGCTTATAATCCTCTTGCTTCAGTCCCTCAAGTGCTGGGACTATAGACATGTACCATTGTACCAGGGCTATAGTGTCTTCTTGTAAATATTTTTCTTTTTAAAACTTGTAGTACAATACACATAATAAAATTTGTCATCTTAACTATTTTTGGGTGTGTAGCTTACTATTTTAAATATTCACATTGTTGTACAACTGATCACTAGAACTTTTTTATTTTGCAAAACTGAAATACTGCATCCAATAAAAAATTCCATTCCATTACCCTCTTCCAGGCCCTTAAAGCTTTCCAGCACCTGTAGCATGCGTCAGAATTTCCCTTCACTGAGTTTGAGTAATGGGCCTCTGTGAGTGCATACCACCTTTCCTTCATCCGTCTGTCCGTCCATCCATCCATGTGTGAATGCTCAGGATGCTTTTGTTCCTTGACTGCTGTGAGTAAGGCTGTTATAACTATGGTATGAAATATCTCTTTGGGACTTGCCTGTAGTTCTTTTAGATATATCCTTAGAAGTAGAATTGTTGGATCATATAGTAATTGTTTTTAATTTTTTGAGGGACCACAGTACTATTGTCTGTACTGTACCATTTTATTTTCTTACTAGCAGAGTTCAGGAGGTTCCAGTTCTCTAATATTCTTGCCAACACTTTTATTTATTTTTTGAAGTTATAGCAAGTCATCCCAGTGGGTGTGGGGTGATGTCTCTCACAGTAGTTTCAATTTGCATTTCCCTAAAGATTAGTGATGTTGAGTGTCTTTTTGTCTGTGTGTGTGTGTGTGTGTGTGTGTGTGTGTGTGTGTAAGAGAGAGAGAATAGGCTGAACTCAGCCTTTGCACTGAACTATACCCCAGCATTTTAAAATTTTGAAAGAGTGTTCTTAATTTGCTTGAGCTCAATTCAACTTGGGATCCTCTTGCCTTCTCCTGAATGCTAGGATTGCACGTGTGCGTCACCACAGCTTCCTGAATGTTATTTCATTACGCTGTTGGATACTGTAATATTTCCTTTGGAGAAATGCCTACTCAGATTTTTTGCTCATTTCGTTTGAAAAGTTGGGTTGTTTGGAGTTTTTGTTGTTGAGTTATGAGCATTCTTATATATTCTGGATAACCCTTCATTAGACATTTGATTTACAAACATTTTCTCCCATCCTGTTGGTTGCCTTTTCACATCGTGTCCTTTGATATGTATTTTTTCTTTTTAAAAAGATTGTTAACCATTTGGATATCTTAGTGCACGGTATATGAGCTTAGAGACCAGCTTAATGTTTTCGAAGTAGTTAGCAGTTATCCTTTATTCCTTCACTTCTCTGACTTCACCATCACTATATGGTAGAACCACTAGTTTTACAATACCAGAATATACAACTCGTCATGTCTCTTATTTGTCTGTTTTACATTTCCTTGCCCTTTTTTTTAAACCTTCATCTCTTCCAGTTGAACATTAGCCAGTTACATTTATGACCTTCACTCATTCGGTGTCTGCTGCTGGTGTTTGGTTTACTAGTGTTTCTTTAGGCTTTTCTTTATTATAATTATTTTCTGTATAAAGTATACTTCTTACTTTTTCTATGGGGTTAGAGATGTTCATTGCAAATGCACCTGATCCTATAAAATCTAAGACCATTTTGACTCTTCTGAAAGACAAAGATTTTTTTCATTTATTTTGTAGGTTTTATTTTCTTCGTATGAGCTTCTTATTATGGATTCAGATTATCATTACTGCTGATCTCTTTTTTTTTGCATTGTACATTTCTCATTTAAAAATATTTTATATTTAATTTTTCAACCTTCCTGTTTATTTTGGTTAATTAATTTATTTGATACAGGGTCTTACTACGCAGCTTGGACTCATAGTGATCCTCTTATCTCAGCCTCCCCAGCGCTGGGATTACAGGTGTGCTCTACCACGCCCAATTTCAGGGCCAGCACAGCATAGAGATTGAACTCAGGACCTTGCCCTTGCCAGGCAGGCGCTTGGACCACCGAGCTATCTCCCTAGCCCCATTTCCAACATTTTAAACATGTAACAAATTTGAAAGGCTTTTGCCATGAACATCAATAGAGCCATCACTTATATATATTCCACCAATGCTGTATATTCCTGTAGTCCAACCATGCATTTGTCTTAGGTACGTACCTGTACCTCTGTCCTTCTATTATTGGGTTAGTTTTGATGAATTTCAAATTAATGTTTTTGGGCTACCCTGCGCCAGCGGGACCAGTTACTGGTCCCAGCCCAGGCGCAGCGTGGGTGAGACCCTCTTCTACCCCCTTGGGACGTCCCCCACCACTCCGCAGCACCTCTCCCACCCCGCCCGCCTAGTAGGAATTTCTGCCGCATTCCAGGAACCCCCAGACCCAGTCCTAGCCCAGGTCCAGTGAGTGTGTGGGAGAGCTTCCGGCTACCCTGCCCCAGCGGGACCAACTACTGGTCGCAGCCCAGGCGCAGCGTGGGTGAGACCCTGTTCCATCCCCTTGGGACGCCCCTCACCACTCCGCAGCACCTCCCCCACCCCGCCCTCCGAGTAGGAATTTCTGCTGTGTTCCAGGAACTCCCAGACCTAGTCCTAGCCCAGACCAAGTGAGTGTGTAGAAGAGCTGCCTCTCCCACCTACTCCACCTTGTCCCCTCCAGGCTCAGCTTAGGCCTGGCATACATGCCTGGGGTATAACCCTGCAGCTGCAATCCCTGAAGAGAGTGTAGAGGATAGAACCACCCAGCTAGTCCAGGAGCAGAACATCTTGCCAGAGGGGCACAACAGGTTCACCCTCAAGGGCAGCAGCAGGAAGGAGCTGAGCACAGCAGCCAGACCCAAGCCAGGCACAGCTGGATGAATCCAGACTTCGTAGATTTGCACCTGAACTTCATTATGCTAAGGTTATAACTACAACGAAGATCTACAACAAAGGTCAGAAGACAGTGCTACACAAAATGACAAGAAGGAATAAAATGCAACCTCAGAACCCAAGCCCACCCTTAACAAGTGCAGAGGACACTAACACAGAACAAATTGGGAATCA
>NW_004524678.1:2574319-2589000 GCF_000260255.1 Octodon degus
AAGTGAGATTGGTTCTTAGATTTTCTTTACTATTTGTTTTAATTATGCCAACATACCCACAGCATTGGAAAAAGCTAAATTAATTTTTAAGTAGTCATGGGATTATTTAACAGTTATATTTTTAAATTTCTGCATGTACTTTCACTCCACCTTTATTAGAGTAAAATCGTAACAAGAAGCTTTTGTGAGTCATGTATATGTTTGCTAACCTGGGCTAGGTAGTAGCATAAGCAGTTAGGAATATTAAATTTATTAAAGTATATTAGTAATTTTACTTCAAAAACTCATTAAGATGAGATGGGATCGAATAAGAAAACTCTTGAGATTTATAGTTATTGCATGGAAAATCACTATGTAAATGGAAATATACTTGACTGCATTGTATGAACTCAAATCGTAGGAGTGATTTGAATGTTGTTTTCTGTTTTATCCATTGTAATTTCCATGCATTTAATTTTAGTGTTTTTTTTCTTCTTTTGTTTTATTTGGTTTGGTTCTTCTCTTGTAACAGCCAGAAATCACTGTGGA
This sequence comes from Octodon degus, assembly GCF_000260255.1. NCBI lineage: Eukaryota > Metazoa > Chordata > Mammalia > Rodentia > Octodontidae > Octodon > Octodon degus. The sequence continues at coordinate 2,574,848 of NW_004524678.1, forward strand.
AAATCTTCCCACTTATTTAAGACTTCAGAAACCATTACTGATTTTATTCAGCGATGGCAGCATAAATCCTCAGTACAGAAAAGCAATATTGACACTGGTGGAACACGAACACTCGGATTCATTTACTCCTGGCTGGCTGAATCTGTAAGTCTGTTTTACTTTTTCTTATAAAGGCAAAGATTGTGTAATTCTCTTTTCTAGGAAATGACTCTGTGTAATTCTGCATTAGCAGTTCATATGAGACCAGATACCTTGTCATTACATTTTAGCAATTAAAGTCCTGCAGATGGCACCCTAGATGATCTTGTTTTAGACTGCGTCTTATTCTACAATAAAAATTCAAGTAATAATTTTTCTGATTTTTGAAAATTAGAGAAATAGGGCAGTATATAGTTGTTTAAAGTTTTATGAACAGTACATCTTACTGCTGGAGATGCCATTGTCCCGAGTAGCTTTCCCTTGTGAGTTAGCTCTGTGTGGGATTTTGCATAAGGTGGCATGTGCTACATTAGGAACACTAGGTGTCTTTAATTTTTTCTGTAGAGGAACATAATTATTTTCATCTCTTTGAAAGATTCATTATTTGATTAAAACCTTCCTTTTCCTGAGAAAAGGCACAACTTTGTTTGGAAAAGTTGTATTTATAAAACTAAATGTCCTAGGGCTGGGGAGACAGCTGGGGGGGTGTAAACATCCGCCTGGCAAGCACAAGGACCTGGATTCGATTCCCAGTACCACGTGCTGTAGTGGCCTCAGAACCCCAGGCACACTGCTGCCCACGGAGACTGGGCATGCTGCCACACACTTGTAATCCCAGCACTGGGAAGGCTGAGACAGGAGGATCACTACAAGTCTGCGCTGCATAGTGAGACCCTGTACCGAACAAATAAATAAGTAATTACAAATAAATATCCTATATAAGTATGTTGCCGATTAGGGTTTGAGCTGATGTGAACAGAAAGCTTTTTAAGAATCTGATTATGAACAGCGTATTCAAAGGGTGTTTAAGATGTCTTTTCGTAAACTTACGGACTTGAGACCAACTAAAAGTTCAGTGTTCCATAAACTGTTATTTTCATTTTTTAGTTAAAGAAAGACCTGCTACTTAACCTATTTGACTTGTTTCCTCTCATAGCAAGAATACTCCTGTGGGCAGAGGAGTCCTGCAGGTGTATTTTGGCCGTCTGCCTCCTCTTCCTCTTCTGGTTTTGGTGAATCTGCATTCAAATGGCCAAGTGTTCGCGTTTCCTTCAGACCGGCCTATAAATGAACAAAACCTTGCACTGTGGCTTAAGAAATTAAAAGTAGGACTAGAGAATCATATCAGTAAGTTTTCTCTTAAAACACACAATTTTGCATTTTGTTGGATGGATTTTAAACTTTAATTATAGCTAACGAATGCTAGGAGGAGTTGAACTGTAATGTTTCTAAGTACCCTAAATATTAATACATTGATAGCGTTGCCTGTGACAGCTTCGTGCGTCCTAAAGGGCAGGGCTCCACCGGGGATAGCTGCCTACCTGCTGAATGGTCAGCTTGTCTACTAAAGCCTCTTTCTTCTTTTGCATTTTAATTCATTAAACCCATATTGCTAGGGCCGGCCAGGTAGCTCAGCAGACTAAAGTGTCTGCTTAGGCAGAACGCAGGAGCAGGGGTTCGATCCCCGGCACCACAAGCCATGCCGGCCCCGCTCCTGGGGCACACTGAGATGGCGACTGAGAATGGGCATGGTGGCGCATGCCTGTGATCCCAGCACTTGAGAGGCTGAAGACAGGAGGATCATTACGAGTCTGATCTATGTAATAAGACCCTGTACCCTGTACTAAATACATTTTAAAAAATGCGTATTGCTTCTGTAGATTGTCAGTATCTTCAAGCATGTGGCTTTGTAGTTTATTCACTTTAGAAGACTGTTGTAGTGGGAACAGTGACCTGCGGAAGCATGAGTGCTTTGCCTGACATTGTGCACGCTGCAAGCCAGTTCTTAGGTCGCTTTCTTGTGTGCGTGCCAGGTTTTCTTTTTTCTATAACTACAAGCAAATATGTTTTGTAGAAAGTGAGAACATTTTGTGTGACACTGACTCTAAATTGCTGAAAGTGTGTACCTCTACCTGGAGCTCCACCTGGTTTCTCCCTCAATACTAACTGTTGTTACTATTGCTTTATGTGGGTTGGCCTTTATGTTGTAGGCCAATACTTTATAGAAAGATACTATCAAAATAGTATTCATTGAACATAGTGCTAAGTGTATTTTAGGGATTATCTGGTGTAGTCTAACAACCCGATGGGGTGGGTATTACCCAGAGAAAATAAGTACTCTGCTGTTTTAGCGAATTCAGTAAGAGCTAATGCATAGAAAGTCATAATTAACCAGCAAATGAGGAAGCTTGGATTCCAGCCTCTTTTACTCTAGATCCAAAAATTTTAATTGTCAGAGGAGAAAATACATATTTATGCTGTACAGCGTGGTGTTTTGATACATGTACACCTTGTAGACAGATTAAATCAAGCTAATTAACATCTGTCAGATACACAGCATCTCCTTGTGATGAGAACATGCAAAATCTCCTGGTCGGATTCTTCCGTATAGGATGCACTGGTGTTTACATGGTCACCATGCTGTACGACAGAGCTCCAGAATTTACTTCTCCCCTCTGCCCAGCTTCATACTGTCCTGCCAGCATCGCTCCGCTTCTTGCCCTGTGTTGTGCCCGTCTTCTGGCAGCTGCCTTCAACCGCTGCTTCTTCGTGTCTCTTTATTTTAGATTAACATCTTTACAAGTGAGGTTATGAGGCCTTTGTCTTTTTGTGCCTGGCTTATTTTCCTAAACATAATATCTTTTGGAGTCATTGACACTATTGCAAATGACAGTCTTTTCCTCCGTTTTTTAAAGCCAATAACATTCTTTTTTAAAATAATACTAAACATTATTTCTACTTTGATTTCTTTCTTTTTTAAAAAAATATATTTTAGTACAGGATCTACAGGGTCTCACTACACAGATCAGACTCAGTGATCCTCCTGTTTTCAGCCTCCCAAGCACTGGGATCACAGATATGCGCCAGCACGCCCGGCTCAGTCCCTATTTCAGTGTGCCCTGGGGCCAGATCCAGCACAGCATGTGGTGCTGGGGATCGAACCCCAGTCTCTGCATTTGCCTAAGCAGGTGCTTTAGTCCCCTGAGCTATCTGGCTGGCCCTTTATTTTTTTTTTTAATTTTTAAAATAACTTTTGTACTATTTTCCATAATAGTTTTACTAATTTATATTTCCCACCCACCATATAGAAGGGTTACCTTTTATCCACATCCTTACCCATACTTACTTTTTGTCTTTTTCATAAAATTTATTCTTAAACAGGTATGACAGTTTGTTGTGGAAAACGCACAAGTCCTTTGCTTAATTTTGAGTTGAGTGGTTTTCTTGCTGTTGGGTTGCTTCTGTCTTTTGGATATTCAGCCCTTTCCTATGTGTGGTCTTCAGAGATCTCTCCCATCCTGCAGTCTGTCTACTCTGATGTTGCCTTTGCCTAGCACAAGTTTTGTCTTTGATAAAAACAGTCTCCTTGGTCTGGCTTTGTTTTTGTTGTTTGTGCTTCCAGATCATATTTCTTAAAAGCTCCCCAAATTGCAAAAAACAAAACAATTTTAAGAGGCTCTTTCCTTATGTTTTCTTCTAGTAATTTAAGACTTTAATCTATTTTGATTTGATTTTTTTTTTGTTTTGTAGATGAGACTGCTAAGCATCTAACATTGTTCTTTTAACTCTCATTGCAATACACATTGAACCCAATACACATACTAAAGACTTTCTCAGTTATGTGCTTATGGTACTTTTGTTGAGACTGGGCGTGGTGGCACGCACCTGTGATCCCAGCTCTTGGGAGGCTGTAAAAGGAGGTTCACTATGAGTCCGATCTAGTAGTAAGACCCTGAACACCCTGTAGACCCTTCCCTAAAAACAAAAATACAAAAAAAAAAAAAAAAAGAAAGAAAGAAAGAAAGAAAGAAAGAAAGAAAGAAAGAAAGAAAGAAAAGATTAGTTGAGATTAAGTAATTGCATTTATTTCTGGTCTCTACCTTGTTCCACTGGGCTATGTGTCTGTCTTGTGCCACTAGCCTGTTTTGTTTACTGTAGCTTTGTGTAACATATTTTGAAGTCAGGTAACTATAGTTTTTTTAATGATTGCTTTGCCTAAATTAATTTTAGGGGTTTTTTTAGATCAAAAGTATTGGGATTCTAATGCAATTGCTTTGAACCTGTAGATTGCTTTGAGTAACCCAGACATTGTAACATTTTTTTAACTCATGAGCAGGGATATTTTTCCTTTTTTTCTTAAGTTTCTTTCATCAGTATTTTAAATTTTTCACTTCCCTAGCTAAATTTATTCCTATATATTTTATTATTGGATGCTATTGATATTTTTTTCAGTTGGCTTATAGTTAGCATATAAAAATGCTGTTGATATGTCAGTTTGATACCTACAGCTTTACTGAATATATTTATTATGGGAGAGTTTTTGGTGGAGTCTTTAGAGATTTTTAAAAAGATTGTATCTTGACTCAGGTCAATAATTTCTGACATTGCCAGTTAAACAGAAGACCCAATGCTATTATGGGCTACTGGACTCTTTTAGAATATTTTGCTGAGTTTACACACCTATAATATTCAATAACGGAACTTAGAAAAAATGGGGTATACAGATGAATGTCCATTTTGTATCTGTGTATTCAAAGTGGCTGGGATAGATATATAGTTACTTCTGTTAATGAATAGAATGATTTGTTCTAATGGTGTTTGTAAATAGGATCACAAGTCCACATCTTATACAGCAATTAACCACTAAGAAGAATATATGCAGTGTATTATTTGTTGAAAAAGAAAAAAAAAAAAAGATTGTATCTTTTGTAAGCAAGGATAGTTTAATTGCTTTCTTTCCAATTTGGACAGGACCAGAAGTTTGAAACTCAAGGAAAAAGGCCTTGCTCAGAATGTATGATCCTGGCTTCTGATGTTATAATTGGTCCTTTTCTGAAAATAGAGAAGTTTATGTTACAGCAGAGGTGTTATATGTTAATTTATATTTGCATATTAGCCATTATTTTACAACTGTGGTAACAGAATTAAGGTTTTAATTTAAACAAGTGACCACATGGCAACCTAGATCATTATTATACCAGGCAAATGTGTGAAATTTGATGTAACAAAAAGTCTTACACTATGTGAAGATTTTATCATGTAACAGATTGTGCAATCTTCTGGAATGATTCATAAGAAATAGTTAAGTATTTTAACATTGGGGGAGGGAGGGAGGCAGGAGACTTTTCATTCTAAGAACATTACATCTGTTTATATGTAATGTTAGTTTTAAAAAGCCTAGCAAGCAAAAGTTAACAGGAGGTAACATGATAGATCCTTTTCCCCTTTATCAAAATTTATCTCTATGTAGAAAATAACTTGTAATATAAAAACCAGAAATAGCTAGTAATGATAAATATTTAAAAGTTAAAAATTTGTGAGCTGGGGAGATAGCTAAATGGAATAAGTGCTTGATTGGCAAACGCAAGGTCCTCAGTTCAATCCCTGGTACCCCCGCCAAAAATAAATAAATGAATAAAAGTTTGTATTAGTGCATATTTGCAGAACATAATTATTATACTCATTGTGGGGAGTTGGGACAAATATAGCTAGTTCTTGTGGCACTAAAAAAAATCCTTCTTAGATAAGTAAAACAAAAATCTTCATGTCTACAAATATATGTTGCAAAATAAATCACTTCTAAGTATATTCTTGTGGTAGCTTTGTAGGTGTTACCTACTCATTAGCCCTTGGCTGTGCTTTCCAGAAATCTTACCTGCTCAGGAGTGGAAGCCCCCGCTCCCAGCTCACGACTTCCTAAGCATGATGGATGCTGCTGCAGCTCAGCCTCCCCCTGGGAAAGCTCTGGGGTGCGGGAAAGCAGCCCCCGTGCAGGAGAACGAGAAGGAGCAACACGAAGATGAGCTGGCAAGGAGGAAAGAGCCCGTTGAAACCCTGAGAATAAAGCATTGGAATAGAAAAGAAACGGAGAAGTCTCTTAGGCCCCATAAAGAGTTATGATGCTCACAAGTGAATGGATTTCTTGGGGCTGTAATTGACAGGATGAAATTTACTTAAAAATGTATTTCACCCACTAAGTGTACTCCCATTGGCTTAATATTAAAAATTATTGAGATACTTCCTTTCCTTTCCTTTTTTTGTGCCAATACTTCAAAATACAGGCCTGGCATACCCTCAGTTCCATTTCTCAGGCAGAGTAGCCTTAGCTCAGGCGCTCATTGCCCACGCGTGTGTGACTGTTGTACCAGAAAGCTCGGTGCCAGACAGAAACTGGTGTGAGTAATATAACTTCGCTGTAGCCGCATCACACAGCTGGTGGTTGCATTTGTTTTCTTGTAGTCATGATGGTGTAAGCAGCATTTATTAAGAGAGTGCTCGTGCTCCTGTGGGACAGTTTTGACCTCATGATGAGACACAGCTGGTACCTGCAGGGCAGCAGCAAGGGCTGCTGCCAAATACCCTATGTTGGCCCTCCGATAGCAGAGTTATCCTGCCCCCAAGTCAGCCAGGGATGTGGAAAAGAACCAAGCAAGGCTAGGAATAAGAAATACAATCCTTAAAATTTAAAGTTCATATTATACACACTTATATATCACACAGCTGAAAAGAGGGAGGTAACAGAAAGTTAGGCCCCTGGAAATTATTTGGAGTATACCAGGGACAAAAGATTTGGACACTGCAGGGGAGCAGAGCTAATAGAAAAAGACTCCTCCATCTGACTCGCCCTCGGCTCGCAGCAGGGGCTCACTCCACACTGACCCTGTGTGGGCTGAAGGGCTGGGGAGACTGGTCACAGCTCAGTCCATGAGCCGGAAGGTTCAGAACGGAGGAGTTGGTGCTGTTCCTTTAGTCTGAGGCTAAAGGTCTGGAAATGCCCCAGTCACTCATCCAAATTTAAATTTTCAAAGGCTGAGGAGTCTGGAGCCTCATCCACGGTGACATCCCGGCACGGGTCACCTCCCGCTGATGTCCAGCATGTGTGGGTTCAAGAGTCTGCCCTTCTGGTTTTGTGTTCTAGCCAGGCACGCGGCCTGGATGGTGCCATCCCTATTTCAGCAGAGATCTCCATTCAGTTCGATGACTTGCAAGGCAGGCATTTCTGGAAGCACCTTGGACACACCTAAAGTGTGCTTTGTTTATCTCTCAATTTAGTCAAGTTGATAATGAAGATTAACCATCACAGGCAAAAATCATGAATGAAAAATTTAGGAGACAGAGTAATAAAGATTTAACATACTTAGTAGGAGTTTTGGAAAGACAGAACAGGGTTGAAACAGAAACCAAATGAAAGGACAACAGAATTTTTCAGAACAATGAAAAACACTAATTCACAAATTTGGAAAACTTTTTTTTTTTGTTTTGGTCTTCTGAGTCAGGGTTTCTCTATGCAGTTCAGGCTGGCCTTGAGCTCACTTTGTACCCGAGGCTGGCCTTGAGCTCGCAACAATCTTACTGCCTCAACCTCCCAATGCTGGGATTACAGGCATGCACCACCACACCTGGCAGGAATCTTATAAATAGATTAAATGAAAACAATTCTATGTTTGACATACGATGAAACTATGAACATTAAAGCAAATAAAATCTTAGGAAGTTGAAGAATAAAAATTATATTCAAAGAAGTGCCAGTTGGAAACGGCTGCGCCAGCAGGTAGTACAGTAATTTCAGTAGGCTACAAGGGGAAAAACTGTTGACATAGAAATTTGTGTCCAGTAAAAATATATTTTCAAGAAAAAAAAGAGATAAAGACATTTTGTGGATGGCAAAACGGAGTTCCCATCAATAAGATACGAACTTTGAAGACACAAACTTCACGTGGAAGGAAAGAGAACAGGAAAGAAACGAGGGAACAAAGACCTGCCGTGGTTTGGCGTCTCCAGCAGGCTGCACACTGAAGCCGAATGTCCTTTGTGAGCCATTCAGAGGCAGGACCGTTAGGCGGTTGGCTCCTGGTCACCCTGCCCTCAGGGATGGCTCTATCCATCCATGGGTGTGTAGACTAGAGGACTGGAGGAGTATCATGGGGGAGGGCGCTTTGTTATAAAAATAAACTCTTACTCTGGTCTCCTTGCTCCATCTTAGCAGGTGATGCTTTTCCACCGTGGCCCTCGCCACAGAGATGTCGAGCAGACGCTGGTGCCATGCTCTGGACTTCGGAACCATTCGGTAAGTTAACTGAAGCTCAGCGATAGCCACAGAAAATGCACTAAAATTTAACAAAGTGGTAAATATGTGGCTAAATCTGCGTGAATGTTGATAGTATAAAAGAATACCCTGTGGGATTTTAAAAGCAAAGAATGAAATTAACGTATACACTGGCAAGGAGGGAAAGAGTTGGAGTTCCTGGTTAATCTGCTCTTAACTTGCCTGAAAAGAGGATAAAATTACTGATTGATCTTAGGTTTCCATAAATATGCATTTTGCAATTTGTAAGTTATCTACTAAAAGAATCGGAAACTGTCAAACCAAAGGGAAAATTTATAGGCACAAAATATGATGAGACAAAAGGCAAGGAAAGAAAATAACTGAAACAAAATATAGGACAAATAGCGCAAAATAAGAGAGCAGTTTATTCTGAGGTGTTAGTAAGTGCATGCAAATAGATCATGTCCCAATCAAAACTCTGCCGGACATGATTTTAAAAGTCCATTATATAGCATTTACAAGGGATTTATGTTAAATATGCAAGAAAATTTAAAGTGAAAGTACAGAAAAAAATATACATCATACAGTTTTCTAGGAAATTCAGATAAACCTTAATGTTAGGTAAGATACGTCTTAAATAAAAAACCATTATTAACAATCGTCACTGTCTTGATTACTTTTCCCTTGTTGCTGAGACAAAATACCCGACATTCAAAATTAAGGAAAGACTGATCTAGCTCACAGTTTGTGGAGGTTTCAGTCCATAATGAGCTGGCTCCAAGGCAGGGTGGCACATGGCACAGGGAAAGCAGTCCAGGGTGGTGGAAGACAGCAAAGCAGCAAGAGCAAAAGTGGAGAGCAGACCTCTTTTCTCCCTTATGTCATACTGGGCCAGCCCCTGGGGTTGGGGCGTGAAATACACCGTCTCCACGCTTGCACAGGATGAGGGTGTTTACCAGGTGAATACCCTGGCCCCTGCCGAGTTGCTTAAACTTCTCGAGTTGACACAGCATATCAACCATTACAGTCACTCATCATGTCAGTTAGTGCACCAGTAAATTATAACAGCTGCAATAACGATGTGGCATCCAATTTACAAAGTAAAAGCAGTAGACAAATCATGTTAGATTTTTAAGTAACTAATGGAGGGAAGTTATGGAAGATTTAGACAATGTCATTAATCAAATTGACCTAACACCCAATGGCTGCCGAATGCACATTCTTTTCGAGCTCACTGAACATTTATAAAAGTTGATGTCTATAGGACTGGCTGTAAGGCAGGTCTAAATTGTTAAGAGGATTAAAATCGTTGACAACATGCCCACTGATCCTGATGTAATTAATCTAGAAATCAATAGCAAAATGATACCTACAGACATGGAGTTCAGGAGCCGAACATACAGCATGTGTTTGTGATAAAAATCTAGGCGACATGTTGTGTATTACTGGAAAAACTTGGAATTAAGCCTGACTGTCCCCATTTGCTTAGCGTATGGTAACAGAAAAGTCTTTCCTGTCCATAATCCTTCTGCTTGAAATTTACACACACACACACACACACACACACACACACACGTATTTTATATATATATATATATATATATATATATATATATATAGCGTCAAAGTGGTGGTGTAGTATTGGCTATTGAGTAAGCTGACAATTTAGACATTTCTCCCACTTAGAGTTGATTAATGTTCTTACACTTTATGGATGCAGGTGGTTATTTCACATTCTCTTTAAGATAGGCTCTTTTTTTCTTATTAAGCTATGATAATGGAAGCCTACTGATGAGTTAGTTTGGACAACCTAGGGTCAACTTCTTGCATAGGCCTAAAGATCTTTTTTTAAGACATGCAGAATCTGGAGTCTAGTGAAATTCTCCAGACAGCCTTGTTGACTTAGGGCAAAATTTCACGTCAGCCTTTTAATCAAATAAAGTGCTCATTTCCTCTGACATTAAATTCAGCCTGGATTTGGTTCTCATGTGGATATCTTGTACATTTACAAAGGCTACATTTGAAGAATTAATTTTCCTCACATTAGACGTATTTCCTTGTCTGAGATACGTCATCACCAGCTACCCAGTTTTGGGATTACAAAAGTCCTTCTTCGGAATGTCTGTTTTGTTTTACAGAAAGCGGTTCGTGCACTTAAACCATTTCCCCAAAGTTCCAGGATAGAACTCTAAGGACAAACACCCCAGAAGGTCTCGACAAATATGAACAATAACTAAATCCCTACTTAGATGATATAAGAAGCTAAGATCATTATTATTCCTAAAAACACTTTAAATCTATGGGGCTGTGGTTATTGGAAGATGTTCTCCGCAGATATAACCTAATAAAGGTGTCATTCAAAGAAATTTTGGTTTGGTAAGCAGAATTGATTGAGAACACAGGCATGTCCAGAATATTTGGGACCTGAAACGTGTGTAGCATGCTGGTTAGAGAAGGGACTTTTGGTTCAGACAAAAGAACCTTTAAATGTGCAATCTCTAGCCATGAAGTAAGTTATTTAAAATTTTACACTTTAATTAGTTCATTGGTGAGAAACTGCACACCACAATGCTGAGGCTTAAACTGTGATGACTGTCACCTTGAAGACAGATTCCTTTGTAAGAAAGATTTTCGTATTTGCCCAGTAATAAATTCTTATAATAAAAATTCAAAATACATAATATAGAGATAGATATAAAAATGCAATAACTGTTTCACTTCCCTTCAAATCCAATTATAGAGTCAAATGGTTCCATTTGGTTTCCATTTGACCTACAAGTTTCACTTCTTTCTTTCGGATTTCAGAATCCTTACACTGAAATATAATTTTAAAAATTAAATATGCTTTTTTCATGTATGACATTGAACTCTGTTAACTATTTCATCCATACTAGGCACACTGAGGTGAGTAGGGAGAGGTTGTGGAAGAATCTGTCCCATTGGATCATTGTCCATTGTTGCTTTTTGTAGTGGGGCTTGCAATTCAAGACTGGACTTTAAACTCTAGCAGGCATTTAGATTTTTACTCACAGTGCCCTTTGTTTGGCTGCAGCAATACCCTGTTGTCATCCTGGAGCGTGGTGCCTTAGAGCACTGTTGTATTCTGAGTAGCGGACTACTAGGGGTCGTTGGAGGGCCACCTCCCTTGTGGGACTATGTAGCCCTTATGGTTACAGGTGTCTGACATGTGACTATGAGTGTGAATAGTGTCAGCTAAGGATGCTTTACTGCCATGTGACAGATCATCCAGCAGCAGCTTAGGCACACGGGTTGTGTTTTACCCAAGTGAAAAGAAGCCTGCGGCTAACAACAGCTACCCAATGTTAGCAGTGGTCTAGGTTCTTTTGCTTCTCTGCCATAGCAAAATGGCTTGTTTCCACCTAACTGTAAGATGCTTATAGGACCTGAAGTATCTACATGTATATAAGGTAGGAAGAAGGAGGAAGGGAGGGACTCAATACAATTCTTAATTGTAGGAGAATGAAGGCTAAACCAACACCCCCCCCCCCGGAACCTTTCCCCTGTGTAAAATACATGGACCAGAGCTGGATCACATGGCCACTTCTACTGCCCAAAGTGCTGGGACTCAGGTCCTGCATTTGGTTTTCCAGCCTCTATACTGGGAAATGGAGTAGGCAGTCCCCAGCCTGTCACAGGAGGGCAAGTAGGAGAAGGAGGAGTGGGCTCTGCCTATTCTGTTTGGCCTCCAGAGTGTAGCCACACCCAGTACAGACAGGAGGATGCTCCGAGAGTCCTCCATTAAGAAGCTCCAAGCCAAGGAGGCCTGACCCCTGGTGGTTAGTGCTGCTAGCGACTTGCAACTTGGTTCTCATGCAATCATTGCCCAAGGTAAATATGCCCTGAATGTGGTTGTGGGGTCCCTGGGGTCTCTGACTCAGGACTACTCTGTGCCTCCTGTCACCAGTGCTGGGCGCACCTGATCGTTCTCCTAGCTGTCTATCCCCAAGGTTAGGCACACTGTCTACTTCCTTGCCCCTGAGGCTGGTGCAGCAATACTCTGGCTCGCGGAAGGTCTCCTGAAGCCCAGGGGTGCTTATACAAACCAGCTCACCCCTTTGTGGAATGTGGGGCACTCAAGGAGATTGTTCTCCGTCTATCCCTCTCCATTGGCGGGCAGTCTTAGCTTACATTTGCTTAACTTATAAGAATAATTCAAATGACTTTGGAGAACGAGAAAATCAGAGAAACAAAGTTCAGTTTTTCCCACTTAAAAAGATATTTGGCCATACCCCCCCCCAAAAAAATATATATGCAGTTATTGCAATTCTTGCAAATAGTAAAATAATTTGAAGTACAAAGTAACACATCTTTAGATCATATTATTCATTCACTTTCATCCATTCCTTCAACAAATATCTCTGATGCCTACTAATGCCAGGCCTAAGCGCTGGACATAAAGTCACATCAGACACTGGAGGAGGGTTCAGTTGAGGACCTCAGTGCACAGCATGTGAGGGAGACAGGGGACTCACAAAGTGGCCAAAGGTTTTGCCGGGTTGCATGGTAAGTGCCAAGCAGGGGGATGGAGGATGATAGGGATTCTGAGGATGGGCAGCCGAATGTCAGGTCAGGGGCTCGCAGGCTTCCCAGGGGCAAGGATGCTGGGAAGGTCCTAGGTCTAACATGTGCTAGAGGACTTGCCAGGGGGAGCCAAGGGCCTGGGTGTTGGCATGAAGGCTGTCTGAGAAGCAGTGTGAGTGGCCGTTCCACATGGAGCAAAGGTGTGTGGAGGCAAGAGATCTAAGAGACCAGAGAGGAAAAGGATCTACATGCAGCAAAATGTTAATAAGTTTGAACTCTGAATCATAGGTTACTCATGAGGATGACAAGCTTATTAGGTGATTTCCCATCCTCCCCTAAGAGTGGAAAAGTGTACTTCCAATGTTTCATTCTGATGGAAGAGGAAAATTAAACATCTATGATGAATTGAGTGTAAAGCCGATGGTCTCCCCGAAATGACAATTACAATCATTTTAGAGTAATAGTCTCTTTCTGCTTGCATTAGCTTAAGTAGATTAAACCCTCTGGAGATTTAAAAGTTGTAGTGAATGTTTTATCCTGGAAATTATAATGACTCAGATATTCTCTAGGGCAGAAGTCATTTCCTACAGTCATTTTTCTAAGCTATTAGAGCACCATTTCTCCCCCTGCAGTACAAAGTGCCCAAAATGGGAATCACTAAACCTCCTGTAGATTCTCTACTAATGGTTCCAAGCAAAAACTGAGGTGGAGGAACGGAGAGACCAGTATTTGCACCTCATGTTTCTTCCTTTAGGTTGGCTTCAAATTGTGCTGTCATTTCTTTAGTTTCCTAGAAGACAGTGACTTTGAGGAGCACATTGTTTATACTTCGAAGTCTTCATGTAATTCGAGAAGTCAGAGCGGGTAAAATGTATTTTTGATGTGCTCTATTTTCAAGTAAACAAAAACTTTTTTGTCAGTTGACTTTCAACCCTTTTAAAGTTATGTGCTGGTTTACTCTAAGGTTTTGTACTGGGAATGTTACAGAAGATCATTAGTGCTGATATTGTTCTTAAAAATTTTTTAAAAATCTTTCTTTCTTTCATCCAGGGTCTTGTTATGCAGCTCAGACTCATAATGATCCTCCTGTCTCAGCCTCCTAGGCACTGAAATTACAGGCATGTGCCACTATGCCTGGTTTTGGTGGCCAGCACAACACACCTGAGGTTCTGGGGCTGGCACAGTACATGGTACCAGGGATCGAACCCTGGTCCTTGAGCTTACCAGGCAGGAGCTTAATACACTAGACTATCTCCACAGCCTAATGTTGATATTCTTGTTCCTAATCCTATATGTGTCATGGCTGCTGCAGAAATGAGTAACTGTGATCTTATTTTACTCTGGATTCCACAGCAATATATATATA
>NW_004524678.1:2589100-2603541 GCF_000260255.1 Octodon degus
TTTTTCCCGGAACCAGGGATTGAATTCAGGCCCTTGTGCTTGCCAGGGAAGTGCTTAATCCACTGAGCCATCTCCCCAGCCCCTCGACAGCAATATTGATTAAAGCAATTTAGCATTTGATTTTCTTATTTATAAAAGCCCCTTTCCATACATTGCTTAATTTAATTTTCACAGTATCACTGTAATGCATTTTACAAGTGGGGAGAGTATCTATGACCCCAAACTTCAATCTTCATTCGCTTTGCCTCTGAAAACTTCCCACAAAAGAGATTTGTGTGCTTCCTCACCCAGCTAGGCTCCAAGAATCCGCTTTAACAGTTAAAAAGATGCCAAAAATGATGCTGAAAGCTCAATTTAATATCCTTGATTACAGACATTTTTCTTAAGCGTTTTAGCAGGAGAAGCAGCACTCCAACCCCAGAGATGCCAACTGCAGGCCAAGGGTGTTCCTAGTCAAGTGCAAGTGAGGAGGGGCAATTGGGATGAGGACCGAGGGAGGGATGGTGGCGAAGGGGTGGGTGTACATACATGACAGTTGTTGGAGAAAAGGGTAAATCTTAGAGTACTTCTTTAAAATTTTTTTAAGTGAGGATTAATCAAATGATCAGCAAATTTCAGATTGATGACATTTTATAGAGTAAAGGGAAATAGGACAGGTTATGTTGTTAATAGAGACGATCACGTTATGCACATACTCCATTTGTTTCTATGCATGAAGGGCAGGAAGTGAAGGAGAACAGGGCAGCTGAAAGCCGGGTGGGTTTGTCCTTTGTTTCCTTTGAAGAGCCAGGGTAGAAGGAATCAACAATAAGCTGCAGCTGAGGACAAATCATAGAAAAAATAGTTGCCATCAAACTGGTCAATTCGCAGATACACAGTGATGAGTACTGCATGTTTTAGCAAACAAGTTATTTCCAGACCCCCGAAAGAAAAGTCATAGTGTGTCTATTTTTCTATTACCGATGATGAAATTAAGACGGAAAAAAGTAAAGGAAGTTGCCTAAGGTGCTGCACAGATGTGTAGAAGAACCAGCAAACCGTGACCTGTAATAAATGGTGGACTAAAGAAGGCTCAGAAGAGGACAATAAGCTCCAGGAGACTGACATGAGGCCTTGTTATGTGACTTGCATTCATTTTGCGGTATTTATGTTCTTTAACATTACTTCATTTGGGTTTCATCACCAAAGAAAACCACTGAACCATGATTATGAGATTTCTTTTTGAACATTTGAAACTGATGCTTTTCAAATTTTTGTCAGATGCTGAAAGAAAAAGTTCAGCCTTAGGAGATTCTGTTTAGAAAACCAGACTGTGGAGGGAAATACATTTTCCATTTGTCTGTGCTGCCACTTACCACCCACTAGCTGAGAATTTGTATTCTAGGTGAGTGATATTGTAAATAGTGTTCTGCATCACTTCCTCTTCTCCAATGTTTGTAACTCATCTAATCTGTATTACATGTTATAGTGTCCTTTTGTCAACAAATGGAGTGTCTTTTGCTCAATTCAGAAAGCCATCACAAATTGGCAGTGAAGCTCCCTTGATACTAGCTCTGGGTAGTGGGCATCAGTGGCCTGGTTCTTGGCATTGTGTTGCAGCGCCAAGCTTTAAGGTTAGCAGCATCTCTCCACTCTTGGCCAAGCTCCCTTGGCATCTTTCTGGGGATCTTCCAGAACTTTCCATTGTTTGTTTGGCACTCTTCTGCAGGTCTCTGCCAGTTTCCGTAGGCCTCTTCTGCCCTTGCTTCTGCACTGTTTCGCTGTTCTCTAGAGCTGTTCAGCAGCCCTCTGGTTGCCAGTCGTTCTTAGGGTTAGTACCCCATAGTGTTGTCAGTTCTGAATGCAACCTGTTTGGCCCACATTACCTGAGATAAAAAGGGGGCAGTTGGACCACTCAAGGGAGGCTTGGAGCGCAGGAGGGAAGTGCACAGGAGACAGCCCTCCTGGACTGACTGGAGGAAGATGAAAGAATGCTGCTTATGCAGAGAAAGGTCAGTCTATACATACAGTCTTCTCTACTTCATGGACCTATTTGGGGACTTGTTGAAGCAGTGACAGAGGGAGGCTCATTTGAAGTGACAACATGGCAGAGTCTTTGGGGATAGGTGCATATCTACGGCCTGCTGCAGCCACAGCAAGTGTCTCTTGAGTGGCCGTGGGGCACCAAGGACAGCCTCAGCTGTCCTGGAGACAATTAGGCTGAACAGGGAGGAGCCGCCACTTGATTGACAGCTCCTGTTGCTTCCAGGAAATGATGCACTTGGGGCTGCAGCCCTGGTCCTTCCTGAGCTTTGCTATGGCAGCGCCTGAGCAGCCTGGCCCCAGGGCAGGGTGTGGTGGCTGCCATCTCTGGTCAGGGCTGCACGGATTACAGGGTGTAGAGGGTGACTGAGGTGACCCCGGAGCTGGCAGGAAGATGGTGGAGCGAGTCATCCTGGAATGCTACCAGGCCCAAGAGAGTGATGGCTATCAGTGGGATCCTGTGCCCTTCTGGCTGTCAAAGGGAGAGGGAAAGAGTTGGCTCCCATCTTCCTGTTTTACTTTGTAAAAATGTATATTGTCAAGGCTGGAAAAGCTTTGAAAAAATTGATATCTTTAATCACTGGAAATCTATGAGTGCAGTGGGTTTTCTTTCCTTTCCAGGAATGCTTCTTTTTTTTCTGTTATTGCCACAAATATATTTCGGTCATGAAGTGTAGGTTTTCTCAGAAGATATGTTTCTTTTCCAAAGGATTTTCCATGTTCTAGGATTCAGTGAAGGCTCTGATATCCCTGATGTCTTAAATACATCTGACTTTGGCCCCAGAAAAACACTGAAGACAAAACCAACACTTGAAAATTCTTAACTCTGATTGTTTCTATTTATCCTGTTATTTCTTCTAGTCCCTGGAAGGAATTTTTGATTGAGTTGTGTTTTTCTGCTTCAAAACCATTCTGATAATTTCTTTTTCTTCCAAGTAGTTTTGTATTTTATGAGCATGGACTCAGGAATTCACAGTGGTCTTTTTCTTAAGGAGCACATGAGGTGATTTGGCTTCCCGAAGGACCGGTAGAATCCGTGAAGTGTTTCAAATTTCAAATTTTGTGCTGAAAATGAAAACTTTATTGATATTTTAGTTTCAGCTTTTTCTAGTTTCCACACTCCAGTTTGCATAAATTAGCATCAGGTGTGTTACATTGGGTGTCATAAATGGAAAATCCATTCTTTCTAATTATTAGGATGCTCAGATATTTAATTCAATTTTTTTCTCTTGGAAGTGTTGTGTTTTTCTAATCTTCTAGGAATCACCCCAGATAGAATTATTATGAACAAGTAAGAAATCAAATTAACACTGAGAACATGAAATTTAAAAACATAATTGTTCATAATGGAACTCATTAAAAAACAGAAGCTGTATTTCAGGAATTTCTTGGTTTTCCTCTTCATAATTATTGACCTACTTGCAGTATAAAACGAGTTGAAATCTAGCATTGGTGGGAAAGAATTTCAGTTATTTCTAGCAATTCCCTCGCTCCCTTAATGGACTCCTATGGGAAGATCTTTTAAGACATGTAGCAGGCTTATTTTGCTAACACTTTCTCTAATTCTAGCTCCATAGCATGGACGTTTCCTCTCCCCATTGGTAAAACAGGGAACCTGAGTTCCAGCTCTGTCCCTTGTTGTTGGTCTGTAACTTCTTGTCACTTACAGAAAACAATGATTTTAGGGGCTCCTGTTGTTTTTAAAAGATTTCTTGTCCTTTGGTGATATATGTCAACTCACACTGTATGTTTTCTAAATAAATAACACTATGGGTAAATATTGCAGTTGAAGAGATAGTACTTTATTTGAAAAAAAAAATATCTTCTACTTTCTTTAAAAAAAGAAGTTAAAGACTGCTCCTGAGTTGGGCCTAGGGGCACATGCGTGTAATCTCAGGGACTCCGGATGCTGAGGCAGGAGAGCTGCAAATTTGAGTTCAGTGGAGGCAACTTTTAATCTTTTAAATTTTAATTTATATTGGTACATGACTTCAGTGTGTGATTACATTCCTCGTGGGGGGTTGGTGCGCACACATAACGTACCCTAATTCCTTTCTCATTCCCTTTCCCTCCCCTCCCTCCCTCTCCCCCTCCCTCAGAGCTGGGAATAGAGTTCTGTGGTAAGAGTGTTGGCCTAGTGCCAGTGAGGTCCTGGGTTTGATTTTAAATAAAACGATGCTTTCTGAGTGAAAACTCACCCACAGATTCAATTTTTGCAGTTTTGTTTTTTCAAATCTTATCTATCTATCTATCTATCTATCTATATAATTTTATGTATTTAGTGTAGGATCTACAGGGTCTTACTACATAGATCAGATTCATAGTGATTCTCCTATTTTCAGTCTCCCAGGCACTGGGATTGTAGGCACACGCCACCATGCCCAGTCTCAGTAGCTGTCTCAGCGCACCTCAGGGGCAGGGCCAGCACTGCACACTGTGGATCAAACCCCAGTCCTTGGAAGGTGCTTTAATCTGCTAAGCTATCTGGCTGGCCCCTTGTTATCTTTTTAAAGAGAGAAGTAATATTAAAAAGCATATATTAACATAAAATTATTTTGTATTTCAGAACATATGTGCATGCATACCTAGATGTATGAATGTGTTTGCATTTCTGCAACAATTGATTTAGGAAGGTATTTTAAGACAAAAAGTGCATTTGATTATCTCATATTTAAATTCACTGTACATAAATTAGCATATAGAATAGTCTTCTCTCCTGTGGTTTGGAATTGTTTAGGTTGTCATTACTGTTCTCTGATAGTTACTAATAAGAAATATAACTATGCGTAACATCATACACCTGGCTTCACTTTTGGTTTCATGGTCTACAGTGCTTTGATCCTGAAATCCCAGAACATTTCAGAGGTTTGAAGCAGCAGGAACTGGAGCCCAGGGGGGCCCTTTCCCTGTACATGCAAGCTGCAGGTCAGAGACTGACATGCGAAGCTGCACAGAAGGGCAACGCCCTTGCTTCTCCGGAACTCCTGTGCACAGAAACGTGCTCTGGGGACAGCACCTTTCATGGCGTCTGTATTGTAGAAAGGCGAAGTGGAAGGCCCGTGCACACATATGCCCTCGAGGTTACAGCCATGCTTTCTTTTTTTTTTTTTTTTAAAGTGAATATACAATTTATTTAACATTCAAACTTCATTAAGACATGTGCAATATGGCAATTTTACTGGGGATTTAACCCTACCTAGGATATGATTGCTTGCTGGGGCTTAGCAACAGGGTCCAGTTCACACTTAGCACTAATTAAATAGTTATTGAATAAATACAATACCAAAACAAAATGCATTCAAATACTTTTCTTTTAAAAAAATTCAATTTTAAAGGCCTTTCTAATCAGGCTAAAGACAAACACAATAAAAGTAGATATGCTAGTTTAACATAATTGGCTGATTTTATACAGCACTTGTATCTTTTAGTACACAAGTATATTATTAAATGGTAGAGAACATCTAATACAACCATTTCTACAGAACTAGGAAATAAATTTCTAAGAAAGAAAGATTTTACAGACCCCATCTTTTATACCCACCCCAACAGTCTACTCTAAAGAGGATAAAGCCAGTGACTTTCCTCACAAGAGCTCACGACTAATGTCGCTTTGCTATCAAAATCTGTATTTCTGATCCGTTATGAGCATTGAGACAAGACTCAAAAATTCCCAAAGAAGCACAGTGCATGCTGTGACTGCCTGTTCAGCACTGGCGAGCACTGCATTCAAAACTATCTCATCCCAGGAATTAAATAAGGTCAGCCACATTCATGGGCATTTCCTCGACGGTAGTATTGTAGAAAGTCTCAATGTCATGAAGAATCCTCTTGTCTTCCTCCGTAACAAAGTTTATAGCCACACCTTTCCTCCCAAATCGACCCCCTCTGCCAATTCTGTGAATATAGTTTTCACGATTGGTAGGTAGATCATAGTTTATAACCAAAGACACTTGTTGCACATCAATTCCACGAGCCAACAAGTCAGTAGTGATCAGAACATGGCTTGACCCCGATCGGAATTCCCTCATGATAACATCTCTCTCCTTCTGATCCATATCGCCATGCAGAGCAGAAACAGCGAAGTCTCTGGCATGCATTTTCTCAGTGAGCCAGTCCACCTTGTGCCTTGTATTAAGAAAGATAACTGCCTGCGTAATGGTGAGTGTCTCATACAAATCACAAAGTGTGTCCAACTTCCATTCCTCTCTTTCAACATTAATATAAAACTGCTTGATTCCTTCCAGGGTCAATTCTTCCTTCTTCACCAGAATCCGAATTGGATCTCTCATGAATTTTTTGGTCCACTCCAACACATCAGTGGGCATCGTGGCAGAAAGCAACACAACCTGAATACTTGTATTTAGTTTTTGGAAAATCTCATAAATTTGATCCTTAAACCCTTGGCTCAACATTTCATCTGCTTCAACCAAAACAAACATTTTGATCCATTTTGGAGAAAGGTATCTTCTGTTTAACATATGAAACACTCTCCCTGGGGTACCAACAACAATATGTGGTGCTTCATCCTGCAGCTTCTGCATTTCATTTCGAACATTTGTTCCACCAATGCAGGCATGACAAGTTGCTCCCATATAATCTCCAAGTGCCAGAATTACCTTTTGGATCTTTGATACAAGGAATAATAGCTCTTTGCTGAATAGCTGAAGGCTTCTCAAAACCATAAGCATAGATGCCCCGAAGAAGAGACTCCTTTAAGTTCATATCATCAAAGTTATCAGCAATCTCATTCCAGTTGCTCTCGATGACACCATCGGGGTCCATTCCCTCTGGGCCTACATGTTCTGTTATAGTCCACAGAAACACCAGACATGATCCGAAGAACCGCTCAGCGCCTGACTGAAAAGCCAGCCATGCTTTCTTGAAGGATGTCAAAGGCTTTCACAACAGCAAAAAGCTACTGACATGCGCTAGATGGCTAGGCCAACGAGATAACCCCAATCCTACCCCGCCTTACCCAAGGCATGCACTTAGCATGAATTTCTCCCCTGCCTTTGATACCCAGAGGTCAACAACTTAAAATAAGAAAATTTTGTGGACATGAATGATACAGGAATATGGAGAAAACACAGTACAGTGCGGTTTCACTTTAGGAGAGTGCTGCATTGCCAAAGACTTGGCAAAATTTAAAGCCTGCATAGTTCATCTAATTGCTCCCATAGGATTAAAAGGATATTTACTAGCAAAGTGTATAAGGCGTATGCCAATAGAATAAATATAGTTGGTAATTCATTCATCCCTCCTCCTGTTTAAAACCATAAATTTTCAAGATTAAAAAGTAGATTGACTGTATTTCTAATTTGGGCTGAAAGTGAAACTTTATTTATATTTTAACTTTAACCTTTTGAAGTTAACACAGTTCCCACTTGCTTATTAGGTATGTTATAGTGGGTGTGGTACCTGGAAAATTTATTTCTTCCAATTGTTAGGATGCTCAATTTTTAAATTAAATTTCTTTTCTTGTAAGATACCAGGCACTGGTAAGAGCTGCAGGCACTGGTGGTGCATCTCTATAATCCCAGCATTTTGATGCAGCATTCTGTGGAAAGCTCTTAACATTTGAAGACGATGTGAGGGCCAGTATATTGAGACATTCATTTTGATTCTTGACTCACATTTTCTAGTCCCTAACTGAAAGTGAAAGAGTCTAAGTTCCCTGTCAGTCAAAATGTGTGTAAAACCTCATGTGAGTTATGCTGATACTTAGATACGCTATGTCTTTTTCTTTTGCGTTTGAGAAATTTGAGTTTTATGGATACTATGATTTATCCTAAATCAAAATTTGGCTGTTAGGTTGTTTTGGCCTTTAGGCTGTAAAGTTTCTTTATATAACAAATAACATGTTTTGTTTTTAAATTAAAAGCACCATTGACTCTTTTGGATTACTTCAGAAGCATGACGTCTTACTGGGAATACATATGGGAAAAAATTAAGGCCTCATGGATCAAAGGTCTCATGGCTGAGCAAAACAGCCACAGAGCTTGGGTCTCATCTCCTTTCCTCGGACCCTTTATTTATTTACTATATTTTAGAGAAGCGTCTACAGGGTGTTCTGGGTCTCACTACTAGATCGGACTCATAGTGATCTACCTTTTACAGCCTCCCAACAGCTGGGATTACAGGTGTGTGCCACCACGCCCAGTCTCAGTTGCCCTTCTGGTGTGCCCCGGGGGGTGGGGCTGATGCAGCAGGTCCAGGGATAGGAACCCTGGCCCCTGAGCCTGCTTGCAGGTGCTTTCATCCACTGAGCTATTTGGCCAGCCCCTGCTCTGACCCTTTTGAACCTCTCTTATGATTACATCAGCCAAGCAAAACTCAGCACAGGCTGTGCTCAGCAGCTGTGATCAGTCATTGCGTTGTCAGCTTGGCTGTGCTGTGCTGCTTGAGTTTTGGTCAAAACCCTAGTGTAGCTTTTGCTGTGCAGGAACTTTTAAAAATGTAGTTAACATGCAAATTGTTGGGCTGTGAGTAAAGGAGATTGCCCACTATACCATGAATGGCCTTATAAATCAGTGCAACGCCTCAGATCTCTCGAGGAAGAAAGGAGCTCTGTCTCTAGACTGCCTAGGACTTAGGACTTCAGTGTCAGCTCTGATTAGAAATTCCAGCAGGCTTCAGACTCGCCAGTCCCACAATCATATGTTTTTGTTTGTTTGTTTATGTATTTGGTACAGGGTCTCACCACACAGACTCATAGTGATCCTCCTGTTTTCAGCCGCCCCAGCCGTGCACCACCACACCTGGACTCTGTTGTTGGGCAGAGTGCCCTGGGGGCGGGGCCCCCACAATCATATGAACCAACTCTTAAAAATAGCTATCCAATGTATGAATATCCATTATATGAAAATATATTTAAATATAAAGACGTTTTAAGGGGTATTTTATATGCACATGTACTATATTTATTAAGGAGTGAATACACACAGGCACATATACACATACTATTGGTTCTGCATCTCTGGAGAATCTGACATGTACCAATACGACCAGTATATTATTATTTTACAAAATAGTTTTTCAGTGACAAAAAAGTAATACCCCTAAATCGACCAAATATATTTTTATAGTCTATAAAGATATCCATATACATGGATTTATTTTATTGTATTTTATTTTATTTGTTTTTAGGACCTACCCCTCTTCTCAGGAGCCTAAAGCTTCCCAGCTCTATTGTTTTATTAATATGTAGAAAAATGCAATTTCCTTTGCTTCCCCAACACAAGTCCATCTTCTCAAGTGGTCTTTCATCAGAGCAATGACCTCTAAAATCACAGGAAAATGTGAAGACGGGAAAATGTGTGTTTGGTATCATGTTCCGGATTCCATTGTACAGTATTAAGAACAAGACCAAACCAAGGTGCAGACTCAGGAAGGAAGGAAAAGCTGCGCTGGAGTTCATAGAGCTGTGAAGCACGCGGGTGGCCGGGGTGAGGTGGAGTGAAGCCCGGTGTGCTGTAGGCTTGTCTTGGTAGCCCTGTTTCATTCGACTGTGATCTCTCCTCTCAGTGTGCGGCCTGTCATAGAGTATTGATTACTTACGGGCTCTTTGGGAATATCTGGCATGTGTTGGCTCTAGCGTACTCTCAGTAAATTTTAGTAACTTCAAATCAGAAGATATGACTAGTTTTGCTTTATTTTGTGTAGCGCTCAAGGGCCATTAATTGCACAGTGAAATTTGGATACAGATACCCCTAGCCAGGCACAACAGCATTTACCTATAATCCCAGCACTCTGGGATTATTTAGTTAGCTTGGGCAATTTACTGACTCAGTGAGAGCTTGTGTCAAACTTTTAAAAAAATTAAAAGCTGAAAATGTTGGGACATAGCTCAGTGTGAAGGTCCTGGGTTCAAGAAAGAGAGTTATTCAGTCTAATCCTCTTCCAACTCATGCAG
Source organism: Octodon degus (assembly GCF_000260255.1). Classification (NCBI taxonomy): domain Eukaryota; kingdom Metazoa; phylum Chordata; class Mammalia; order Rodentia; family Octodontidae; genus Octodon; species Octodon degus. The sequence continues at coordinate 2,599,035 of NW_004524678.1, forward strand.
ATATGTGACGTGTCTCCTTTTAGCGCTCAGTCCCTAAGGGAGGACTGGAATCCAAGCCCTGGTCCTTAACCACAGCCCTGGCTTCTCTTTCTTCTTTAAGAAGCTCACTGTGTGTTCTCAGCACTACTCCTGAAGCATAACACTCAGTGAAACAAATGCAGTCTCTCAGGCCCTATCATAGGATGGGCTAACATTTAGAGGGTGAAGGCCAGGTGCTGGATTGTGCAGGAGGGTTCTCGTCTCTACTGCTAATGAAGTGACCACAGGGGCCATCCACTGACTCTTGGCTATATCACCAACACTGCACCAAGTGGGTTCCTTGCACAATCCCATTCCATCTTCACAACAATGGAAAGTCTCTTATTTCTAATGTACAGATTAAAAATTGAGATTTGAAGTCTTGCCCTAAATTCATGCCCATAGAGCTGTACTTGAAGCACAGGCATGGTCTTAGCTGCTAAGCCCAGTGAGCAGTTCCAGCCTGATTGATGTTAAGGAGTTGCTACAAAGTTAAGTAGACATCGGTGGGAACTTCTTTGCCTCACCTCATCTGTAAAATTAAGAACATTGTGTGGAGCCTATATCATTTGACTTTCAGTTTAATAATTCATAAACAAATTAAACAGTTATGGCTTGTGCCTAGATGTCACCCCAAACCCTCATGCACTCATGATATACACCTTGATTTAGGGTGTGATACTGGGATTAAAGGAGTGATGCTGGGATTAAGGGTGCCCTACTCTGGGTTTCAGTGGCACTGGCCAAAGGGCAGGTAACCTGGATGGAATATAAAGGGACAGAAAGAAGGTAGGCTGCTTCTGCTGCTTGTAGCTTGCTACTTTGCTGCCTCCTGCCTTGGTATGGTTTGTGTCTAGTTGTCCCCCCAAGCCTCATGCAGTCGTGGGGCAGACTTCTAGAGTTTGTGATTAATTGATGATTCACTAGGATTATGGGTACAAATGCTGCTGGGATTATGGGTGTGAGAACTACACCCAGCATGGGGTAGATAGCCTGAATGCAACGGAAGAGAGACCGATGTGCTCTCTGTTGCCATTGTTGCTGCTGCTCGTCCCACTTGCTCTTGCTCTCTGCCACTTCCATGAATTCCTACCCTCTGGCGTGTGCTGCTCTGCCTTGGAGCCACCTGAGTGTGGACTAAAACCTCCAGTAACTGTGAGCTAAATTAACCTTTCCTTCCTTCGTTTTGAGTGTTGGGTATTTGTCCCAGCAACGAGAGAAGAGTAACTGAGACATGCCTGCTTGCCACTATTTGTCCTCTTGATGCCACCTTGCCTTGGAACCAGCCAACTAGGGACTAAAACCTCTATAAACTGGAGACTAACTAAAATAAGGCTTTCTTCCTTTAGCTTTGTATATTGGGTATTTGGTCTGAGCAATGAGAAAAATGACTGCCATAAACTTAGATTTGAAGGCGTGGCACTGTCCCTCAGCCCCAGCTTTATTAGGTAAATGAATCCTCTCTTCTTCAGGGTGTCTGATGAAGGTGATGCAGGCTCTGCTTGGAGAGCAGCCTGAGATCAGGAAGAGCTGCCTTTGGAGCCCGAGCGAGGGTGTGCCTTGCGTGGCAAGGGTTGGTTCTCCCAACCCCTGGTCAGAGCCCACCTCCCCTACCCACTTCCTCTCGTGCTCCCAGCCGTGTTCTCTAAAGCAGAGAACGGAAGCGGGCTGTCTTTGCACCAGGGTAAGCATAGAGAAACCAGAAAACCCAGTCTTAGATTTTGTTCAAATGAGAAGAGGATCAAGAAATAGGCTGTGAAGAAAGAAAGAAAGAAGAAAGATAAAATAAAAAATATTTTAAAAAAGGAATAAAGAATTACAATATGCAATGTATTAATTATTGAAACTGTCCTACTGATCAGTTTTGAAACTGTCTCATTGCTATTTGTTTCTCAATAAAATTAAAAAAAAAATCCAACCTGTCCAAGTCCAGGTGCAGCGTGGGTAAGACCCTCTTTTGTCCCCTTGGGATCCCCACCACCACTCCGCAGTCCCCCCCCCACTCCCGCCCAGTGAGTGAGATCTCCTGCCTCGTTCTTGGGACCCCCAGATCCAGCCCTAGCCCAGGCCCGGTGAGAGTGGGAGAGCTTGCAGCTATCATGCGCCATCCAGTCCAAGCCCAGGAGCAGCGTGGGTGAGACCCTCTTCCACCCCCTTGGAACCCCCACTACCACTTCGTAGTCTGCCCCTATGCCTGCTGAGTGAGAACTTCTGTTGCTTTCTCGGGACCCCCAGACCCAGCCCTAGCCCAGGCCCAGTGAGTGTGTGGGAGAGCTTCCTCTCCCCCCTACTCAACCTTGTCCCCTTCAGACTCAGCTCAGGCCTGGCATACAGGCCTGGGGTGAAACTCTGTAGCTGCAGTCCCTGCAGAGAGAGTAGGGGACAGAACCACCCAGCTAGTCCAGGAGCAGAACATTTTGCCAGAGGGGCACAACTGGTTCACTCCCAAGGGTGGCAGTAGGAAGGAGCTGAGCAAAGCAGCCAGACCCAAGCCAGGCACAGCTGGATAAATTCAAACTTTGTAGATTTGCACCTGAATTTCAGTAGGTGCTAAGGTTATAAATGCACCAAAGCTCTACAACAAAGGTCACAAGACAGTGCTACACAAAATGACAATGAGAAGCAGCAAAATGCAATCCCAGATGCCAAGCCCACCCACAACTGCAGAGGATACTAACACAGAACAAATTGGGAATCACACAGCTGAAATCAATGAATCAGTGGCTTCTGAAATAAACAACTGCAGAAAGGTATAGAGGAACACAGATTGGAAATGAAAAAAGAAATGCCTGAATTAATAGCATCTGCAGTAAAGAATCAAATGCAGAAACATATGGAGGAAACCCAATGCCCACCCAGAACAAGTGCAGAGGACACTAGCTCAGCTGAAATGTATTAATTAATAGTATCAATGGTAAATAAGCAACAGCAGAAAGTTATAGAGGAACTCAGAGCAGAATTACTTTCTGAAATAAAAAAATTCACTGAACTCATAGAATCTGAAGTAAAGAATCAAATACAGAAACAGGGAGGAAACCCAATCTGAAAAATACTGTGCAGTAAAAGAATTAATAATTGCTTCTAAAGAAGACATCGATAAAAAAAAATAGAGGTGATTAGAAAAATACCGGATTCCTTGAATGAGAAATACAGGAAAGAAACAGATCACATGAAGCAGAGTCAAAGAGATATAGAGGAACTTAAAATCTCAATCACAAGCTGGCAAAACTGAGTGAAAGTGGAGACAGAGGTTCAGATCTTGAAGATGCTGGTGCAGCTAGTGAAAAGGTAAGAAAAGATCTCTTAAAAAGAACTAGGATGCAGGAAAAAATAATTCATCACTTGCAAGACAGTGCAAAGATGAACAATGTGAGACTAATAGGTATCAATGAGAAAGAAGGAGTCAATACAAATGACATTAAAAAATTATGGGCAGAAGTAATAGCAGAAAACTTCCCAAATATAAGGAAACAATCTGACATTCAGGTAACTGAAGCATACAGAACGCCAAGTAACTTCAACCCAATGAAAAACATACTGAAACATATAATAGTCAAGATCCCAGAAAATCAACACAAGAATAATATACTGAAAGCCGCTAGAGAAAAGAAGCAGATCACATTCAAAGGAAAACCCATCAGAATTACGGCTGACTCTGAGCATGGAGTGGAGTACTTCAAGACCCCTATGAAAACAAATTCCAGCCCAGACTACTATACCCTGCAAAACTCTCTTTCAAGTTTGATGGAGAAGTGAAATGCTTCCATGACGAACAACTAAAGAATTTCATGATGACAAAGCCAACCTTACACAGGCTCCTGAAAGATTTTCTAGAGAGGGACCAAAATGATCAGAACTCCACGAATGAGATCAGAAGCAACCAACTAAATAGGACAAACAAGCATAGGAGAAAAAGGAGTAAACAAGAATAGGTAAATAGCATGTCAAACCTAAGTCAATACATCTCAATTCTAACCATCAATGTAAATGGACTCAGTTCACCAATTAAGAGAAATAGACTGGCACAGTGGATTAGGAAACAAAATCCAAAAATACGCTGTATACGAGAAACACATTTAATTCATAAAGACATTCATAGGCTGAAAGTTAAAGGATGGAAAACATTACTACATGCCCTAGCACCTCAGAAAAAAGCAGGGGTAGCAATCCTAATCTCAGACAGTCTCAACTTCAAACCAAGAATGATCAAGTGAAATAAAGAAGGCCACTATATACTGGTTGGGGGAAAATTCAAGAAGAAGAGGTAACACTCATAAATATGCATGCACCAAACACAGGAGCACCCAGCTATATAAAGCAAATCTTAATGGACATGAAAAATCTAATATCCGATACCACAATCTTAACAGGAGACCTTAACACCCCCTTATCCCAAAAAGATAGGTCAACCAGACAAAAACTTAGCAAAGAAATAACAGAACTGAACCAGAGCTTGAAACAAATGGACTTGGTGGACATATACAGAGTG
>NW_004524678.1:2608531-2613535 GCF_000260255.1 Octodon degus
TAGCACAATTTGTGATAGCCAAATCTTGGAAACAACCAAGATGCCCATCACCTGAGGAATGGTTGAAAAAGATGTGGTATTTTTATACAATGTAGTATTACTCAGCTATAAAGAATGATAAACTCAAAGCCTTTATATTTAAGTGGATGCCACTTGAAGATATACTCATAAGTGAAATAAACCAGACACACATGTGTAAATATTGTGTAGTTTCCCTAGTATAAGAAATCAAAAGAAGAAATACAAATAGAGAAGTATAATACAAGTAAAAGGAAAGCAGGAACTTGAGGGCTAGACAATGAAGAGAGAGCAAGGAGAAGAGCTAGGAAACATGACAGAGGTAAGTCATACAGTTTTATGTACAAGATGGGTAAGGCAATGATCCTGATAATCTTCAGAAGATTTTCGAATCTAGCAGTTAATTGGAAGGATTCTCACCCTGACTAACTATATATACTGACTCCTGTGAACTAAGCAACTGCACTGAAGATGGCAATTTGTAATAGCAGGTTCATTCTTGGAGTGTCTGTCACTCTGGTCTTCTGAATACAGGCTGCTTGTCATGACACACCAGTCGCTGCCATGCTGTCTCTCAGGTAGATGATTGTTTAAAAAGGAAGTGGGTGGTGAATGAAGGCAGGAGACAGGAAAAGGAGTGTTGCGGGACTGTTCTGCAACAATTTTGTTTATGGTTAGGTTTCTGGACTTATGTGTAAACATGTACAATTCTTTATTCCTATTTTTAAAATATATTTTAATTTTTTAAATTTTTGTCATATTCTGAAGGGACTTAAAGTTTAACATCAATACTTGATGAAAAATACCTGTTCCATATTATGCCTTAGATGTTTGATATTCAGACAGATAGTGAGGTTAAGCTTAACAGCCTAAGTTGTATGGCAATAACAATAAGCTTCTCTTCTGGAGGGTTAACAACCTAAATTTGCAGACCAAAATTAGAGAAAAAGGAGGGCCTCAAGGAAAGCCAACAGTTTGGCCCTAGCCTTCCAAGGTCAATTAAGACTCAGGACATATGAGAACTTGTACTGTAACATCATGTAACTCAGTTGTGTCCTAAATTTTCTGATCAAGGAGATTATGGGGCCAAAGAGGAAAGTAATCGATGATGTAGAGTGTGCCTATGGAGAGTAAACATTCTGTCAGGTTTTCACAGAGAGCACATTGGCCAAGCAATGCCCATGACCCTTCCACATGACTGACACTGACAAAGGATCTACAATCCAAGGATTGCAGGATAAATTCTGAGGGGATTTGACTGACCTTATCAGATCCAAAAGCTACAATTCTTGTTACATAGGTCTTGCTTTATCTTGGTCTTAACCATCCAGCAGAAAAGTATAAAAACGAAGTACAAGAAATAAAGCCATGTTGCTATGTTGAGCTGTAGGGGATTCAGGTCAACAACTTCTGACATTGCCAGTCAAGTGGAAGACCCAATACTATTATGGACTACTGGACTATTTTGGAATATTTTGCCGAGTTCACACACCTATAATATTTAAATGATGGAACTAAACAAAAAAAGGAGATATAGATGAATGTCCATTTTGTATCTGTGTATTCAAAATGGTTAGGATAGATATATAGTTACATTCTCTTAATTCAAGGTATAGAGGGATTTGTTCTAATAGTGTTTGTAAATAAGATATCATTTCTGCATCTTGTACAGCAAACAACCACTAAGAAGGCAGTATGCAATGTGCTAATTATTGGAATTTCCTACCAATTTGATTTGAAACTGTCTCATTGCTATTTATTTCTCAATAAAATTATGGAAAAAAATAAATCCACCCAGGATTTTATGATAATTAAGTATTTCTTCTGCTCTAAACCAAATGATCTTTCTACTTTGTGGAGGGGAAAATACATATTTTTTAAGTCTTAAAAAAATAAAGGGGCCAGGGAGATGGCTCAGTGGAATACGCGCTTCCCTGGCAAGCACAAGGGCCTGAGTTCAATCCCCACTTCTGCAAATAAATAAATAAATAAATAACCATTCTCTGTGATATACTGTTCACTTTGATATTAATTTTGTGAAAATTAATTTTGTGATATTAATTTTGTGAATGAATGATGTACAAGTCATAAGTAAAATCGGTTGTTTTGGGAAAAAAAAAAAAAGAAATAGGCGGAAATGGGGATGAGGAAAATTCAGCAGTGCTACTTGTGTGTACAAACTCCCCTCAAGGACTGTAATCATTATGTACTGAAAACATGCTAATAAAAAATAAAATCTTAACAACCGAACAAAAGAAGATCCAGTCTTTTCTCATCAGATTACACTGCCCCAGTCCCTCTTCTGGCCTCCCTACTTGCCACCCTTTGGTCACTTCTAGGATACAGTCTAGTTTTTCTACAGTCTCATACAAAACATAAGACAAGATATTGTCTCATCATTGCTGAAATGTGGGCTCGATTACTTCCTGTGCTCTGGGCAGCATGCCCCCAACAAAAGCTAAGATAGCTGCAAACAACCGCAGTTCCCCCGACTGGTTTTGTACTTGTAAATTAGCTTTATTCTTAGAACTATTGAAACAGAATTGATTCAAAGCTTAGGATGTCCTATCCTGAGGCTAAATGTAGAAAATAACAGTTAATAATTTGAATCTGTTGTTCATATTAGTCAACTATACAAAATTTTGGGGTATAATTTTTTCTTCTTTATTACCAATAGAAAATATTGTACCTGAGAGGACCAGGTTTTTTCAGGATCAGTGATTTATACTTCAGTACATTACTCAGTCATGTACAACTTCAGCTAGATGGTAAGCTTGGCTCTCATCATTTTATCCATTAAATACTGTGAGAAGATTTTGCAAAAAAATCAAGACCCAGCATATTTAAAATGTTCTATTGGTCTTAAAAATATTTTAAAATAATTACAAGTCACCTTTAAAACAGTCTTTTTTTTTTTTTTTTTTTTTTTTCAGTACTGGGGATCACACTTGGGCCTTTGTGCTTGCCAGGCAGGTGCTTATGTAGCTGAGCTACATCTCTGGGCCCCAGCTCTGAATCGTAGGAGCTATATTGAGTTCTTAGTCCATGCTGGCTCCCAGAGGGCACTGCTTTCCAAATCCTCTTAAGGAAGATAAATATCACCTCCTCACTTAGCACAGTCCTCAAAGTAGTCAGGTAAAGTAGGAATGGCTTGGAAAAATTGAAAGGGAAAGCTTTAGAAAGAAACAACCATGAGGTCTATTGTTTAGATGCAAAAACTGAAATGCAAGGCATGGGATTAACTTTGCTAAAGTAAACCATAAATAGATAGCCTTGGATTTACACCAGCTTTTCAGCCTCTGAATTCATCCTTCAGACCGAGCTCCCCATACTGTTGGCCTGAAGGCCAACATTCAGTTTTATGGTAAGTTCTAGCTCTCAGGGTCATGAGCAAATCTCAAACTTAGAGCCATATGGGAAAATAATACACCTTTAAAAAGCATAACTTTTTTTTCTATTTATTTATTTATTTATTTATTTAACATATTTAGTACAGGGTCTACAGGGTCTCTCTACACAGATCCGACTCATAGTGATTCTCCTATTTTCAGCCTCCCAAGTGCTGGGATTACAGGTGCATGCCACTGTATCCAGTTCAATCACTGTCTCAGTGTTCCCCAGGGGTGGGGCCGGCAAGGCATACCAGGGATTGAACCCCCACTCCCTGTGCCTGCCTAAGCAGGTGCTTTAGTCTGCTGAGCTATCTGGCCAGCCCAAGTATCACTTTTTATCTGAAGACAGAAAATGGTCTTTTTTATTTTGTAGATTAATGTAAAATTCATTACAAAGATGAAACAGATTTTAAACATATCTTGGGCATGCTTTCCCCTCCTCTCAAGACTACACTTTTAGGTTACCACATATTTATATTTATTTTCACTTGCCAGTAGGGATATTTCAGTAGAAAAATTAGAGTTGTCCTGTTTATTAGTTGAACTTTACTAATTGCAAATGACTGAAATCCATACTCAAATTAGCACACATAAAATCATATTTAGTATTTCACATCACTTATATATTGAGTAGAATTCAAGCATGATTGGGTCCATGAGGCCAAACTTTATTTAATGTGACAAACTGATCATTTGTTTTACTATAGCTTTGTTTCTTTTGCTGTTCCAATTTCTCATCTAAGCTGCAGTTAGCAAACAGCAGCATTCACGAAGCAAGACACAGCTGTACTTAGAGCAGAACAGTGGGAAAAGATCTTGCACAGAGTCTGAGAAAATGGGGCCAGAGAATGGGAGAGAAATTATGAAGTTCCCAAGGAAAGACAATCTTAAGTAAACAAAATTTGGACAAGCGATTTCACCTTTCTGTGCTTCCATTTTCTCATCTCTACAAGTAGAGCAGGATATTAGTTTTGTAACTCTGCTGTATGAGATTGCCATCATCCAATGGCTTAGAGCAACAGGATATCATCTTGCATTTCTGGAGATTAGAAGTCTGAAATAAGTCTTTCACTGGACTAAATCAAGGCATTAGGAGGCCCATCTCAAGGCTGGCAACGGCAGTTCAAAACATGACGTTATTTAGTCCCTGACACGTCTTCCTTCCTTTGTCATCTACTGATTGACCCCTGTCTTTCTTCTCCTACGTTTAAAGGCCTTTGTGATTACACTAGCTTCACTCAGGTAATCCAAGACACACTCTCTCTCTCAGTGTCAGTTGCTTGCCAGCCTCAATTCCATCTATAGCGTAATCCTTCTTTGTCATATACTGTACCGTAGTCACAAGTTTTGGAATTAGGACATGAGCATTTTTCAGGGCCATCTTGTGGGGACTTGTTGGTCTCTTAGTATATCCAGGGAGAAATGGCAGCAGGCATGAGGAAAAGATAGATAAGAGATAAGAGCTGGGTCAGGTGGAGGCCTGTTTGCCTGATGAGCAAAAGACCCAAAGAACAACAGTAGCGTGTGGAGAGCTGCGAAGGACCACGCCTACAGGATGGCACTGGTTTCCGCCTTCCACCCCCCCATGGGTGAG
>NW_004524678.1:2615120-2619564 GCF_000260255.1 Octodon degus
GCGCTCTCTGTGCACAACAACTCCTTATATGGCCAGGGCTGCAGTCATGATTCGCTTCCGCATATGCTGGACCCATGGGCGATCCCCACGTGGCACACTGGGATTGGGCTCAGGAGTATATATTAGCCAAGGGCTGGGGGATTGGAAAGGAAGAAGAAGCTTGCTGTAAGGGGCCTGAATAAACCGCTGAAGGAAGAGTTGTGTGTTGTGTCTTCCTTGCTGGCGAGGTCGTGCGCAACAGTAGCGCATGAATTTATTTATTTTTTAATTTAAAAAAATTTTAATGTATTTATTTACTTGGTATAGGGTTTTGTTATGCAGCTTGGATTCATGCTGATCCTCCTGTCTCAGTCTCCCCAGCACTGGGATTATAGGTGTGTGCTACCACAAAAGGTTTTAGTGGCTTGCGTCACATGCCCAGGGTTTTGGGACCACCACAGTATGCAGTGCTGGGGATCGAACCCAGGTCTTTGTGCTTGCCAGGCAGGTGCTTAGACCGCTGAGCTATCTCCTTGGCCCCAAGGCATTTACTTATACACTTGCAGAGTGAGTATCATGAGACACAAGTTTGCCTAGTGACTAATGACAGCCAATGTCCAGGCAGGATGCTTTTCTCATCAATTTCCAGTGTCAGTGGCTCCCAACACTATCTTTTGTCTTATTACAGATAATAAAAAGACATCCCTACAGGATGGTTGTGATGAGTCAACATATAAGGTGCTTATGCCCGGTGTAAATGACCATTAATATTACGCTTTCCTGTGTGTTATCACTATTTCATACTCACCTCAACTGTTAGGCAGCTTCTCAGACAAATGTTCTGTTACATTCATGTAATATTTGTTGAAAGAAAATAATAGCACAAAAATGTCCAAGAATGTTTAGTGAACAAATGAATACAATCAGATCCCCTAAATAGGGGCCCCCAAATCTTGGATTAACCTTGTTTGATTTGGTCTCTGTCAGAACTTTGGAAAGCAGCCACCCTGGTGATTCTCCAAACCAGCTTCTCTCTTGACTTCTCCATCCAAGTTCTTGTGTTCATTCATGTGAAAAGCCTCAGAATTCTTTGATGGTATTTGTTGAGTAATTTCTAAGCAGTCTACTTCCTCACCCATTCCTGGCTCTTTCTGACGCTTCTGTTCTCCTTCAGTCAAAAAACATTATTTTAGAGCCTGCTGTGTATCAGAAATAGGGCTAGGAATCACAAACACAAAGATGAATGAGACACGGTCTTAAGCAGTGAGGAAGTTCTCAGCTTTCTTGTTTATCAGTATTTCGTGAGTTTCTTTGCCGCCTTCTTTTCCTCCCTCAGCTGATTCAGACCCTTAAACCTTCTCTAACATTCTGTGGTCTATTTTCACCTCCCCACTTCTTGCCGATAAGGTTAACACTGGCTTTTATGCACTTACTGGTATTGTTTCCTCTGCCTAGAGTGTCTCCCTCTCTCTTACCGCAGGGACTCCTACACCCTCATTGTTCCTCAGCCCTATTTCCAATTCCACTGTCTCAGGACCTTGCTGACCCTGGCAACAAAGCTCCCCATTCCCCATTGTCCATTTGATTTCCAGCAAATGCAAGCCTGTGGTAAACAAACGTTTCTCCCCGCTGGGTTCTCAAGTCAGAGAAGTGACCGCGGTTTGCTGCACCTGCACGGACTCCGGATTCTGTGTGTAAGTCCTGGCTCTGACTCTGTGGTGCTCTGCGGCTTTGGCAAGCTGCTTATTCTCACGGTAGCCGGATTAGCAAAGTGACGTCACTGATATTACCGAATGATTGAGGTTACTGGGTTACAGTGAGCATGTGGTGGTAAAACACAGGGCCAGCCCATCGCAAGCACCAGGTTAACATTTGTGGGACTTTCTGCACATCAGATGATGGACTTTTTATGACCACTTATCTTGGGCGTGGGAGATTTAAGGGTTAGATGACTCTCCTCACAGGGAAGAAGAATTAGGTTTACATTTTATAGTTTCAGCGACTCCACTTCCCAAGTAACTCCCATTCAGCAGGTGGAAAAAATATATATTTCTCTTATGTGATAGCATTTTTATCTCTGTGGAAGTAGAAACACAGAGTCCAGCTACCTAAGTTCACATGTTCTGACTTTAATATATGAGTCATTATTCGAGCAGAATGCACAGCTACAGTGAGTTAGGAAATCCTGCATCATGGCTGGCCAGGCCCCATAGCTTCGCGGTACACTCCTTGACACTAAGCCCAGTGATTGCTGGGAGTAGACTAGGGACATCTCTCAAATACAAGAAATCCCCCTACACCTGGGGGGCTTAGCAGGTCCAGAGCGATGCACGACATGGTTCCCAGTTACCTTGCTCTCTTGCTTTGATATTGGTCTTGATGGGAGACTGGAAGGCAAACCCCCAAAGTGACTTAGATGGTATAAATATCTGCTGAAGGATCTGAGTCAGAAGTGTAATTATCCCAGGCCTGGGGCTGGCCCAAAGTTATCGGAAGGCATATCAAGACTGCCAGGTTTTGTCCAACTGTCACCCACTTAGGGCAGAGACGGCAATGTCAGTAGCTTGAGAGACCTCTGCTTCAGGAAAACCACAGCTTGCAAATGCAAATCCTGTGGTGGCATTCTTTGTAGAAGGGCTGAGAAGTTCTGGTAGCTCAGAAGAGGTCGGTGGCATGCAAGCTTCATTTGAATTCTGCACGGTTGTGTTTTAAAGCAGACCGATGATCATATATTTTTCTATCTCAGAAAAACCCCAAACAGATCTCCATGCCAACAGGATTAATCTCAGCTTTTGAGCCAGCTCCCAAAGTGTGCTATGACCACCTCAACTAACTTCTTCTCAGACTGATTGCCGCAGCCCAGCTAAAACCTGTACTAGGCTTTGGCCTTTTGCCTTGATATTCATCTTATAGTCTTGCTGAAGGCGGTGATAACATATAATCTTTCTTTTCAGATTTTCTTTTTCCTGTGCTGAGGATTGAACTCAGGTTCTTGTAAATGTAGGTAAATGCTCCATCCCTGAGCTATATCCTTAATTTTTTTTTTTTTTGTATTTTAGGGACGGTCTACAGGGTGTTCAGGGTCTCACTACTAGATTGGACTCCTAGTGATCCGCCTGTTTACAGCCTTCCAGTGAGCTGGGACTCTAGGCATGTCACCACGCCCAGTCTCAATCGCCGTCTCAGAGCACCCCGGGTGGGGCCAGCACAGCAGGCCTGGGAAATCAATCCTCTGGTCCCTGCGTCTGCTTGCAGGTGCTTTAATCCACTGAGCTATATTATTATTTTTTTTCTTCCTTCTTTAATACTGAGCCAGAATCTTGCTAAGGTGTCCAGGCTGGCCTCAAACTTGTGATCATCCTGCTTCAGCCTTCTCGGTAGCTTGGATTATAGGAATGACCCAGAACACCCAGAAAAAGCCAGAGTCATCATATTCCTTTTAGCTCATGGTGTTGGTGGCAATAGTAAAGTCACCAGCACCAAGCACTGTACAGCGGCACTTTACACTCACGAGCCCATTTTTATTTTCCTAACCTAATCATTGTCATTGTTACCAAGGTTAACAATGAGGAAACTCAAGCAGAAAGCAAACTGCCAAGATCATTTAGTTAGAAAACAGCACAGCCACTATTTCAACCCAGGTAGTCCGGCTTCTTAGTCACTGTGACCTAATGGCAAGTCTTGTTTCTGGAGAGGGATTGTTCTCCCAGTGCTCGAAATTCCAGGAACTCTTACCGCCTCTGCTGGCTTCTCCCCCTTTGTGAGGCTTTTGTTTAAGTTGAGCCTTGCAAAGGAAAGAAGGTGGACAAAGCTTCCCTTAAAGAAAGAGGAGATGGCCAGTGGTATAGTGCCTGCTTGGCAAGTGCGAGGTCCTGAGTTCAACTCCTGATTAAAAAAGGGAAGAAAGAGAGGAAGAAAATGCAAATTTCATATGCCAAAATTTGATACTTTTCTCTATTTTTCTAAAATAGACCAGGAGCAATTAGAGGATTGTCTTTGTCAGCTCCCTTGTCTTTGTCAGCAAAATCCAGGTGGACAATGAAGTCCAGAGCTGTAACTAGCGAAGTAACGAGCAAGTGACTGATGCCCACTAAGAACACTTCTGCTTCTATTTGGAAAATGTTTTCTTCCTTCTCATTTTGTTCTTTTAATGAACCACGTGAACAGGATAGAGGGCAAGTGGCACCTGCCGACACACGCTCGCTGCCTTCCTCTTTTGCTCATAGGTCTGCTTCTAATTTAAGAAGCTTCAGTCCTCTAGGTGGACTTTAGTTTGAGTTGGAATGGCCAGAGACGTGGCCACTTTTTGGTACAAAAACTCCTAGACAAAGAGTCCCTTGACAAGTGACTTTCAGGTCCCCTCTTGACCATCAGGAGCTATCTCTCTCTCTCTCTCTCTCTCTCTCTCTCTCTCTCTCTCTCTCTCTCTCTCTCTCTCTGCCTCTGCCTCTCTGTCTCTGCCTCT
>NW_004524678.1:2619664-2627613 GCF_000260255.1 Octodon degus
CTCTCTCTCTCTCTCTCTCTCTCTCTCTCTGCCTCTGCCTCTCTGTCTCTGCCTCTCTGTCTCTGCCTCTCTGTCTCTCTCTGTCTCTCTCTGTCTCTCTCTCTCTGTGTCCTGAGGTTTAAACTCATGACCTTGTGCTTGCCAGGCAGATGCTTATACTGCTGAGCTATCTCTCCAGCCCCATTTCTCACTTCTTAATGAGCATTTCCCTGTCTACCTCTTTTGTCCTTAAATTCATTCTTCGACTTGTTGAGACCCAGACCCAGATTAGTAACACCTACACATTCAAGTGTGAGAAACTCTCCCATGGACAGCATCTCTTCTCGCTCCCTCCTTTTCTAAGTAGGCAAAGAAGCAACAGTGGACCAACACAGTTGTGGAGCTCCTGCCAAGAAACCAGAAGAGGACATAGATAATCTTGAGACTGGGTCAGCCCGGGCTGGTGACCACTCACTACATTACGCTGAGAGGGCAGAGAAATCATTGTGCATTTCTTCTCTCCCTAAGTGAACTGAGGTCATCTCTTTTCTGCATCAAGGTTTTTCCAAGATACATAATGGAAAATAGGGCTTTAAATAAAAGGCTCATGTTTGATAAAGGAGAAAGCCTCCTACTGTAGGATGTATGTATTAAGAGCAGAATGGCTCTGTAAAACTTAATTTTTCTTTAGCTTAAAAGAGAAAATTGGCCAGGTATGGTGGGGCATTGTTGTAATCCCAGCACTCAGTGAGGCAGGAGGATTGTGGTGAGTTCAAGGTCAGCCTGAGCTACTTAGACTGTCTCAAAAGAGAGAACTGTAGTAGCAAAGAAGGAAAAAAGTGATTTACATAGGAATCCCATGAAAAAGAATTACTTTCTTTGAGACTGTAAAGGATAAAAACAAGTCATATATAAAAACTTTGGGTTTCGTTCTAATAAAAGTCCCCAATCCAGCTCTATTTAAAGTTATTTGTTAATATAAATTTTATCAGTCTACTGATTTTTTTTTATGGGAGGAAATGTAATTGTTTATATCTCTTCATAACTGCACTATGTCATTCTGGAGTAACCAACTCTGCTAGAGGTGTTGGAGGACTTGATGTTACCAAAGAGGGGCACCTGATCAAACGACCTCTTGTTTTATTAGTGCGTATTAGTTATAGAGAGTACTGGGCTTCATTTTGGCATATTCCTACATAACACACTGGGCTTTTATATCTCCTGTTACCCCCTCTTGCTCTTTCCTCCCTATTTTTCCTGGTTCTCTTCATCTTCTCTAATAGCCTCCCTCTAATTTAATGCCTGTCTCTGTCTCTGTCTCTGTCCCTGTCCCTGTCCCTGTCCCCTCCCTTCCCTTTCCTTTTCCCTCCCCCCCCACCACTTTCTTTTTCTCTCTGCTAAGTTGCCCAGGCTGGCATCAAACACGTGATCCTCCTGCCTCAACCTCCCAAGCGGCTGGGTTTACAGGCATCACCACTGCACTCAGCTTTTCCTCCCCTCAAATTATACAGACAAAGATGACTTGATCTCTTCTCGCTGGCATGGGCATCAATCACTGTCCACACCTGGGTTAAGATTCTTTCATCCCTTAAAAGAAACAGGCAGGAAAGTGCAGATGCAGCCCGCAGCCACACGTTCAGAGGCCCACAGGACTCTCTCCCTCTTTTCCTTTTTCCTCCCCTATAAGAGAAAGCCCATGGCATCTGTCCTTCTGAGCTCGGCTTATTTTGTTAAACATGATGATCTCCAGTGCTAGGGGTTAGCTGCTAAGGCAGAAGCCAGATGTCCCCTCCCATTTGAGGACAAAGGCCACGGGGCTTCTGCAATGGCCAGCATTGGGGCGGGGGGCGGGCACCACACGTGGCCACCTGGAGCAGCTGAGTAGCACCCCCTTGTCTGGTTCCAGACCTGGAAACAAGTATCTGTTGTCCTTGTCTGCAGCTTTGCAGGCTGTGTGGGGCCAAGCCACTGTGTGTGCTTTGTCTTCTGTGTCCCTTTTGCCCTCAGAGCTCCCATACTTACGTGGGGTTTCCCCGTCCTTCCTGATCCCTGTGCCTTCATGGCTGGGCCCAGACGCAGGGAAGGGACAGCAGGGTTGTTTCTCTGAGGGCACCTGCAGGCAGAGGCTGCTCTCATGGTCTAAGACTCTCTCTTGCTTTCCTGTCTGTGGAGAGCCTTTCTTTTTGGTGGGAACTGCTCGTCCATAATCACAGTCTTTCTGCTCCCCCCAGTGCAAGTAATTTGGCCCGGTGGTGGCTCTTGATACTTAAAAATGGTTCACCTTTGGAAAGCTTTAGGGGCCAATATTGTCTCTATGAGTGCCTAGATCTGATACCTGAGAAAGGGTCTCCCCGGGTGCACCCCCAGTGCCGAAACGTGTTCCTTATCCAAGCTGGAACACCTGTCCCTTGAGAGTAGCGTGCGAAGAAATCCCAGTACTGCTCGGTGACAGGGAAGTGGAAGCGCAAACCCAGAAGGTACGCTTTTTAGCCAAAACACAACCTTGTCAAAATCCTTGCACATAAAAGCAGGTTTCATTTCTTTTAGGTCTAGTGTGCTAATTACCTTTCCATTTCTACTTACGAGATGTAGGGAATTCAAGTGCATGGGTATTTTTGAGTTTTCTGTGTGAGACACTTCCTATGGTCCCTGACCTCAGATGGTTTATCATTTCTTATTGAGCATGACAGAAATTACCACAAATTTTATGCCTGAAAACAGCACAAGGGTATTTATTTTAACAGTTCCGGAAGTTAGAAGTACACAGTCATACTCACTGAGTCAAATAAAAAGGTGCCGAGCTCCTGCTGGGGGCTTGCGGGGAGACTCCACTTCCTGAACTTTTCTGGAGTCCAGAGCTACCTGCATTCCACGGCCTCATCCTCCATCCTGGACGCCAGCAAAGCCACATCTCTCCTCTGTGGCTTCAACTTACATCTTCATGGTTCTGGCTGACTTCGACTCCTGCCTCTCGCTCTTGCGCTTGCACTGGGCTCACTCTAACAATCCAGGCTCATCTCCCCACCTCAGATCCATAACTTAACCACATCTGCCAAAACCCTTCCCCCTGTGTGGGGAATATATTCACTCACAGGTGTGCGGGATTCGAATGTGGGCAGCTTTGGTGGACAGGGTGGAGGACACTGCTATTCACCACGAGGGGTGCCACATGAAGAGGGCAAAGATGACACATAAATAGCCAGGAAATTTTCTGATTCTTCCTGCGTTGTTTTCTTTACCTTGCTCCTATCTGCAGGGAGCCCACTTCTGGCCTGGCCACAGAGGTAGCAGAAAGCAGAAGTTTCCAGAAACTTACTTTTGATTTTTAAAAGCCCAAGTACATGAGGAAGTTGTGCTGGGTGTCCTGGATGGAGAAGTGAGAGTGAAAATCTTGGAGGCACGGGGCTCCCCTAGCCTTAGGGGTGCCTGGGCAGGTTAGAAAGGGTGGGGAGAGGTGAACCCTCAAGGAAAGGACTCCCCAAGTATTGCTCCAGTCTGTAGCCCAGAATCAGCATTGTCCCTGTAGCCCCACACCATGAGGGTTTTCTGGTGGCTAAGGCCCAGAGGATCCTCCTTGCAGTGTTGGCCCTGCCAGAGGGGAAAAAGGTCAAATAAAAATAACAATGTATTGGAGTTTCAAATTGAATGGTCAGAGGAAAATAAAGGACTACAGTATTTCTTTCCTGACTGTCTAAGCCATAAATTCAAAATGAAATAAGGTAATTGTCAGCAAAGGTGTATAACCAGGGAAGCCAAGGGTCTTCATTCAGCTCTCTCTCAGTCTGCTGTGAGATGCAGTCACGACGTAGAGGTATTCCAAATACACTGAACACAAGAAGGCAGGGACCCAGTTTTAACTCGGAGGATCAAGAAACACTTGATGTTGAAACTGCTAGGGGGTAGGTAGCAAGCCTTGGCGACTGAGGAAAGAGTAACAGAAAGAGGGAAGGCGGAAGGAAGAGCCCTCCTAAGGGGAAGGCAGCCCCGGTGGAAACTCAGGTAGTAGGGCCTGGTAGTAGGGCCTGTACTGGACCCTGACCTAAGGGCCTTGTCCTCATCCCCCACAGGAGGGGGCTGCACTGTTCATTTGCTCTAGTGTAGATGGTGGCTGTCCTATGAAGGTTCATGTATTCAAGACTTAATGTCCAGCACGGGGCTATTGGAACACAGTGTGACCTTTATTATCTGCATTTATTGCATTTCTATTTATTTATTTTGTGGTGCCAGGAATCAAACTTGGGACCTTCTGCTTGCAAGGCAGGCGCTTATGCTGCTGAGCTATCTCCCTGGCCCCCACAGTGTGACCTTTACACAGTAGAATCTGCAGAGACTTCTTTAGGTCATGGAAGGGACTTGTGGGACCTTAACCTCCCCTGGACTTTGCTTGCTGGCTCTAGAGATGAATGCTGTCTCTTCATCACATGCTCCCACTGTAACACACTGCCCTGCACACAGGCCCAAAGCAAATAAAACTATCCAACCATGGGGCCAACTGCAAAACTGTTAGCCAATCCTACCTTTTCTCTTTATAAATGTATTACTTCTGAAATTTTCTTCTAGTGGCAGAAAGCTGACTAGCACACCATATTTCTCCTTCCCTTGCGGGAAATGTCTTTAAAAAACTCAATGGTCACTGCGCACCTGCTCTAGGTAGACATGGAAGCAAGCCGAGGACCTCTGTGTCTGGTTGAGTTGGGAAACCTCTGGACAGTGCGGGCTGAGAGGTGCCTCAGGTGACTGAAAGTGTTTGGTTTGTAGCCGAAGGAGAAGTCACACTGGAGGTGTAGGCTTTGATCCATTTGCACAGGAGTGTGAATCAAGGCCACAGGAATCAGTGGGCTCAGTAACAGAGATAGACAGTACAGAGGGAAGAGGGGAAAGTGGAGGAGAAAACTTGGGTTTGGTGGTAGGTTAGTGAAGTTGAACCCATACACACTAAATAAACCTTTTAAAGTCAAGAGTTGGGTTGGTTTCTGTGACCTTTGTGATTTGTCGGAGTGAAAATCACCTCATAGATGAGTAAAGTTCTGGGTGTGTCTGTGGATGCTGGACAGGGGAGCTGCGAAGATGGGGGACACTCGCCGGGATGTGGGCGGCGCTGACCAGTTAGGCTCGCAGCCTGGGCAGAATTCAAAGGGCAGGAAGAAGAAAGTCTTCAGTTTCCTTCTCTGGAGGAATTCTGGTCTTCCCCATCTCCTCTGCGTGCTGCTCTCCCTGTCTTTCAGGCTTCAAGCACAGACTGGTCGGGCTGTGTTACAATGCAGCACCTTTGGCTTTCCATCTTGGGCTCACACTGCACTTGCACCAGACCCTGCAGCGGATGCCAGGCCTCTGGGCCGTGCCTGGATCATCCCATGTGCTGACGGCCGTTTTTTACTCTACCACCTGTGCAGGCAGCCGTTATAGGTGTGCCTTGTACATTCTTTACATAATCATCACCTTAGTCTACACGAGGTCTACTCCTCTTGTGAATTCTAGCTGGCCTTTTCCTAGACGGGTCCTCACAACATCACTTCACATGTCCAGCCTGGAACACAGAGAAGCTCACAGAGCTAGAGAAGCAAGCAGGTGCTTGTTTGTTTCTGTTTGTTCCGGTGTCTAACAGGGTGATGCCAGGAACCCACTTTCTCACAGTCCCAGAAACGGAAGTCGAGCCCCCTTGCCTCGCTCTCCCAGCCTCTCCTGTGTGTTGGCCTGACTTTCCCTTGGGCCCTGGTGACAGTGCTACAGATGGCAGTGGAGACTTTGGCAGGAAGGAAAGGGAGCAGGGGCTCTAGGGAGCATCCCTGGAGCTGGTGGGAAGGAAGTTAGTGGGAGCCTCTCTGTGCCCACCTCAGGGGCACAGGGCTTCAGGAAGTCTCCCGGGAGTCTGACATGACTGTGGTTGGACTCGTGGAGGACACCGCCACAGGCGTGAGGCCTCCAGCTGGACTCATACAGGACACTGCCGTGGTTTCCGGGCCCGCATCTGGATTCTTTGGTCTCTAGTGCGCGGATGGGTTTCCTGCACTCTTGTGCATTTGACTCTTCGGGTGAATAATATTACAAAGTAATCCTACAGATGATGTGTCTTGTATGAAGTCTTTTCCATTCTAAACCCTGACTACAACACTTTGTGTTACATTGATACATGCATCTCCCTTTTTACAGCAGCACAATTCACAACAGCTAAATCTTGGAAGCAGTCTATATGTCTATCAATAGATGCATGGATAAAGAGAGCATGGAATTTCTATACAGTGGAGTACTATTCTGCCATAAGAAAGTGCTGGCCAGATAACTCAGTGGACTAAAGCGCCTGCTTAGGCAGAGCATAGCGGCTGGGGTTCGATCCCTGGCAGGCCGTGTCAGCCCCGATCCCCTGGGCGCACTGAGACAGGATTGAGACTGGGCGTGATGGCGCGAGCCTGTAATCCCAGCACTTGGAAGGCTGAAAACAGGAGGATCATTATAAGCCTGATCTACGTAGTGAGACCCTGTAGACCCTGTACTAAATACATTAAAAAAAAAAGGAAAAGAAACTTGAGTCATTTTTATGAAAATGGGTGTACCTTGAGGCCATACTATTAAGTAAAATAAATGAAACACATGAGAATATGTATTATATGGTCTCTCTTACATAAAAACCCAATAGATAAATAAAAAGAAAGAGAAAAGATACATACTAGGAAATAGTAAGATAATTTTTTTACACATGGGAAGGGGACCGAGAGATGGAGAAGGGGAGAGGAGAATGTGATTTTTTTTTAAATAAAGGAATTGGGATGTGTTGTATACTTGTATCAACTCTCTATTAGGAATGTGACCATTGTGCACTACAAATGTGTACCAAAAATAGATTGGGGATAGGCAGGGGGTTTGAGAGATGAAGGGAGGCAGAGAGGAGGGAAGAGAAAGGGATTAAAAAGAAGATTTAGGATGATATGCTGGTGAAACAGCTCAGTGGACTAAGCTCCTGCTTTGGCAAATGCAGGGATCAGGGCTCAAGCCATGGTTCTGCATGCTGTGCTGGCCCCACCCCTAGGGTGCACTGAGCAGACCACCAAAACCGGACATGGTGGCACACACCTATGATCCCAGTGCTGGGGAGGCTGAAACCAGGAGTATCACTATGTGTCTGAGCTGTGTACTAAGACCCTTTACCAAATACATAAATGAAAAACAATTTAAAACAAGATGTTATGTACATGTACCAACTCCCCACGATAAATGCAATTATTTTGCATCACAGATATGAATAAAAAAGGTAAGATTACCTAGACTAACAAGTGTAGCTAATAGAACCTTAGAAGATGCTAACTTGCTGCCACATGAGGTATGACCAAAGCATACAGTGAAAGTTTCACTTTTTAAAATTTCATGATTCAACCCAGGCCCGGCATGTGAGTGAGACTGCCTGGGGCCTTCCGGATCCTCATTTGACCCAGAGCCCAGTCCCATTGTGGAACCCTGCAGCAGAACTCCCTGCAAAGAGCCTAAAGGCAAGATCCACCCAGCTGATTCAGGAGCAGAACATCTTGCCAGAGTGGTACAGAGGTTTCACCTCCAAGGGCTGCAGCAGGAAAAACTGGAGCACAGCAGCCAGACTCAAGCCACACCCACTTGGACGAGTTTGAACTTGGTAGATTGGACCTGGTGCTAAGGTAATAACTCTATCTAAGCTCTACACCAAAGGTCAGAAGGCAGTGCTGTAGAAAATGACAAACAGAAGGAACAAAATGCAGTCTCAGGTCATGAGCCCACCCAGAACAAATGCAGAAGACACTAGCATGAAGAAACTGGAAATTGCACATCTGAAATCTCTGAAATAATAGCATCAGAAGTAAAGAAACAACTGCAGAAAGGTATAGAGGAAATCAGATCAGAAATAATTTCTTAAATAAAAAAGGGGGCTGGGGAGATGGCTCAGTGGAATAAGCGCTTCCTTGGCAAGCGCAAGGGCCTGAGTTCAATCCCCGGTTCAGCCAAAA
>NW_004524678.1:2627713-2637994 GCF_000260255.1 Octodon degus
ATAGAGCAGAATATAAAAATGATGGAATCCTTGAATAAGCAATATAGGAAAGAAATAGAATGCATGAAGCAGATTCAAAGTAATATACAGGAAATTAAAACTGCAAACACAAGCAGGCAAAATCATTTCAAGGAAAGTGAAAATAGACTTTCAGACCTTAAAGACACCATTGAAGCTAGTGAAAAGGTAAGAAAAGGTCTCTTAAAAACAAGTAGGATGCAGAAAAAAATAATTCAATACCTGCAAGATGATGCAAAGATGAACAATGTGAAACTAATAGGCATCAATGAGAAAGAAGGCATCAATACAAATGACATAAAAAGAATATGGGCAGAAGTAATAGCAGAAAACTTCCTAAATATGAGGAAACAATCTGACATTCAAGTAACTGAAGCATATAGAACTCCAAATAACATCAACCCAATGAAAACCACACCCAGATACATAATAATCAAGATCCCAGAAATTCAGCACAGGAACAGTACACTAAAAGCCGCTAAAGAAAAGAAACAGATCACATTGAAAAGGAAAACCTATCAGAATAATGGCAGATTTCTCTTCACAAACCATCAAGTCAAGAAGAGCATGGATCACAAGTCCACATCTTGTACAGCAATTATCCACTAAGAAGAATATATGCAGTGTATTATTTGTTGAAAAATAAAAAAAAATAAAAAAAATTTAAAAAAAAGAGCATGGAGCAAAGTACTACAAGTCTTGTAAGAAAAAAATTCCAACCCAGACTGATATACCCTGCAAAACTCTCTTTCAAGTATAATGGAGAAGTGAAATACTTCTATGACAAAGAGCAACTTAAGAATTTCATGATGACAAAGTCAAACCTACACAGACTACTAAAAGATGTTCTAGAGAGGGAGCAAAATGACCACAACTCCATGAATGAGAATGGAAAGAACCCACTAAATAGGGCAAACAATTAAACACAGGAGAATAAGAGGTATACAGAAGCAGTCTTTCAGTTATTCTTTTGTATACAGCAGCAAAAAATTTCCATAAGCATACTCTACAAATGGACTTCTCCTGCACCCTATTGGGCATGATTCTATCTGAGTCTAAGGATGGATATCAAGGAAATAGCAGTAACTCTGTCCCACAAGTGACATCTGACCACCAGTAAGCATCATGGACATTATCCATGTCCATGAAATACTAGAACTTTGTGCGATATCCTATCCCCCAAACCATCAGAAGTACTGGTCACTTATTTGCCATTCCAGTATTTATCTTATGTTTTATTCTTAGTAATTCTTTACTATCATGAAAACTTTTCTTAGTTCAATTGTTTTGAAATGTTTAATTTTTAATTAATATTTAATTTTCTGAACGTTGCTTAATCTTAATTTTTGTTTTAACAGTTATATTGTATCTTTGACTTACAATCCATTTAAAAGACATGGTATGATATTTTCTCCTAGTATTATAAACTTTAAAAAGTATATTTCCATTTTCCAATGACTTATATTACTTCTTCCTTGTCATATATATATATATATATATATGCACACATACACACACATACATGAAAAATTTATGTATATAACCCTACATAAGATTGATACTGTTTCATAGAAATCTTTAATGACCTTTTAAATGGGTTCATCTAATATATTTTAATAGTCCTGCATAACTATCATTTTGAGAGCTCTTTATTCTTTATCCAGAACCATACAGCAACTTCTCTTGCCTTCTGAATTATGCTCTTTGTTATTTCCTATATTCTATGTCTGGAAGTATTATAATCTATTTTGAGTTTGTATAATTGCAAAATATTTTACTTTTAGTTTTCAAAGATATGTTTGCTAAGTATAAAATTCAAAGCGAACAGATCTTTTTTTTTCTTTCAGTCCTTTAATTAGTCTGGTTTCTTACACACTTGGTCTTTTTTTTTATTCTTTTTCATGTGGAATAAGATGTTATTTAATTTTGTTCTTCCTTAGCTAATATTTTTATGTATATGCTTTAATGATTTTTTTCTTTGCAATAAGTTTTGGACAACTTCATTTTTGTGTATTTTGGTATGATTTTTATTCAAATTTCTTGTGCAAAAGGTTCATTTTTCTTGGAAACATGCTGTTATAAGTTCAACTAAATTCAGAAATTTTAAATCCTTAAATATTTATTGCCTATCTCTTTCTACTTTGAGAATTCTAATTATATAAATATAATTTTCTTGATTTTGACACAGAGTTAACTATTATATGACTGATCTATAAATTATTTCTTCTTCATTTTTATTTTGGACAATTTTTGTTATATTCATTTAAGTTTGTAAATAATTTATTTACAATGTGCAATCTATTCTTAATCTTATGCTATGTATTCATTTCAGACATATTTCTCTAAAATTCACTCTGTCTACATCTTTTTTTGGTCTACATCTTATATCTTTCACATTTCAATATTTGTATACAATTTTAATACGATATGTAATTACTGACTTTCAATAAAGTTAATGAAAAAAACTAAAATAAAATTTAACATTGCCCTCAATGCCCCTTAGGATGTACCTTTTTGCTTCACTTTTTGCCTCATTCTCCGCTTTCTGAAGCAGTTCCGGCAGTCCTCTTTCAGAAGTGCCTGTAAGGGGTGAGTGCTGCTGCCTGCTGCCGTCCAGCAGAAAGGCAGGCTCATGAAAGGATGATGCTGGGTCCTCATCAGCCTGTTTACCGGATCTGTCGCTGTGCAACTTCTGGCTCCTCTGCAGGGTCCATCAGGGTAATGCTAGCTTCCAGGAGTGACTTGGGAGTACTCCTTCCCTTTTAATTTCATGAAACATTTTGAGGAACATTGCCATTAAGTCTTCTCTAAAGTCCTTGTGGAATTCAGCAGTGAATCTACTGGGACTGGGGATTTTCGTTCCTGCGCTTGCCAAAGCAGATGCTTAGTCTACTAATCTAGCTCACTGGCCCTCTTGTGTTGATATTTATGCCATTTTTTTTAATGGCTAGTAGTGTTTATTTTATTAAGTTGAGTGCTTTTGTGTTTGGTGCATATATATTTATAATTATTAGTTTTTCCTATTGAATTATTCCCTTATCCAATATCTAGTGATCTTTCTTTCTTATTCTGAGTTTTGGCTTGAGATCTACTTTGTCTGAAATTAGGATAACTACTTGTGTTTTTTGTTTTGTTTGTTTGTTTTTTGTTTTTTGAGGGGTGTGTGTGTGTGTGTGTGTGTGTGTGCATTTGTGTTGAATAAAAGAATTTCCATTCTTTTATTTTTAATATGTGGATTCATTTTTTAGTTAAATATGTTTTGTATACTGCGTATTGTTTTTTTTTTCTTGATTCATTTTGTCAGTCCGTGTCTTTTGATTAGAGAATCAAGACTATTCACAATGAGAGTTGTTGCTGAAAGCTATTGACTTATCCCTGTTGTTAGATTGCTTTCTTGTTGCTGGTTCTTTTCCCTCCACCTCCTTTCTACTGAAGAGTTCACATTGGCTGGTATATTCATTCTGTGAGACTTCGGGGCATTGCTGACTTTCTAGGATAGCTTTAACAAGTTTTTGAAGTGTTGGTTTGCTGATCATAAATTTCTTAGGGTGCTCCTATTTCTTTTTCTCCAGAAATAGCTTATTTCTCCATCAATTTTGAAGAGAAATTTTGAGGCTCTATAAGTCTTGGTTGGAAGTTTTTATCTCTTACGATTTGAAACACTGTGCTCCAAGTTCTCCTGAACTTTGAGGCTTGTTTTGAGATGTCTTCTGTAATTGTAATGGTTTTACCTTTAATATTAGGATTTTTCCCCCTAACATTTAAGATTCTGTTTCTATGTTGAAGTTCTGGTATATTGACTATAATGTTGGAGAGGTTCTCTTTTGGTTGTGGCTATTTAGGGTTCTCTATGCCTCACTCACTGTATGTTTATTTATATTTGAAATGTTTTCTACTATTATTTCTGTAAACAGATTATTATGCCATCCATACTGTATTAAGTAGTCAATCTTAGATTAGTCTTCTTTGTACCATCTAGCTGCTGTTGGATCTTTTTTCAATGTCTTTTATTGTGTTTAAGGATCTCTCAATAACCAATCAATGACAGCAGCCCTGTCCTCCAGTTCTCACACTTTACTCACATTGGTCACTTCTGCTGCCCACATCTCAGTGTAACTTTTCACCTCCTGGATTTCTGTTTGGAACCTTTTCATAGACTCCACTTCCTCGCCAAACTGGTCATGCATGTTTTGTACCATTTTCTTTCACTAGCTAGCTTTCTATACTGTCTTCCGTAGTTGTCTGATCATTTGTTTTATTACTTCCATTATCTGTTTAGTTATAGCTTCTGTAATCCAGCCAAGCATCTCACTGACCTGTTTTTCAATCTCCTCCATTATCCTTCCAAATAATTTAGCCATGTGGCTTTCACTTTCTTTCCCCTTGATTCCCCTGGATCATCTTTGAGGAGCTGGGAGTTCATTTTACTGCCTTGGCTTCTTATGTGCCTATTGTTTTCATTCATATGTTTGTTTTGCCTTCTTTTTTGCTTAGTGTCTTCTGTAAACTCCCTAATTGTTTGGTTTATTACTTCCATTATCAGTTATAACTCCTGTAATCTGGCTGAGAATCTCATTAATTTGTTTTCCGTTTTCTTTATTATCCTTTCAAATAATCTGGGGATACATTTTTTTTAGAGTCAGAACAATTCAAGTCTGCTCTCAGTTCTTAACTAGAGCTCAAACACCCCAAAGGGTCTCTTTCCAGCCACCCCCTGCCTGCAGCTCTCACCACCCAGTCCCTGTGGGAGGGTACCATGGGTAACCCTGAAGTGAACCATTCCCAGCAATTCTGAGTCCCAGAGTCAATCAGCCTCTTGGTGGAATCATATCCATCGAAGCACTCTTCAGCAGTGTGCTGGGTGCCTATAGTGGGTTCTCTCTCCAGCCATTGCCCGCCTTGTGGAAGGAGCCTGCTTGGAGCAAAACCCTGCACTGTCTACAGATCACAACAACAGTGGGCTCCCTTTGAGGCCTGCATTGCTGGTCCAGTCTGCTGCCACCAATGTAACCGCAGGCCTCCAGGACTCACCTTGCTTCTGCAGAGCCAGGGTACCCACCCCTCATGCTGATAGCCAGGAACTGGAGAGAGCATACAGACCACTCCGTTCCCTTCTGTGCATTGTGGACTGTCTCTCTAGCCTCTCTGTAGCTTTTACTTTTCCCATCAGTTCCTTCCAGATGCCTGGTGATTTACTTTCTTTCTCTTCCCCATGTTATTTTCACCATCTGGATGCTGGAAATCAGCTGCTGAATTTTACTACCACTCACCACTCCAAGGGCAACCTTTAATGCAATAAAAGTCCCTTAAACTGTTGTTGGCTTGAGCTTCAGCCAATGAAGTTTAACTGTGTTACTGCTTTCCAGCATAGGGATTAAATGTGCTAAGAGATACAACGGAATGTGAAACTAGTTTTTAAATTTAAAGTTTGAAATCTACCTTGAAGGTGGAATTGAAATTCATATAAGAAGGTTGAATGACTTTATAAGATTATGAGAATTTATCATCCAGAAGAAAAGAAACCTTGGGCCGGCCAAATAGCTCAGCAGATTAAAGTGCCTGCAAATAGGCACAGGGGCCGGGGGTTCAGTTCCTGGGCTTAACATGCTGGGCCCCACTCCTGGGGTACGCTGAGATGGCAATTGAGACTGGGCATGGTGGCACCTTGGAAGGCTGTAAACAGGTGGATCGCTACGAGTCTGATCTAGTCGTGAGACCCTGAAAACCCTGTAGACCCTTACCTAAAACTACAACAACAACAAAAAGAAGAAAGAAAAGAAAAGAAAAGAAAAGAAAACAAAGAAAAGAAAAGAAACCTTCATGGTAGGTGTTTCAGAGGTCTTGGGAAGATGGAACAAGACTGGCACGGACAGGGTTCTGGGGTGTCTGTGCTGTGACTTGCCTGGGAATCCTTCTGCTGCCTTGTGTGAAATGGTAATTTGTCTGCTACTGCTCCTACTGAAAACGCAGAGAGTAAGACAGAAGGTGAGCTGTTTTAGGGCCCAATTACAATTGAAATTGTTGTATTTGCTTGGGCCTGTGCATATGGCGAACATTTGGGAATTCCAGCCTTGCTGCTTCCAGAACATTTTAAGCAGCGAAGTGAGCACAGGCTTCGGGCATTTGACTGGATCACTCTAACACATGGCCACTTGTGCTCACGCTGGGATTTAGCTGGCATCTTAGGAAACTTGCATGCAAGTAAATGTGATTTCAAGAAAAACCTGGAGAATGTTAATCTTTGGTCAGAGTTCAGCCAAAATAAAGAAGTAGTTCCATGTCGGCGTGAATTGCCAATAATAATAATGTTATAAAAAATGTTTTCTGGAAGCCAATGGTCTTTATTTTTTCTTTCTTTTCTTGTCATCATGAAATAACTCAAACCATACTCTGTAAACAGAAATCCTGGAAGTAATTTCAAACAATGGACCTCCACTGCAAGCTGCATACAAATAGAAAGTTAACGATTAAGAAGTTACTCATGCAAAGGTCACTCAGAAGGGTCTCCACAGTAATGGGATTTGAGTCAGCAAGTAACGAGTGTCTGTCATGTGGCCAGCTTTCTGGGGGAGGGGACAGTGGCTGATAGGAAGGGGGACCCACAAAGCAGCACACCTAAGACATGGGCCACAATTCCAAGCACCCTTCACTGGTTTGGAAGAATGAGCAGGAAGCGCAGGAACCTGCGGTGGTGGAGGGTGGGGAAATGAATGTGATGGAAACCCAGGGAGGCTTTCCTGGGCTAGACCGGGTGTACAGAGGGGAAATGGACAGAAAGGGCGTGCTGGGCCGGGCCTAGCGGGAAGCCAGAGCAGCCTGCTGGGAGGGAGGGAGGGAGGAGGAAACCAGCAGATGGAAGTCGTCTGTTTTCCAACCTCTTCCCTACTTTCCTGTATCTTTCCATTTTACTTCATCCTCAACTCTGTTTCTTAATGCTGCCAAACCATCTTCTCCTCCTCGTTCTCCTTTTATTCTTCCTCCTCCTCCTCCTTGTTCTTTTATGGTACTGAGGATGGAACTCAGGGCCTTCATGCCAGGCTGCATTCCTAGCCATTTTCATTGTTTTAATTTTGAGTCAGGGTCTTGTTAAGATGCTAAGTGGTCCAGGTTGGGCTTTAACTTGAATCCTCCTGCCTCAGTCTCCCAGAGTGCTGAAATTACAGGTGTGTACTGTCATATCTGGTTCCTGAGGCTGGAGAGATGGCTCAGTAGAATAAGTGCTTCCCTGGCAAGCATGAGGGCCTGAGTTCAATCCCCAGTTCTGCAAAAAAAAAAAAAAAAAAAAAAAAAAGAGAGAGAGAAAGAGAATAATAAGATAAAATAAGATATCTGGTTTCTTTGTCTCTTCTGAGTACTATAGTCCTTTCTTCTTCTCTTCTTGTGCTTTGGCTCTTTTTTATGGGTTGGGGGTGCTGGAGACAGAAATCAAGGCCTTGGGTATGCTAGGCCTACACTGGGGCTTGATCCACACCCTCTGACATAGTTCATAAGAAGCTCAACTCCTCCACCCAGGCTTTTTGTGAGCCACAGGGGTTCCACAGCTTGGGATGAGTCTTGGTTCCTCCACTCATCTGCTGGGCTGGCAAGTCATTAACCACTTTGTATCTAACTTTTCTCATCTTTAAATAGGAGTAAATTGTGATCAAATCAGTGAATGTCTATGAAGCGCTTAGCACAGACAGTGATGAGAACATAGTAAATAATCAATAAATGTTCACAATGACATAGTTATTCTTCCATTAGTGTTGACTATGTTTTTTAACAAGTTAAATGGGTGACACGTGGTGATCCAGCTCAGAGGCACTATGAATCCAGTGTCTGGACAAGGGAGGCTGCGGGTGACCTTTGGACATGGCGACTGAGTTGAGGTGTTGTCCCCACCCTGCTTCTGCCAGTGCCAGTGGCACTTCTAGACTCTGACCCTGTAGAAAACTTCCAAAGATGGTGCTAGCTAGAAGAGGAAGGCCTGGGAGGTTGGTTTTGTTAGCAGGCATAAAAAAGATACCACGTGATGAAAACATTCAAAAGAGTTTAAGCAACTGATTCTACAGTTGAAATGGGTGAGTCAGTCACCCACGGCCCTCTGGTAGCTCTGCTCATGAATTTCTACCACTGCCTATTTTTTCTGACCATTTTCTTTTGCTTTCTCAAAGCAAAAAGGCTAATTTATAGCCACTCATGACAATATTGAAATTACATATTTTAATTTCTTTGCATTTAAGAATGACAGATTCCTTGCTCTTCGTTTGGGAAAGTTCAGTTTCCTTTCCTTTCCTTTCCTTTCCTTCCCAGCTCTGCGCTGCTGGTTGTGTTTCACGGGTGCTGTGCTGCTGTTGATGTGCAGCTGCTGATTCACGATGACCCAATCACTTGACCCCAAGTCCCAAGCTTTTCATCCAGGAAATTGCCAATTAATGTTTAATAAAAAAAAAATCTCAGAAGGATCCTGGAAAACAAACCTATCCTAAGTACTTCTAAATCTATTTAAGACTTTCCTCCTTCCTCTCTGACGCCATCATCTATCTTTGTTCCCCTAACTCTTCCTGTGCCTCCCAAATGCAGCCACATCTGGAGTGGTGTCCTTCTGGACATCTCTCTGGCGATGGACCCAATGTGTCATTTGCTCCCTGAGCCCTGTGTTGAAGAATGGTGTAGGCAGGGTGGGGGAGGCTTCAGGTGGCCTTTAGGTTCCAACGAGATTGTGAAGACTGGATCATTGGGGTGAGACCCATGCTAGCACAGGAGAGAGACACTAGCACTCTCTCTTCCTGCAAACATACAGAAGGGGCCAGTGAGGGCACAGTGAGATGGGGCCTTCGGCACAGCCAGAAAAGCAGCAGGACCCTCACCCAGGTAGAGTCTGCCAAGACTTTGGCTCTGGACTTCCTAGTCTGCAGATCTGTGAGAACTAACTATTTGTTACTTACGCCTCCTGACTGTGACATTTTGTTACAGCAGCCTGTGCTGTCCAAGGAGTCTCCTGTAGGTCTGGTCCTCTCTAAGGTCTTTTCTGGTTTCTCCGTGCTGATGGCTCCAGAGTCTGAGTCTCTGCTCTTCTCACCTGGCCTCTTTCTAGACTTTTCCTGGCCTCCACTCCAGTGAGTGCTGTCGGCCCAAGCTGAGCAGGCCCTGTCTGCCAGTCATGGAGACCTCTGTCTGTCTTTCCCATTGTCTTCACCCTCACATATGCTCGGTGGACCAGTCCTCATAGTTTTGTCCACCTCTACTAGGAAGCACCAGTTTTGCCTCTAAGTGATCCTTATTCAATGGTAATTCTCCTTGGCTGTAAGCTTTTGGGGATAAAGACTATCTCTTACCTCTAATTCCATCAATTCTATGTTTAAAAGTACCACTCCTGCCTCACCCCGGGGCACACTGAGATGGCTGCTGCAACTGGGTGTGGTGGTGCACACCTGTAATCCCAGTGCTTGGGAGGCTGAAAACAGGAGGATCACTATGAGTCCAGTCTATGTAGTGAGACCCTGTAGACCGTGTAGACCCTGTACTAAGTACACTTAAAAAAAAAGTAGCGGACATGGCTAGCACCTGTCTGTAATCTCAGTGCTCTGGGAGGCTGAGGCAGGAAGATTGTAAGTTCAAGAACAGCCTAGGTGAGACTTAGCCAGACCCTGTCTCAAAATGAAATGAAATGAAATAAAATAAAAGCTGGGGAAGTATCTTAGTGGAAAGGTTGGATTTAATTCCTGGTACCAGACATTGTAAATATGAAAGAAAGAAAGAGAAAAAGAAAGGCAGACATGCAACACATACTTGAATTTACCAATTGAGTTGTAAAAAGTGCATTCCATGTTCAAATACATTTATAAAGCCCTGAGTTAAAAATAATTGAGAACCGTCTTTCCTATTAGACCACAAGTGGTTCCTGTTGTAGGAAGCAGGTCCTCCCAAGTTCAGGCCTCGGAGTCTCCTCCTAGCACCCGTTTGTCTCCCTGAACAGAAGTCCTCAGAACAAAGTTAGGGAGACGTTGTGTCGGGAGAACTGAGCGCCCCACGGACACACATAGAACCCATGTGGAGTAAAATGCCACGTGCACAATCCATATGCATACATATATGTATAAAAAGCTGTAAGGACACATGGGTGATTGCTTTTCAGCATAGCGGGGAGGACTTCTAACCATACCGTGCATGGCAGAAACCACAAAAGACTGACTTTTTTTTACTACATATGTTCAAACATTTGGAGATGATCTGTACACTATCAAAGCAGAGAGGAAGAAGAAGGAGAAGGAGGAGGAGGAG
>NW_004524678.1:2638150-2653311 GCF_000260255.1 Octodon degus
AGAGAGAGAGAGAGAGAGAGAGATTTTCTAAATCCACTATCATACCAAAAAAAAAAAAAGTCCTCTTCCTTGGCTCCTCCCCCCAGTCTCGCGCCGCCTGATCCTCCTTTTTCATGGCAAGCTTTCAGAGCTGTTTTCTCCAGGTCTAATGCATGGAATAGAGGAAAGGCTCCTGTAGGGTTGGGAAGGAAGCCCCAGGCAGGGCAGCCCTGCCTGGCTGGAGAAGGGTGTGCAGGCTGTGGCCTCCGTGAGGTGGGTTGCAATGACACAGCCCCCTGGCCTCTCTGGGAACACAGCCTGTCCACAGTCCTCTGCGGGGCTGCCATATGAGTGTGCCTTCTGCCACGAGGTAGCTGTTCTCTGAAAAAAGGTTTATAGGCATAAAAGATGTGTTTGGTCAGTGTCAGGCTTTTCTTTCTTTCTTTTTTTTTTTTAATTTTATTTATTTGTGTGTGTGTGGGGGTGGCCAGCTCAGCCCACCAGGGGGCGGGGCTGGCTGGCATGTGGTGCTGGGGGATTGAACCGCGGTCCCTGTGCTTTGCTAAGCTTGCTCTAAGTAGGTGCTTCAGACCACTGAGCCATCTCACCAGCCCCAGTGTCAGGCTTTTCCTCTTGTCCTCACTGACCCCTTCTCACACCCTGGTCATTCTCCTCTCAGCTTTCACACTCTGGCCCAGAATTCCATCTGCTCCCTCTCCTTCAGAGCCCTGTTAGTGGGTTTCCCCTGTACACAGCTTTACTGACATTAAAAAAATTATTTATTTAGGATAGGGTATTGCTTTGCATCTCAGACTTGTGGTGATCCTCCTGCATCAGCCTCCCCAGCACTGTGATTACAGATATGTGCCACCACACCCAGTTTCAGTACCACCGGATTTCAATACCGGGGATCGAACGTGGGTCCTTGTGCTTACCAGGCAGGTGCCCAGATCACTGGGCTAAGTCCTCAGCTGCTTCACTGATTTGAATTCCACCCACTGATGAAAGCTACTCCAGGCCATCTCAGTGCTTCGAACTGAGTGAGCTCTGCCTCTCACCAACTGACCACGTCTTCCTCAACTCTTGGCCTTCCTGTTTCTGCAGCAAAATTACCCTCCCCTTCTCTCTAGAGCCCAGGCCTTAGCCACTACTTTCTCTTTCCTTCCTCTCTGAGGTTCCTCCTGGCCTCTCAGCCCTCGGCTGGCTGAACACTTCCTCAGACTCTTTCCTGCATCCACCCGCCCTTCCCCAGGGCTGCCAGCCCAGCTCCATCACTCAGGTGGAGAGAGTATGGTGGCTTCTGGATGCCTGTCTTAGTTGCTTTCTCATTACGGGACACAATGCCCAACACCCACAATTTAAAGGAGGAAGGGCTCATGGTGGCGCATGTTTGTAGAGGCCTCAGTTCATCGTGGCTGGCTCCAAGGTGAGGTGGCATGGCACAGGGGCATAGAGAGGAGAAACCGTCCACAGCAGGGCAGACAGGAAGCAGCATGGGATCAAGCAGGGAGGAGGGAGGTAGGACCTTCCAGGCCATGTGGCCGACGACCATCTCTTCCCAGCAGGCTTCACCTCTCGACACCACACCCACCTATAAACCCAGCAGTGGACTAATCCAGTATCACATGCCTACAGTCTGGGCATCTCCCAAAGTCCAATCTAGGAGCCCAGGAGGCTTTGCAGGGACATCTAGATAGAAGCAGAACAGCTCCTCCATGTCGCTCTGTCTCTAAGGCTCCCCTTACCTCACCTGCAGATGCTGCCTAGATCCTACCAATCCTCTGCTGAAGAGCTGATATGGGTCCCCTCAGATCTGTCCCCCAGGCCTGGAAGTCAGCCTACCTTTTAACTCTGTTTGTTTCTTTGCAATGCAAATTTAGATTCTAGTACCAGTGATATTTTGGCTGTTCTACGACACTATCTTGAACTTCTTCTCTGCTTTAGAGAAACCTTCTGTCTCCTATCTTTCTTTTGTTTGTACAAGTGCCATCTCCTCCTTCAATTATTATGGCCAGGTTCCTAGGGAGGACTTTGTTTTAAACGACACTTAGCCCATCCTCTTCTGAATTGCTGTTTGTGTTTATGTCTAATCTCGCCACAGGATTGAAGGATCTGTTTTATACATTTGTATACACCCTATGTCTCCTAGCAAATATTAGTAAGTACCTAAGACTTACTTTTTTAAAAAGGTTTTTGAATTTATTTTTATTTTTACATTTTTGTGGTATGGGAGACTTAATCCAGGCCCTCACAAAGGCCCTGTTCAAGCACTTTGCCATTGAGCTGTATCTCCAACCCCAAAGTACTAGTTTAATTAAAAAAAAAAATGAATGAATTCTCAGACCGAGTAACCAATTTATTATTCAGCCTTCCCGACTCTGGGCAGGAATCATTTATGGGTGGCCAACTGGCTGTACATCAAAGTAATCTTATTTTGGCAAAATGATGTCCACATACTGTTAACATTTTTCAGTGTAACATTTGTCCCTAATAAAATAAAACAAAGATTTTTTTTTCCCTGATGTTTTAGAAGAGAGAACACTAGAAGGAAAATTGCCATGGGATGGAAATAGGGCCAATTTTCCTACTTGTGTTGCTTATTCTCAATGTGTGACACACCCTCTCACCTTCTTTCTTGAGACAGACCCTGAAGAACTTCCCTGGCCCTCCCGCCCTCCAGCTGTCAGAATGGGAATATGGTAGACGAGATATCGCCTTGACAGTCTGCGTGCCTAGTGATGCCCGAGATGGCAGTCAGGCCCAACCTGTAACAGTAGGCTCCATCACACCAGGGAAGTTCCATTAGGCCGGTAAGAATGTGACCCAGAACTGCTATGGAGCAATCTCTGCCTGGAAATGGGTGGCCTCCTTATTGCCGAAAACCCACTATTTAGAATTTCAAGTAATAATCATCGCAGGATCCTAGACTTTATATGCCCCCAATGGAACTCTTTCTCCTTCCAGGCTTTCACAGACAAATAAAAGGCACCACCAGCTGGGCATGGTTGTGCACGCCTGTCACCAAGCACTTGGGAGACTGAGGCAGGAGGCTCATTGTGAGTTCGAGACCAGCCTGGGCTACAAAGTGAGCTCAAGGCCAACCTGAACTGCATAGCAAGACCCTGTCACAAACGATTAAAAAAGAAAGAACGAACAGACAAAAGAAAGAAAAAGGAAAGGGACCACCTTCCACACCTCATTACTCAAGCAGAACTTCAGATCCATGTTAACTGCCCTTTGCCTCCTAACCAAGCTGTCAGCACAGTTTACCAATTCAAGCTGAGATCTTGTTTTTTTTTTTAAACTCCTCTGTCATGAACCAAGGCCATGGCTTTGTTTACCCACTGGAAATTGCCTTCCCTGCCTTCTGTCACTCCTGCCACTCTGGTTTCTCCTCTTTTCCTCTGGTGGCCCTTCTCCATCTTAGTCCATTTTCCCTTGCTATAATAGAATGCTAGAGATTGGTTAACATATAAAGCAAAAAGGTCTGTGTATATCACACTTCTAGAGGCTATAAAGTTCAAGTGTAGGCAGCTGCATGTGGTGAGGACCCTATGCACATGGAAAGGCAGGAGGGCAAGCAAGCACAGGCACAGAGTGAACAGATGAGAGGTAAACTTGCTTTGTAGCAACCTGCTCTGAGGGTGACTAACCCAGCTCTGGGACAGGCAGAAGTCATTCATTTCCTGAAGATTTCATTACACACCTCAGGGCCCCACCCCCATGACCCAAACACCACTGTCTTTGACACTCCCTTCTTAAAGAATTAAGCCTGGACACGTGTGTTGGCTTGGGCAAACCTTGCCCAAACAACAGGGCCCTTTCTGACTTCCGCATGTTTGCAGTTCTTGTTTCTGCCCAGAGCTCTCCTTCCGCCGGATGTACTGGGAATGGTTTTCCACCTTCAGGTCTCAGGTCAATGTCACTTCCTGGTGAAATCTCACCTGCTAGCTTCCCACTTTCCGCAGCAGTCCTTCCTTCATCGCTTCATCCTGTTTGCTCACTTAGGGCCTTTGTGATGACGTGTGATTATCCTATTTTGTACGTTGGCCTTGCTTGACTGGAATGAAGGCTTTCTCACAGCAGACTCCCTTTCTGGTTCTCAGTGTATCTCCATGATTGGCAGCTCAGGGTTTTATGCTCACATAATTTTGGAATAAGTGTAACAAACACAGGATCTTTGCAATATTTGCACTCTTTCTTTACTGAAATTTCTCCTCCTTTGCCTCCATGCCAGAGTACTCTGCCTGCTGCCTGGCTTGCTCTTCTCTGCCCCCTTCCATCCTCTGAGAGCTGGTGTTCTCTAAGTTCGACCTCTAGCTTTGTTCTTGGGCTATGCTCCAGAAGGGAAATCCTACAACATCCACGCCTCTCACACCACTGTACCCCTAGTGCCTACAAAGCCAATTAACTGATGAACAAATGATTCTTTTCCCTTGGTATCTGTGGCTTCAATTCATGTCGGTGATACACCATTTCCTTATACAGCTGCAACTGATCATCAGATCTTTCCTTCCAATTTCTGCTGGAATCCAGGCCCTGAGCTCCCTGTGGACACTTCCCAGTTGGCATATTAGAAGTCGAATCTGTTACTTTCCTTTACAATCCTTTTCTCCTTTAAATCTTTCTGTATTCCGTTCTCATCATTGGTAATGACGCCATCACCTTTCTAACCACCCAATTTAAAATCTGGGCTCCTTCCCTTCCTTTCCCACTCATTCCCCACATTTGTTTTCCAGCCCTGATTACTTTCCTCTCCCCGTCCCCGGGGCCCAGCTCCTTGGCTCCCTAGCTTCCCCTGGCTGAGGGTCACAGCTGCACTCCCAGGCCTCCCTGCACACAGTTCTGGACTCTCCCTCTATTGCACCCTTCTGCTCTGGAACAGCAGCTGTCTGCATCCTAAGGGGACCTGTAGAACCCTTCGGGGTCTACCTGTAGCTCCCATTCCCACTGGCCTCCACCCTGGAGCTGCTTTACATGCTTTGCCCTCTCTGGGAGCCCCGAAATAAATACAGGTCAGAGAGTAGCACACTGCAGCTTGCAGTCCACGGTGTTTGGGTTATCGAGTCTTTTCTTCTTAAGTAAGACGCTGGCATACCGTTTGAAAAATATAAAAAGTTAACACTGACTTTTCAAAATTCTGGAGCACCTTGACTTGCTTTCTGAGCACCTCACAATGTGTTTGCAGTGAAAACTCAGAGAGCTGAAAGATAGTTCCTCCTGCCATTGCGTACTGCAGTTGTCTCCAATTGCTGTAGTGCTCTGATGTGTTGGGGTAACTAATTCTGTTTTGTTTTGTGTTTGTTTGAATGGATCTAATTTATCTTATTAAATCATGAATTCCTTCAGCATAAAAACTATGTCCAGTGCACGATTTAACAGGTAGGCAGGAAGATGATAGATAGACAGATAGATAAGAGAGATAATAGATAGATAGATAGATAGATAGATAGTTGGATACATACATATGTAGATCCAGAATGATGCCTTTCATCCTCTGCACTTATTCACTGAATACTGAGATGCTCTGTGAGGGAGTTTTTTTTCTTTTTTTGGCAGAACCGGGTATTGAACTCAGGCCCTTGTGCTTGCCAGGGAAGCGCTTATTCTACTGAGCCATCTCCCCGGCCCCTGTGAAGGAGTTATTAATGGGCTGCAGAACTTGGATCCAAATTCAAGGTGTGGTGTATCCATAGAATTTCAAAGTTAAAAAAGACTTCAATTATTTTCTTCTTCAATCTTATCCTTTTCTGTGAGAAACTAAAGCCAGAGAATCAAAGAAATCTGGTCAACACCGCACAGCTGCCCTTCCTATTATAGATTTTGCTTGTCACAATAACAGTTTTAAGTGCAGAGACGGGGTCTGATCCCCAGTGTGCTGTGCTGGCCCAGCCCCCAGGGCACACTGAGACAGCAACTAAGACTGGGCGTGGTGGCACGCACCTATAATCCCAGGGCTGGGGAGGCTGAACATAGGAGAATCACTATGAGTCCAATCTGTGTAGTGAGACCCTGTAGACCCTGTACTAAATACACAAAAAAACAAGATAACAATTTTAAACCATTATTGTCACAATCTGATAAGAAGCTTCTATATCTATATGTTTATGTTGAGAATTGCAATTTAAATCGAGAATGCTATTAACTATCTTTATGAGACAGCTACAAACTCATCCTAGTTCCTACCCTTCCCTCCCAACAGGAAGGAAGAGCATGAGGCCATCAAAGCCTGCAATGCTCTCTGAACTCCTCCTCTCCTCCAAGATGAGCTTCCAATCACTGGCAGCCTTAAAAAGCTCTGAGATCTTTAGTTGGATGAACAGCTTGGATGAAGTAGCCAACTGTAACATGGTCACTGCCTGGCCTGGACTTTGTAGACTGGGAACCAGACATTGTGTTCGGCCACAGAGGAACTTAACTCTCTATTAGTGGTGTGACTTGGCTGAACAACAATTCATTTGTGGCTTGCTTTGTAATTTCCAGGTTTCTCAGACCCTTACAAGCCCTGAGTAGTGTGCTGTGGGAATGGACTTAACTCAATTTAGCCCCTCTTTGGAGAAGAAGCCCTAAGAACAGCCAGTGTCTGTTATTACACAGTTGCTCCTGTCCACAATGGCTGCTTGTGATTTACTGCGTCTTAAGGAACCACTTCCATGGAGGGTTGCCAAAGATCTTCTGAAACTCCAAACAGTCTTCTCCCTGGTGTGGGGATCAGACCCGGATGGTTCATTTCAAGCTTGTGCAGGGCCACACACAGAGCTGTTGGATAGAAAAGTCTGAGGGGACTTAGAGAGCTAATGCCAGGCCTGGAGCTGTGGAGCACCAACCCCAGAATTCTGGCCCTGCTGAAGACTTCAGAAAAGGCTTTCCTGAGCCAGGCTGGGGTGCTGTGGGATACTGGGGAATATTTTCAAGACAAGGCAGCCCAAAAAGATTCCCACACCTGTCATAAGGTGCCACTGGCCAACGGCAATCTAAAGCACCTGTCCCAAGTGATATTCCATGGAAATGTTGGGGAGCATATTTGGGAAATGCTATCCTAAATAATTTTAAGCTACTTTAAAAAAAATGTATTTTAGTACAGTGTCTACAGGGCCTATAGGGTCTCACCACACAGATGGGACTCATAGTGATTCTCCTGTTTTCAGCCTCCCAAGTGTTGGGATTACAGGTGTGCGCCATACCTGTAGTGGCTGTCTCAGTGTGCCCCGGGGTGGGGCCTGCATGTCCTGCCTGGGATCAAATCCTGGCCACTGCGCTCTGCCTAAGCAGGCACTTTAGTTTGCTGAGCTCTCTGGACGGCCCATTAAGCCACTTTTTTTTACTACAGTGCCACAGCTAGTGTAGCTCTTGAAGTTTCCAGGGGTGGGGGGTGGGGAGGATGGTGAAATCAAGATAAAAGACAGTACGCAG
Organism: Octodon degus; assembly: GCF_000260255.1. Taxonomy (NCBI): domain Eukaryota; kingdom Metazoa; phylum Chordata; class Mammalia; order Rodentia; family Octodontidae; genus Octodon; species Octodon degus. Next base: position 2,645,543 of record NW_004524678.1, read on the forward strand.
AAAGATGACATACAGAGGGCTCTCCAAGATCAAGGAAAAGGGACTGTTAAACCACCACAGTGCTTTTACTTATACATTTAGGAAGTTGATGTCAGGTGAAACCCTTCTGCTTACCAACAGGGCTGGCACACCTGCTCACCTGTGGCGTTTTCTACCCTCAGCGCATTCTCTGGGTGCTCCAGGCTCTGAGTGAATGATCGCTAGCTCAGCCACTCCTAACACTACAGGACTTCTATGATCCTTTACTATATGATGTTCAGTGTGATTCATTGTCAATTTTCTTTTCTTTTTTTCTTTGAATGTATTTAATATAGGGTCTACAGGGTCTTACCATACATTTCGGACTCATAGTGATCCTCGTGTTTTTTAGCCTCCCGAGTGCTGGGATTATAGATGTGCACCACGACACCCAGATTCAGTGGCTGGCTCAGGGTGCCCATGGACAGGTGGGGCTGGCACAGCATGTGGTGTGGGGGGTTGAACCCTGGTCCCTGCACTTGCCTAAGCAAGCGCGTAGTCTGCTGAGCCATCTTACCCACCCTTGAAGAATTTTTAATAAGGTTTATGAAATGAAAATTTCAGGAAGCCAGATCTGGCTCTACACTGGCTTTGATTTAAAGAGTTTTCATAGACTGGGACTTTGGTCAACTTGGAGTGTATGGCAGGTCCCACTCCTGGTCCTCTTTATATTTGTCAGTGGCTTTTGGGTCTGCCAGTGGGGTCTTGCACCTGGGAATGGCTCCAGAAGAGCTTCAGCCTTCCCAAGGCCATAGACTACAGCCCAGCGCATAGCTGCGGGTTCAAATGAAGCCACCAGAACTACACACTGCGGTCTTGCTGGAGGTCACAGGCGGGGGGTTGAGTAAGGAGGGCCAGTTATCTAACCTCTCTCTGTCTCAGTGTCCTGGTCTGTAAAATCAAGCTAATAATAGCACATCTCTCTTGCATTTGGGAGGAAGAGCTGGATCACTACAAGTGAAAGCATTCACAACAGCGCCTGGCACTTAGTAAGTGCTAAACACTATCAGCTACGGCTGCATCTAGACTCGGGGCTCTGAGGCTGCCCTGCACATGAAGCTGGTGGGCGGGTGCTTCAGTATGTGCCCAGGTGCTGGTTCTCAGCTGGTGTGATTCAGCAGAAGCTCACGTAAACAATAACAGTTTTTCCCACCTACAGAGAAAGTGGGGGTGAACGGGGAAGAACGGAGGAGCATCGAAGCTGAAATGGTGCTGCATTACGGAGAGGATGCCTGGGAAGGTAGGGATGGAAAGCAGACTCTACCCATTCCTCCCATGTTTGACTAGTTTTGCTCACTTTTTTCCCCCATAGAATGATAGTCTAATATTGCTCTCAGTCGAGATAATCTGATTTAACTAACTGAATTAAGTTAATTCAATCAGCTAACATTTTAATGAGTTGACTAAAGCAATATACCAGCTTTCCCCTCTCCTCCAACACAATGTGAATGAAAGAGTCATTGAATTAGCTCCTTTGTGGTCGGAAAATAAGACAGTGACAAAAGGGGAAAATCCTAGTCATTAGAGAAGTTCATAGATTCACAATTTGCACTAGTCTTTTACATATTTGCTCCTAACATTTGATTCTTTCATGTCTTTCTAGATGATGTGTGTTCTGCATATATACAGTTGGACTGAAATATTTAAATATGTTAATAGTTAAAGTCATGCATAGTAATTTAAAAGTTTAGATTTTTATAGGTGAACTCAGCTGTCTGCGACACCAATGACACCATTTAAATAGGTATCCTTGAAGAAATCATAGATAAGCTAAATATTAAGAGTTTGCCTATTATAAAAAAATGATGAATGTGTATACAGTTTCTTAGAAAAATAGTCCTTGTGTTATAAAAGATGGGAGTAATATAAAAGGGTAATTCTGGGGTTTCTTCAGAGGATCTAAGGTTTGTTTGATTAGATACCTACGATGTAGTGAGAAAATATCACAAAGTAGAGGTTTATAGTAAGCTAATTATGTTAGCTAAATTATATAAAAGCCTTTGTAAGCCATTAACTGATTAACAAAATTACAATAAATAAGGTTATGTATAAATGTCCCACAAACAAACGCATACTATTTATTACACAAGATAACATTACACTGTTAATGTTACACATTAACAGTTCTGTTCAATTTTTCTTCACCTACGAGGTCAAGGTTGTCCAGGGATAGATTCGGTGCCTCAGCAAGCCAGGTTGATGCTTAGAAGAGGAGGTAGAACTAGATAAATTATAGAGCGATTCTTGCCCGTGTCCACTTAAAGCAATGTGTAAGTTGCTCTTGGAAGCAGCATGGTTAGTAATATCTAAAATTTTACAATTTTATAATGCCCACCAGTAAAAAGAATAGAGAAATAAATTTTGGTGTGTTTTTATACTGGGATGTGACTAAAAATTACAATAAGTTTTTAGATATGTATGAATCTTGAAAGCCAATAGAATGACAATCTGACAGAAATAATTGGCACACTGATATTTTACAGGATATCAGATGTGGGTAGTTTCCCATGGAAGAAATTATTTAAAGATGAAATGGATAAGATGAGAAGATTCATCCCAAAGTAGTTGCCTCTGCAAAGAAAGGCGAATGGAATTGGGGGAAAGGTGCAAAGTGACTACAGCTGTATGTGTAATGTTTTGTTCTTAAATAACGAAGATATCAATCTTATGTTAAAACATTTCAAATTCCAGGTGGTATGTAAGGTATATCTATACATTGGTATTTGTGCTTCTCTATGCCTATAACTCATTCTTTAAATTTTTAAAAATTATTTTATTTATTGGATATAGGGTCTCGCTATGCAGTTCAAGCTCCTAGGGATCCAAATCTCTTAGCCTCCCCAGTGCTGGGATTACAGGCATGCGCCACCACACCCAGTTTTGGGGCCAGCACCCATGTTCTGGAGCTGGCGTGGCATGTGGCACCAGGGATCAAACTCAGGTCCTTGCACTTGCCAGGCAGGCACTTAGACTGCTGAGCTATCTCTCCCAGCCCTAACTCATTCCTAAAGGGTTAAGCAACAGATGTAGTCTCTCTTATGCTCATCCTGTTTGTTCCACCTATGAAAGATAAAGAAATACAAGGACATGTTTCCCCTTTGGCTATTCCAAGGAAGCTACTTAGCCAACCCAAGAGACAGTCTATTATCTGCTTTTGGACAGAAGAAACAAGATCTATTCTTATTGCTCCAAGAGAAGCTTGCATGGCTGATGGGCTCCTGCTCAATACTTGGGGGAATCCAAGTAATGCATTGCTGTTTGTAAATAAACTCGAGTCTGACCTTTCGCCAAGTTTATCTGTGTCCTGGGAGGCCCTGTCTCATTTTTCCCGTCCTACAGCTTTTCCCAGCTGGCCCTTTCACTCTCTCCAGCTGCAAATGAAGTTCAGTTGATTCCAAGCCGGAAGTCCCTCTCTACCTCCCTTCTCTCTTCTCGGGCTTGCTACAGAGCCAGTCGTCCTGCCAGATGAACATGCGGCGAGGCCCCTGTATAGGTTCCTAGAAACCATGGCATTCCATCCCTAAATATTCTAGCAAGTAGTTCCAAGGGAAAAAAAAAAAAAAAAAAGAATTAATTTTTAATTGCATCTAACAAAATTGACAGAAGGTCCTCTAATATCCAATATATTTTCAGTTTCCCCAATTGCCTTTTTAGTACTGTATAAAATACCTTCTTTTTTTAAATTTAAGTACAGGGTCTACAGGGTCTCACTACATAGATCAGACTCATAGTGGTCCGCCTCTTTTCACCCTCCTGAGAGCTCAGGTTACAGGCACCCGCCACCAGCCCAGTCTCAATCAATCACCCTCTCATTGTGCCCCAGGGGCGGAGCTGACACAGCAGCTGGGGAACAATCCCCAGCTGCTGCATCAACTTAAGCAGGCACTTTAATCCTCTGAGCTATTTGGCCAGCCCTAAAATATCTTCTTATAGTGGGTTAGATTTGGGCTCAGTTTCTTGCCAAGATTGCTTCATAGCGATTCCCTGTGAGGTGTTGTATTATTTGAGGAGTCATACAATATCTGGCGCTCTGCAGGTGTTGACAACATTTGTTGATATTATCTGGGGTCCCAGCCTGTGTGTGAATCAACATTTTGTAGCCAAGAGGGGGGAAAAAATCCTGAGGAAATGAACTCAGAGTAGGAAACATTTGATTTTGGCTCATGATTTTGAGGTTCCAGGCCATGGTTGGGCAGCTACCTTGGCTTGGACCCGTGGGCAGGGTGGAAACTTCATGACGGAATGCTGGGTAAGCAGGCTGCTCAGGTCATGGTGGCTGGGAAGTGTGTGTGGAGGGCAAAGGAGGGAGGGGGAGAGGAGGAGAGGGCGAGGGAGCCGGAAAGAAGGAGAGACCAGGGACGAGATGTGCCCTTCAAAGCCCCACCCGCTGCAACCTGCTTGCTCCAGAGAGGCCCAACCTCCTAACTGCTCCTTTAGCTGTGAACTCTCGTGTGCACTAACCCTGGGTAAGATTAGCGTCATTGTGATCTAAGCCCCTTGGAATATTATTGCATTGGAGAATCAAGGTTTCTGAACATGAAACCTTGAGTCTTTGGGGGAAACACTTCCTGTTTAAACCAGTAACATCTTTGTCTTTCCAATATAACATTCTTTTTTCTTTTTTAATGTATTTAGTACAGAGTCTCACTACATAGATTGGACCCGTAGTGATTCTCCGATTTTCAGCCTCCCAAATGCTGTGTGCCATCTGCCAGTCTCAATGACTGTCTCAGCTCACCCGGGGGCAGGGCTGGCACAGCATACCAGGGTTTGAACCGTGGTCATTGTGTCTGCCTAAACAGACTTAGTCTGCTGAGCTATCTGGCCGGCCCAATATTCTTTATTGTTCCTTTGCAAACAACAAATAAACAGGGCTTGGAGCCCTGTGCAAATACCTTGTTCCCATCGACTTTTCTTCTAGGTGTAACTGTGTTGATGACTACAGCCTGAATCAATCACTGCTTCAGAGACTACAAAACAGGTGTTTTTGAATTTATTGTTCCTCCTATACTTAGCTGAAAGCATTCTGTAATGAGACATTCCCTGACATTAATTAAGGCTATTTGGATACTTTGAAGTATAATTTGTATAGAAAAGACCAGGAAGTACCTCATTCTTCCCCTTTAATTGTTATTATAGAAACAGAGAGTTGATGTACGGGCTTCTTCCAGGGAACAAAGAGTTTTTGAGGACATTCTGTCTCTACGACTCATCATATGCTCCTGGCCTTTTCCCCCCTATACTTAGTATAATTTCAATCAATTACAATCTTTATTTTTTTCCCAATTCTCAAATTGTGGAGACCTCATTTTAGCTGGCTCTCCTGTTCTTTATAATTCTTCCTCATCTTTAAAACATTCTGGGGCTGGGGAGACAGCTCAGCAGTATAAGTGCTTGCCTGGCAAGCGCAGGGTCCTGAGTTCAATCCCCGGTACCACAAAAAAATAAAATAAAACATTCCACTACTTTCTTGCAGAAGATATATATATATATATATATATATATATATATATATATATATATAGCCATACATTTTTTTCTTTTATTTTTCTCTGCAAACCTGGAATTAATCATCCTCCAAGGAATCTTCCTTGGTGTTTATTTTTTGTTTTCTTCCACTGATAATGAGGGTGGGACTTAGAGGTCAAACTCTGCCTGTTTCTAGTGTTCATAATGTAATAATAAATGACTGCGTGTATGTGTGTGTGTGCACACATGCATGTGTATGATTTTGTTTTCTTTTTTTGGGATAGTTTTTAAAAATGGGATGATTGTGTCATAGGGAACAATTATATGTAGCGCTCATGATGTTTTTTCTAGATATTGTTAAATTCTCTTCTATTTGGGGCCTCACAATTATATATTCTCATCAGTGATATGGAAGACTGCCTGTTTCTCCTGGTGCACAGGAAAAGTTGTAGATTTCAGATTTTTTCAATATATTACTAGAGAATTAATTTTATTACATTACATTTCAGTTCTATTTGTACAAGGATAGTTGAGCTTTTTATATGTTAAGATGGTTTACTTTTATTCTTCTACAAACAGATTTCTTCATGCTATCAATCTTTTTCTTCTCTATCTTTGGGAGTTATTTATACACCATATGTAGACATTAGCTCTGTGATAAACATTGAAAGTATTTTCTTAGTTGCCCTTTTGCCTTTGTTTATGAAACTTTTTTCCATGTGAAAGCTTTTTCATTTTATCATGTTTGGATGCTGAATCCTAGATAAGAAAATTTCCCCTGATTTTCAAATTTTAAAAGAACTTACTCTTTTAAAAAGTTCAAGGGCTGGCCAAATAGCTCAGTGGATTAAAGTGTCTGCAAGCAGGTGCAGTGGCCGGGTGGTCAATCCCTGGGCCATCTCTGCCAGCCCTGCCCTGAGACTGGGCTTGGTGGTATGCTCCTGTAATCCCAGATCTTGGAAGGCTGTAAAATAGATGGATCACTACAAGTCTGATCTAGTAGTGAGACCCTGAACGCCCTTTGGCCCTTTCCTAAAATACAAAAAAAAAATTTTTTTAAAGTTCAAATGGGCTTATTTTGTACATTTAGATGCTTGGTTGATTCAGAATGTATTGAGGTATATGGTAGGAAATATGAAACCGGTTTTATTTTTGGTTAAATTGTTATACATTTAAAGTTTTCTAGGGCTGGGGTGATAGCTCAATAGAATAAGCGCTTGCCTGGCAAGCATGAGGTCCTGAGTTCAATCCCCAGTACCACCAATAAATAAATAAAGTTTTCTAAACTCAATTTTGGTTAACTTAACAGAATGGGGGTATTCATTTTGAAATTTCCAAAGTAAAAAGAAACTGTTGAAATCTTTTTCTCACTGATTTGCATTTTCACATCAACCTGCGTCTATTTTGTATGCGCTGTCTTTTGTTTCTTCGCTATTTATGCCCTCTGTCTGCCCACTGAACCAGTGCAGCTGAATCCCAGAGGCCTTTACAATGAGCCCAATATCTGAGAGCAGCTGATGCCTCTACTTCACCCCTACTCTCTACTCCCAACAGTTGCCCCTTCTTTTCAGACCTTTGCAACCATTCTTGCTTAGTTTCTTTTTAGCATGAAGCCTAGAATTAATTTGTCTGGCTCCGGGAAATAAATTGATTTAAAAAACGAAACAAGATTGCAATACACACCTAAGTTCATTTAAACCTGACATTTGTATCATATAGTCTTTTGTACAATGTGTATCTTTGCACATACTTTGTATTACTTTATAATTATTTTAAATCGGGAAGAGGCCATATGCTGTAATTTTTGCCTGTAACATTGCTCCATGGCCTAAAAGAAAACTCTTCTGCCAAAAGTGACCAGTGGGTCCTTTTTTAATTTGGTGGATACTGAAACAATACGGATGGAATGCCAACAGGAAAAGGAAATGGAGAACTCATCTGAAAAAGCACAAACACTCATGATTAGTTTGTGCTGTCCTCTTCTGGATATCAAGAGCTAATTCATTTATAAGAAACTTCCATTCTCAAATTGTAGTTTTTCTACAAAAAGCAGAATCAGGGCTGGGGTGATCGCTAGGTGGTCTAAGTATCTGCCTGGCAAGCGCAAGGACCTGAGTCAATCCCTGGTACCATGTGCATGCCGGCCCCATGCTGTGCTGGCTGCCCAAACCCAGCATGGTGGTGCATGCCTGTAATCCCAGTGCTGGGGAGGCTGAGACAGGAAGGTCACTATGAGTCCGAGCTGCATAGTGACCCTGTACAAAATAAAAAATAGATATTTA
>NW_004524678.1:2653411-2666191 GCF_000260255.1 Octodon degus
AACTTGTGCTCATTTCTAAGAGTTTGTTGCTAAGTTTTTGCTGAATTATTTCCCCTAAGTTATGTTCCAGGCATGAATGATCCATTAGTGGAATCTGACGGTGTTCCACTGGAGGCCACAATCTTCCTGGAGATAAAATCCAGTTTTCTTGGGTTGTTTGTTAATTTGAGGTTTTCTCAGTATCTCTCCCTTCACCCTTTTGCTATTGAAATGCTTGGCCTATTCTTTCCAAGTTTAGGTCATTTGTCTCTGCGGTCTTGAGGAATCCTGTCCCCTCATGTCCTCAGCTGTTGTGAATGGTTTAGTGGATAAAATCTGAGCAGCCCGAGTCCCCTGGAATCCCATGCTTTCCAAGACCAGTGGTGTGGAGTGAGATACAATATGTGTGTAGACAGTGACTGTCATCCAGCTTGGGGACACCACACATTTGGGTCTGTTCTCAGTGAGTTGTCACTGAATCTCAGCTTCCTTTATTTTTTTTTCTCTTTTTTTGTGGTATCAGAGAATGAACTCAGGACCCTGTGCTTGCCAGGCATCAGCTTCCTTTCAGGAAACCTAAATCTTGGGCTTGGGAGATGGCTTGGTGGAATAAGTGCTTCCCTGGCAAGTGCAAAGACTGGAGTTCAATCCCTGGTTCCACAAAAAAAAAAAAAAAAAAAAAAAAAAAAAACCACCCAAAAAATACCCATCTAAATCTTGAGCTAGAAAGGGGTGGATAATTCACTAATCACCATGTCTTTATATTTCAGCCATCTTCCTCAAGAGGGAGACTAGGGAAACCTGAGAGTGAAGGAAAGTCAAAGGCAGGAAACAAAAGGGAAGGTCATATTTGATATTTATGAGTTACTCTGTGTCTCCGTGGTTATAATGGGTGCAAGTTCTAAGAGTTCTCGGCCAACCTGAGAAAAACAGAGACCTGGAGAAGCCAGGAGCAGAGCAAGGTGATCACAAAATTCTACTGGTTCTTTAGGGCAGGAGGGAAATTATTTTAGAGCCATATACTTGTTCATCAGAAATGTGCTTGTTTTTGTTTGGAGTTTGGATATTCCATAAAGATTTCTTATGTTCTTTTTATTTAAATCTTAAAATCGATGATAAATCAAATATAAACAAAAGCATCAATTTATAAGTCTAAAAGAAAGTCATAAATGAGATTCAACAAGGTCAGAGGGAACCAGGGCCTGAGGCACAGAGGAGGGGCGACCAAGCTTAGGTCAGTGTCTCCCTGGGAACCAGCAGCGGCTTCCAGCCTGGAGTGACTTACAGGGATTTTCATTTTCTTCTGAAAGCTTGCAAGATCTGTGTTTTATTCAGAAGGGATGTTGTTTCCTGCTATGTTGTGCTCTTTTTTTTTTTTTTACTATATAACTTAAAAATTGCTTCATAGAATAGAAAAGTTGAACACTGAAAAAAAAAAAAAAAAAACTTTTTAAAATAAGCCTGGCACTAGACTTAGGACTTTTAATTTGTCCTAAAATCTCTGAAGAAAAAAAAAATCTTAAAACATTCTACTTTGCTTTATACTTCCCAATACACACACACAAAAAAAACTATTTGTAGGAAAAAAGGGTTTTGGACATGGGATGAAACAATGCAAATTCAAAATTTACAGATCAGGGTTAGCTGTTTACTCATCTCTTTTAAAAAAACTTATGGCTTTCCAGTCAAAACCAACAGGGTGTGTTGGGTACACCCCTCCAGAAGCACGATCGCTTCACTCCCAAGTGTACTACAGGATGCACACCACCCGGAAGGTCCTCAGAAGGCCCCATATTCAACAGGTAACAGAGTAAAACCCCAGAGTTCAAGACTGGGCATGGTGACATGCGCCTGTAATCCCAGGTCTTGGGAGGCTGTAAACAGGCAGATCACTAGAGTCTGACCTAGTAGTGAGACCCTGAACACACTGTAGATACTCCCCTCCCCCCCCAAAAAAAAAAAGAGTCCTTTCTTTCCAATGAACAAGTACAGACAGGGATGAAAGGGACTATTCAAACTTCATCTTCTTTCCTTGTCCTTGTGGCTTATGGTCTCCAGCTCCTCTCTGGCACTTTATATTATCAAAAATTTTTTTCTGAGATTCCTGCTTGCATAAGTCCAAGTTATGCTCATTAGGTTAGCTAACTAAGGTAGAAGGGAGTTACTCTTAAGCAGTCCGCCCACTGTGATCGTTTTTATTGTTAAAAGCACCGGGGATTCAATCCAGAGCCTCAGACATGCTACGTGAGCATTCTGCCACTGAACTACAGCCCCAACCTTTGAAAATATGCTTTTGTTGTTGTTGTTGTTATTTGATATTTGATGTATTTGGTACAGGATCTCACTCTGCAGCTCTGACTCAGTGGTCCTCCTGTTTTCAGCCTCCCCAGTGCTGGGATCACAGGGGTGCGCCCCCACACCCAGTCTCGGTGGCTGGCTCCGTCTGCCTGAGGGCAGGACTGGCACAGCATGTAGTGCCAGGTTCGAAACCCCATTCCTCTGCTTGCCTAAGCAGGCACGTAGTCCTCTGAGCCATGTTGCTGGCCCTGAAAACATGTTTTACTGTGAGACAGGGTCTGGATAAATTGCCCACACTGGCCTTGACTTTGTGGTGCCCTTGCTTTAGCTTCTGGAATAGCTACGATTAGGGGGTACGGAGCTCTATGTCATGTGAGAATCCATTTTACTTTCTCCTTTTTAGAATGAATCTGACTCACATGGGTTATTAAAAGAAATTCTACCTTCTGTAACTACTTGTCTGGTAAGGAAATGAGCACAACTCTGACATTTCACAGCCTTTTATTTGTGGTTTTATAGGAAAAGATCTTGATAATAACTTTAACATACTAAAATGATTCCCCAGGATGTATGGTTTTTAAAAATAATTTATAATCTAAATAAAATCTGCACATGCAGCTTTTCAAAAAATATGAGCAACAACGTTACAATTTGCCGAATGGTCTATTTTAGTCATTTTGTGAAGACAGACCTCTGTTTTTTTTCTCTTTCTGCTCTGTCTCTCCACCCTCTAAGTTCTAAGGAATAACATATTTTAAAAAATCTTTTATATTTTAATTCGTGTATTTGGTACAGGGTCTTACTACATAGCTTGGATTTGTAGTGATTCTCCTATCTCAGCCTCCTCAGCACTGGGTGTGCACCACTATCCCACCCAGTTTTGGTGGCCTGCACAGTGTGCAGCATGTGGTACTGGGACTCGAGCCTGGTTCCTTGTGCTTGCCGGGCAGGCACTTAGATGGCTGAGCTATCTCTAGCCCCAGGAGTAACCTTGTTGTAATATTATTATGATGATGCTTTATAAAAGTGACTTTTCACAAAGGGTGCTGTTAGGATTTCACTTTTCACTCCCCCCCCCTTTTTTTTTCTGGTGAAAGCTTTTAACAAGAGTCAAAGGATAAATAATGAGAAATATAGATTGGATGGGTTTATTTCAGTTTTTGTTCTTACAAGTGTGGCGGCGAGAAAGGAGCAAGGGAAGAAGACCATTAGATGGAAAATTCAGGCCTGGATGTGTCGCTTGGGTGCTTGGGTCGAGCACTCATCTTGCCTGTGTGAGCCCCAGAGTTTAATCCCCAGCCCCACAGTACAGAAGACAGGGCAGCTCTTGGTGGGCTTTCTCCTCCTGCCGTGCTTCCGTGTGCCTCCCCTCCAGGAGCACACAGCTCCAAAGAACAATGTGAGAAGTATACAAACAACTGTAGCACTAACCAAATGAACACTTGAGTAATTGAAGAAGGTTTTATAGCCTGTTTTAAATGCAGCCTTAGTATGGTAAATATTGAATTACAGAGTAACTACAATTAGCTGCCTAAGGCTGTTAGCAAATTTTAGTTGCTGATTATGGCAAAGATTTGTCCTGCCATGTTAAAGGTTAACGTTCTTTAAATTATGTGAAACTTTTAAAAATAGTTGAAAAAGAAATGGCTTTAAATTTTAGTGGAGGCACTATTTTAGTTTTCTGATAATTAATTGATTCGAAGTGCATGTCACAAGAAAAGGAGGAATAAGTAGATTTTACACAGAATCGGGGTATTGTGGCTATTTTTTCCCCAGCGTGATATGCTTTGGGGGACACACAGAAGTAGAAGAAGAATCCTGACAGCACCGTGTTGTTCGCATGAGCAGTCACTGAGCTGCTGTAAAACTGAGAAATCTCTCAGCTGCTTATCAGTCTACACGCTGACAGCTGACTCGGTGTACTGACATTTCTACAAAGCCCCGAGAGCTGAAGAAAATCAGGTCAGATTTTGAAGAATGACCTAGGTAAAATAAAAATGTCTTTCTTAGGGGCCGGGGAGATGGCTCAGTGGAATAAGTGCTTCCCTGGCAAGTGCAAGGGCCTGAGTTCAATCCCCAGTTCCACAAAAAAAAAAAAAAAAAAAAAAAGTCTTTCTTAAAATTTAGCTATCGCTGGAGGAAAAGATACCAGCTTGGCCAGAGACGACTCGCTTCGGACCTGTCATTTGCCCTGGTGGCCATGTCTGACGTGGCGCGGACCTGGAATGTGCATCCCGTGGGCGCGCTGGAGCCAGACTGCATCGGGGGGAAAGTTCACCCCGGCGAAGACAGATGTTTTGTGCTAAGCCTGAACAATTGGCTGTGTGGAATGATTGCTTTTATCTTTGCTACCGAGTCTCTAGATTCTGCCAAGTGTATTTATGCTCTTTGGCGAAGTTCAGATTTTAATTTCTTGGCGTAACAATCATGCAGACATCCTTTATGCTGTATCTAGTAGGAAAAAAAAATGCTTATTTTATAAACACTCATTCTACAGGATTTAAAGCCTGCAGGGAAGAGGCCAGCAGGCTTTATGGGCCACATAAGGAGCTCAAGGCCAGCCTGAACTACACAGCGAGACCCTGTCTCAAAAAATATCTATGGTGGGGGATTAACTAGCTTAGGCTTCCTTAAATGTTTGTTGGGGGAAGAATTCTTCACACAGAGCCTGTCAAGGCCATGCCCAGGGAGAGATCTCTTGTGACAGTGTTTATTCTGGCTCTCCTGGCATTCTTGCTGATTCTGAGAGACAGTACTTTTGTGCAATGGAGCGGTACCCTCCAGCCAATCCTTTGGGTCCTCATAAATTCCGTGACTTGAGGGGCTCTTCTTATCTTTGTCTGGGTCAGTACACTGGTGTCGTTTCAGCACTATGCAGTCACTGGAGTGAATGATTAGTGAAGTTATTAAATGTCACTCAGGGCAGAATTCCCTGTTAAATTGAGGCCAAAGATCCAAGCATAAGTGAGCTCCTGGAACAGGGCGATAAACAGAACTGACAGAAATAAACCTTCGCGTCCTGAAACCCCTGGCCTTCTCTGTGAGAAAGTGCCGTGCTGTGGAAAAGTGTCTCACACAGGGAAACAGATGGCTGACTGAGCAGGGCCACCCTGCTGAGGACATGAGGGACCTTGTGGTGCCCACCTATGCCATGTGGTTTGTGATCGGGGGCACTGAACACCATAGTTGGCCAAAAAATCAAACTATTATTATTATTATTATTATTATTATTATTATTATTATCTGATCTCTTAAGGGATGGTTAGTTGGTACATGGTGAAACCCAGCTCATTCAAAGCCTGCTGGGGTTACACATGATAGGCAATCTTCTAAGACCTATAGAGACAAGAGGCGGACAAAAGCCACAGTCAATGTTTAAATGTAAAAAGCTGATTACAATAAAAGGCACATTACCAAGAAGAGTGGGATAAGTATGTTCAGAGGGAGGAGGAAGATTTTGAGGGAGATTATTGGAGATGTGTCATTAATGTGATAAATATTTAGCCAGATGTGGTGACAACTGCCCTTGGGAGGCTGAGGCAGAAGGATCGCTGTGAGTTTAAGGCCAGCCTGGGCTACAAAGTGAGTTCAAGGCCAGCCTGAACTGCATAGCAAAACATTGTCTCAAAAATACCTAAATAAATAAATATTTAAAACTTCCACATTCACTGTAGATTTTGATCACCCCTTAAGCACACGTTTATGGAAGTTTCTGTCAAGCAATAACATTACTTGTGCATCCTTATGCACTTTATTTGTCAGATCTGCTGCCGCATGACTTCGGGCTTTTCCCCCAAATCAAAATGGCCATAAAAGGTAAACATTTTGCATTGATCCAGAGCACTGAGGCAGCCACAACAGACCCTCATGAATGATACTTCCAGAACTAATTCTGAAAATGGCAAGAATATTGGGAGAAGTATATTCAAAGTAAAGGACAGCATTTTGAGTGTGATTAGTGGCAGTGTATCTTTTATTGTAATAAATTTTTGAAAATTTAAGCATTCCCTGTATCCTTCTGTCATACCTCATATCCCTGAATTAAGGTTTGGGTACAATTAACATTGGATGGATTTAAGTTCTCACGGTTTAAGTTCCATTTTGGTAAGGAAAAATACTCTCTTTGCCAGCCAGCTAAATCTACTTCTAATCTAGGGCCAGCGTGATGAATTTGTGACACACATGACACAGCTCCTTGCTTGGCACCCAGGGCAGACATTAAGTGGTCTCATCATTCTAATAAACCTTCAGCATTCTCCCCGGTGGACCGCTCCAGGCAGCTGTTACCCAGGCGCCTTCTCAGAGGGTCAGAAGAGTGCGCCGCAGTGCCCAAGGGCAGGAATAGCTTGGCATGGTGGAAGCACAGGGCTATGGGGGCCTCCTCTTCATGGAGGCTCCTGCAGTGTTTATGGCAGACAGAATAATGCTCCCACCCTGTAATGCCCTAATCCATGGAGCATATGCAAATGCTACTTCACCTGGTGAACTGGGCTTTGCAGGTGAAAACTGAGAAGGAGCAATTGTCCTGAATTGTCCAAGTGGGCCATGTGATCACAAGGGCCTTCATAAGAGGAAAGCACAAGGGCCAGAGTCAAAAAAAAATGTACCCGTGGAAATGGAGGTTATAGTAGCATGAGTGTAATTCAAGGAATCTGTAAGCTCTGGCAGGTGGAGGAAACGAGGCAATGGAATTACCCCGACACTCTCCATTACAGCCAAGCCATGGCAGCCTTCCAGCTCCAGCACCGTAAGGTAGTAAATATGCATGCTTTAAACTACTAACCTTGTAGGACGTGGTCACAGAAGCAACAGGATACCAACCCAACATTCCAATCGTTTGTCTTGCTCTAATGACTGCCTTTCTGTGTTCCTTAGTTCTTCTTTCAAAACACGGCCTTCTCAGTGTGCTGAAAGCCATGTGTTGCAGGTGCTGTCCCGTGCAGACTCTGAGGCTACTTTCTTGGTTTCAGTTCCAAATCCCAGAAGAAGAATGTGATCAAGTCAGTTTGGGGCACGGGCCCTCCTTGGCTGGCCAGGAGGTCAGGTCACAGGTCACGTAGCATCGTGCTTCCTGCTTGTCATGTATGTGTGAACAAACATTAGTATCTTGATTGGTCCTTGTTCTTTTGTATGAAGAATGGCTTTATAGCGTTTGATTAGTAATAGGTCATTACAGATTTTACAGTGAGGCTACATCCATAATATGCATGATTTCTTCATATGTAAAGAAATCAATTTCCATTTTTTTTTTTTTTTTTTTTGGCCGAACCGGGGATTGAACTCAGACCCTTGCGCTTGCCAGGGAAGCGCTTATTCCACTGAGCCATCTCACCGGCCCCCTCAATTTCCTTCTTGAGAATGACTAGAAGCCTGATTAATTTTAGTTCCTTTTTTTGTTTGTTTTCTTATTAATACTGGAAGAGCAGGAGCTGGAATGCGCATCTTGCTTGTTGGTTAGATCACACGACCTTTGACCTGTGCAGTAAGCGCGTGCTTGTGTCATTCACTGCAGGGACCAACCAGGTGTCAGGCCCTGTGCTGAGCGAGTAGCACAAAGTCCCTGCCCATGAGAAGTTTGTATTTCAAATGGAAACTGGGTTCTAGAAAATTCCAAATAATGAGACCTGGGGAAAGATACGTATTTTATTAGGTTTTCTGCTAAGGGAGCAATAATTCTCTTTCTTTGCAAAAACTTTCTATGAAGATAGCAGTTACTGTTCCTACCAAGCATGATCCACCTTAATGCAGTATCAACTGCCATGTAATATTTATAAAATTACAATAGTTCTCAGGAACAGAATTTCCTGCTTTATCTCCTGGGGTAAATCTGAAGAAACCGAAGAACGCTAAGCCGGGGCTTCTCCCACTTACGCCAGCATTAGGAAGCAGCGTTTACTGGTGGAAGAAAGAGAGGGGCGTGTAAATGCAGCATTCCTGTGTGCTGAGCAGGCCGGCTGTCTGGACACACCAGAGTCAGAGATCTGAGGTGCGGGCCGCTGGACCGCTCAGCTAGTTTTGTTAATGTGCTGTTACTTTGGATGTTAACTCAGAATACAGAGCCCACAAAGCCAACAGCAGGTCTCACTTCTTAAGTGAGCGAACTTGTGATCCTTCTGAAAAAGCCCGCCGGTGTCAGGCGAGGCTCTAAACAAACGGGTTGGAGATGATGTTTCTTTTTATTTGTGATTGTAGTAGCAAAGATAATCTTAAAAAAACGAAATTGCTTGACACGATATGTAGTATGATGGCTCATATCAGATTCAAGTTTACAAGCAAATAAGTGGAAAACATTGCAGGAGCCAGGAGGGGTAACCGTTCTTGTTTTGCATTTTGTTGTTTGGGGGCCTTCTCTAGAACAGGAAGTGCTCTTTGTCATTTACAGCACACGCTGTCCTGGGCAGACATACAAGTCTCCAGCACTGCTGTCCAGGGATCTCTGCATTGGGCGTGTCACAAAGTTGTCATGAGCCCGCTTCTTCAAAGAGAGTCTGCTGGGCAGCCGGCAGCGCTTCCACTGCCTGAAACATAGTCCCTGTCTCACCCATGAACTTTCCTTTCCCCTCCTCCTCCTCCTCCTCCTTCTCATCTACCACCACTACTTTCTTCTCTCTCTCTTTCTCTGTCTATCCCTGTCTCTCTCTCTCTCTCTCTCTCTCTCTTTCTCTCTCTCTCTCTCTATCTCTCTGTCTCCTCCCTCTCTTATTTAGCTAATTTTCTCACTACAGCAAAAGTTGACACATAGTCTTCATAAATTAGCATCTTGTTTAATAACTCCACATTAATAGACAGTTATTCAATTCTGAAAATCTCTCACAGAAAAGTATAGGAACTACAGAACAAAGATCTAAGTGTCAACTACTCAAAATTAATAAGTATTAAGTGTATTTATTGGCTTCTTGTTCAGGAAAGAAATAAAAATTAGAGATAGTATCCCACTAGTACTGCCCTCCTTCCATTCCCTACCTCCTAACCACTGTTGCTACATGGGTAACAAAAGTCTTTTTCATACTTTGTTGTTTGTCTTTTGACATTATTCATGGTGTCTTTTGTGGTGCAGGAGTATTATAGTTTGGTGTGTAAAATTTATTATTCATTTTTTAACCATTGCAAAGCAGACACAGCATCAACTTTACCATAGCCAACATTTAGTTATTTGCAATATTACACAACCATCACTTCTGTCTGGTTACAGAAAATTTTCACCACTCGGAAAGAGAACTCACGCACATTGAGCAACTATTCCCTGTTCTACACCAGACCCTGCACACTCTTAACCTACAAATTTGCTGACTCTGAGTATTTCCTATGAACGTGGCCATACAACACGTGACCTTTGGTGTGTGACTCCTTTCCCTTGGCTCAGTGCTTGCAAAGTTCACTTATATTGTATCACCTACCGGTGTGATCAAAACCTATGGGGAAGGTTTAAATTAAAAAAAAAAATTGTTACAGTGAAAGACACTGCCATGGGGGTCCGCCTGATAGCTCAGTGGACTAGAGCACCTGTTTAGGCAGAGTGCAGCAACCGGGGTTTGATTCCTAGCCTGGTATACCAGCCCTGACCCCTGGGTGCGCTGAGATGGCGATTGAGACTGGGTATGGTGGCACACGCCTGTAATCCCAGCGCTTGGGAGACTAAAAACAGGAGAATCCTTATGGGTCTGGTCTGTGTAGTGAGACCCTGTAGACCCTGTACTAAATACATTTTTTTAAAAAATGAAAAAAAGATAGTGCCACGAATTCCCCTCAATATATTCCCCTGCACTTCAGATACACTTGTCCCTTCACACTTGCCTCTTTCTGAAGCAGTTCTGGAAGATCTCTCTCAGGAGTGTCTCTATGAGATGCCACTGAGGGTGTAGTGAATGCTGATGCTGAGGACCAAAGGAAAAGGCAGACCCCTGAGAATGTCACTGTGTGTCCTCACCCACTCTCTCCGCTAGATCTGGCACCGCATGACTCCTGGCTCTTCCTCATGGCAACACAAAAGGGAACAGTTCTGAAGTGATTTAGAGCACCAGGGCAGGCCATGTGGCCCAATTAACACGCAAAGAAGGACTTTCAGGCGTGCTTTAAAAGGAACTATGGGATAACTGTGTTCAAAGTGGAGGTGTTTTGAGGAAGGTGAATGTCAGTGTATCTCTGACTGTGCTAAATTTTGTGAAAAATGAAATATTCATTGTATTTTCTGATTACACTTCCCATTAATTCTTAAGTCCCTTTTGTGGCTGAATCATACGCTATTGGGTTTGTGCATACACTCTATTTTGTTTATCTATTTGTTATTTAGCAGACACTAGGGTTGTTTCAACCTCTTGACTGCTGTGGTCTGTGCTGCTATGAGCGCTGGCATGTGAGTACTTGTTGGAGAATTTGTTTTCTTTTTTTTTTATATGTATATCTTGTTTATTTTCAATGGTTGATGGTAATGCATTGCTTTAATAGGTAAGTTCATTAAATTTAGTACAAAATAAGACATAGTAGGTTTTTTATGGCAACATACTATATTCTCAAAATCATACTCTTCATTTGTTTAATGATACAGTAAAAATTTTAGATGTCAACTTCATAGTTTGCAGTTACCTTACCTTGTTTTTGGTCTTTTTTTTGATTTTACTGTATTTTTTTGGTTGAATTGTTTTTTTTTCTTTTTTTTTTTTTAACATCAGTTATTTTATTTTAAAGAAAAAAATAAAAACAATGATGCAAAATCTCAAAACAAGACTTTAGGAGAGTAACAATGGTTAGTACATTGTGTATTGTTACTGCCAAAGTAGTTTCTCATATAACAAGATATAGGCAAGAAATAATAAATAAACAACATAGGTACAAACCTCTGTTTTTTTTTTAAGTCAACAGAAAATGGAAATATACTTTTTAAAGTTTCTAATACTAGGAGGAGATATCATACAATGTCTTTTAAATAAATTGTAAGTCAAAGGTACAATATAAATCTTAGAACAAAAATTAAGATTAAGCAATAAAGAATTTGTTTTCAATATCGGGCATCTCTACCTACTAGTAGAATTGTCAGGTTGCATGTTAAGTGGATGTTAAGTGCTTTGAGAAACAACCAAAATGTCTTTCACAGCAACTGCCCTATTTTGCTGCCCTATCAACAATCTGTGGGGGTTTGAATCTTTCCACACTCTTGCCAGTATTTATTTTCTATTAAAAATGTTCTGTTTGTTCTGGTGGGAATGGAGTGGTATCTTGTGCCATTTTTATTTGTACTTCTGTAATGGCCGAGTATGTTGGAGATCTTTTTGTGTGCCTGTTGGCCATCTATATATTTGGAGAAAGGTCTGTTCAAGTTGTTTGTCATTTTTTAAATGGGTTGTGTGTCTTTCTGGTGTTTAGTTGTAAGTGTTCTTTATATGTTCTAGATTCTAGACCCTTATCACATGCTGATACAGTGTGAAAATATTGCTTTCATATTGTAGTTGTCTTTAGACTTTTTTGATGAACAAAAGTTTTCAACTTTGACGCAGTCCATTTTATCTATTTTTCTCTTATTGCTTGTGTTTTTAATGTCATATCTAAGAAAGCATTGTTAAATGTACCCTTATTTTCCCCAAAACTCTTATGGTTTTAGCTCTTCTATGTAGGTCTTTGATTTATTTTGAATTAACTTTAATATAAGTTTACTTTTCTGTAGATTTAGAGTTCTTTTCATATTTTCAATACTATTTTTGGTAATATGGGTGATGACCTTTTATTTTGTGTTTTACTTTTACATTATGCATAGTATCTTCTATTGTGGTGAAAACTACATTTCTATGTCTACAATTTATCACTGGTAGTTTGGGGGTCAGGCTAAGAAGTTTTTTTTTGCTTGAGCTTACAAGGTTATTTGCCTGTATTTTAGCATTTTCCTCGCCTTTAAGACTACATGATTTTTCTAGAACTTATTTATACTCATAAGTGATGAATATTTATATTTATATATGCATACATACATACATACATACACATGATGAATTAGAGATTTAGCTTTTTCTACATAGAAAACTTGCCTCGTACAATAATTGTTTCAGCAATATTTATTGACGTTTTCCTTCTAATTTGTAAAAGCACTTGTGTCATTTATCAAGTTTGTGGTATCATAGTTGTGTCCTGAGCTTTATTTTTATACCTTTCCAAGTAGCATGCAATTTTATTTATTTTTTTTAATTTTTTTTTCACTGTGTCAAAACCAAGAAACTTATATTCATGTAATTAGAATTCTCAAAGTAGAAAAGAGGAGGCAATATATATTTAAAGATTTAAAATTTCTGAATTTAGTTCAACTTATAATCATTACAGCATATATATAAAAATATTAGCTATGGAAGAACAAAATTAAATAGCTTCTTATTCCACATTAGAAAGAAAAAAAAAGGACCAAGGGTGTAAGAAACTAGATTAATTAAAGGACTGAAAGAAAAGATCTGTCCTCTCTGAATTTTATACTTAGCAAACATACCTTTGAAAACTAAAAGTAAGATTTTCCAGTTATACAAA
>NW_004524678.1:2668041-2680232 GCF_000260255.1 Octodon degus
CCGGATCTATGAAGTTCGGATTCCTCCAGGTGGGTGTTGTTTGGATCTGGCTGCTGTGCTCCACTTCTTTCTGCTGTAGCCGTTAGAGTTGAACCCTTTGTGTCTCTCTGGCAAGATGTTCTGCTCCTGAATCAGCTGGGTAGGTCTTGCCTCTAGCCTCTTTGCAGGGAGATCTGCTGAAGGGTTCCTTGCTGGGCCTGCACTCTGGGTCAAATGAGGATCCGCGGGCCCTGGGCGGTCTCACTCACATGCCGGGCCTGAGCCCTGGGTCTATTCAGGATCCAGCGGCCCCGGGTCTCACTCGCTCGCTGGGTCTGTGCTCTGGGTCTGTTCAGAATCCGGTGGGCCCTGGGTCGTCTCACCACATGCAATTTTAATTACCACAGATCTGTTATGTTTTTATCCGTAGTATGCCAAGGTCTCTCTCCTAGTTCTTCAAAACTTCTTTGCGTGGTGGTCAGAACAATGTCCTTCCCCTCAATGGTCCCTATCTTAATCTTTAGAACTCTTCTAGTTTAGAAATGGAAAGTAACTCACTGGTATGATTAGATTAAGGCTCTTGAAATTGAGCAATAATTCTGGGATATCCAGGCAGACTAGAAGGGTCCACTATAAGAGGAAGCTTAGGGGATGAAGAGAAGGGAATGAGCACTGTAATGGTGACCTCAGGAATGCTGGCCTCCTAGAAGTCGGACAAGGCTCCCTGTGGATTTTCCCCTCAAGTCTCCAAAAGGAACACAGTCTGGCTGACACCCTCATCATAGCCTATAGAGTTCATCCTGAATGTCTGACTTCCAAACCAGTAAGATAATAAATCAGTGTTTAGTCACTAAATTTGTGGTAATTTATTGCAGCAATTGTAAGAACCGGGGCTGGGTATACAGCTCAGTGGTACAAGTGCCTACCTGGCAAGTGCAAAGTCCTGAGTTCAATTCCCAGGACCAAAAGAAGAAGAAGAATGAGGAGGAAGAAGAGGAGGAGGAGGAGGAGGAGGAGGAAGAGGAAGAGGAAGAGGAGAAGGAAGAGGAGGAGGAGGAGAAGGAAGAGGAAGAGGAGGAAGAGAAGGAGGAGGAGAAGTAAGAGGAAGAGGAGAAGGAGAAGAAGAACAACAACAACAACAAAATATACTTAGGTATCCCTGCTCTTTACTCTTCACCTGAATTTAAAATTTCTTAAGTTACACACACACACACACACACACACACACACACTCACAAAATCCATAAAAAAAGTTGCTTGGAATTTATAGGTAAATTTCAAGGGAATTCATAATGTAAGTTATTGTGTCTTTCTGTCCATGAGCACAATGTATCTGTACATTTGGTCTACTTTCAATAAAGTATTACGAAGTTCTCCATAAAGGTCTTTCATGTTTTAATCAATTTATTATGAGGTGCTTTGTTGTCCATCTTACGCATAGAACAGAACTTTTGCTTTATTTTTGGTACTGGGAATTGAACTCAGGACCTCGCACTTGCCAGGCAGGTGCTTGTGCCACTGAGCTATATCCCTGGCCCTGGCTCAAAATTTTTAAAAGATTATATCTCTGATTATATGTAAAAACACTATAGCTTTTTCTAAGATTATGTGTCCAGAGAATTGGCTAAATTAAAAAAGAAATCTGAGTAACTTGCCAATGGATTTTCCATGTAGATAACCGTTATTCACAAACAATAAGTCTTCCTCTCTCATCTTGTACTTGTTTCTGTTCCCTGTCTCACAGCTTTGGTGAGACTTCTCTGCAATTAGCCTCGGAGAATGATACTATTTGCTTCTTGTCCTACCCAAGTCATTTTATAGTTTTATGTGAAGCTCACCCAAGCCATGGAGACTAGCTGCTTCTTTCACTCTGTCAGTTCTATAAAGATCTTTCTAGAACAAGCCCTGTCTTTGTACCATTTGTTTTCATTGGCCTCACAGATGGTCATCTTGGGAAAGTTGGTAGGCTTACCCTTATAAACCTTGTTTATGACATAAAGCTAAAAATATCCCCCAAGGGAGCAATAAGCCGAGTAAGTCTCAAAAGTAGTGTTATCTTCTTCTAGGATCTCTTTCATTATTCTGGAACAACACTGAGACTGGGGGGTCTAAGACATCTTTTATTAGTCTCCCACCAACCCCGGGGTGATGCACAGGACCCCCAGAAGACTCCCAGACCAGCCTGAGAAGGAAACACAGGATCCAGGCAGTCTGTGGAGGAAATGCAGCTCCTGTTAGATGCAGGATGGGCCAGGCTGCTGTCCCCAGGGGAAGTGGCAGGAGCTGGGGCCCAGCCACTCTTTCCAGCAAATGCAGCACGGTGCACGACAGGACACTGGCACTCCAGGCTTCGCCGTGGGTTGCTCCCTCCACTTCTCTCCTCCACATCTGCCTGGACTTTTTCATGTGCCCAACCTGCACCCAGAATCACGCAGAGGAGGCAGTGTGGAGAATGTAGCTGGCTTCAGCAGCCCTGAGACAATGAAGTCGCCACGACTGTCTCATTAGGTAGTCAGAATGCACCTTTCATGTACTGCGTTATCCTGACTGCACCTGGAATACCTTCATTGGCCTAATGAAAATATTTGAAAAAGTATGTTATGAATTCATTTGAATGATATTTCTTTTGTTCCAACACTGGAATTGTCCATTATATTTTCTAGGGTTTTTCATAGTTCAACTGGAGATTTTCTCCTTTTCTTATTCATATCAGGTAGCAAATGTGAACAGAAAGACAGGCGATATGGTACTCCTAAGGCAACAACGGTGCCTGTTCATTTTTGTTCATATATATATGAATATATATCTTCATAATTATACCTGATTATTGTATTATATCAGTGATTTATCATAATTTTCCTCACATACTCTTTGGAAGTATATCAGATCTAAAATATAAAACCAGAACATTTGCCTGAGTGTACTTGATTTTCAAAAGACTCACCAAAGAAAAAAAATCTAAAGAATCCCTTTTAATCCATACTCATGTTCCCAGAGAATTTTCTTAGTGAACACTTATTTCAAGAAGTGTTTGGAAATAAAAGATACCCATCATAATGATCACCTTATAAATCAAAGTACAAGTCTTCTCCTTATGTGTGCATTTACTAGTTTTTCTTTTGCATGTAACTTTTAGCTGAAATTAGATGCCCGTGTTAATCCTAATTCTTAGTTACAAATTCTTTATGCAGGGGCTGGAGATGTAGCCAGCGGTAGAGCACTTGCCTAGCCTGTGTGAGGTCCTGGGTTCCATCCTTAGCATCCCTGAAACAAGACAAAAGCAACAATTCTTTACTCAGAATAGTCTGAATATAAAATAAAATAATGCTTTTGGATGAATATAAAATAAAACTTTTGGATGGAGATTTAAATTATAAGCCTACTAAAAAGCTTTTAAATATAGTATCTGGCCTGGATTTTTATTTGTGTCACTATTTTGAGATCTTATCTTGAATTCTTAGGAAACTCAAGCTGCAGTTTTTATTTCTAAACCCTCAGGGTATTGTTCTTTGGCACAAGAAATGCAAACGCTTATCAGATGTCTGTTTTATTCTGCCTGAAGAAAAGTTCATGTAAGATGATGGATTTAAGTATAAGACCATTATTTCTAAGATGTAATTTATTCTCCGAAAAAACCTTCCAGGGTTATATAATTTTGTGACTGACCAAACTGCGCTACATTGTTTAAAATTCTCGCTGAGTTAAGACGATAGAATAAGTTCACAAATATATCTGACTAAATTTTTGCTTTGTTCTCCTTTTTCTTCCAGGTGGGGGGATATTTGTGAGCTTGTCTCTGGAGAAAAATGAGTCTGGGACTGGCTCTTGTACCCATATTCAATTTCTTTCACAGATTGGGCTCCCGATACAATCATACAGATACTGATGCGATGCGTTTAATTTATCATCATTATGATCTCAGAATCTAAAATTGATATGGAATAGGTGCACTCTTCAGAAAATTTAAAGAAAACAATTTAAAGATATTCACAGGCTGGGTTAGTTTTAGTTGTTCCAACCCCTGTTAGTAAGGGTTACACATCTATTACTGATCACTGTGTTGAATGAGGTTTTCGTCACATTCATGGGAGGCAGGGGAAGTCAGGAGTAAGCTCTCTTGGGAACTTAAAACTGGATGAGCGCTTTTTAGATCAGGGAAAGAGAAGTACTGCAGGCCCAGGGGCTACAGACAGCCAGCAACGGAGAGGTGGGCAAGCATAGACACGTGGTGGAGGCTGGCTTGAGAAGGACGAGGGACAGGGAAGACCCAGCCACCCCTGCTGGTCCTTGGAGGCACCGGGGCCTTCCCAGCAACATGGAAGCCCATGCTGTGTTGGAGCTGACAACTTGGGAATGAACTGGTTTCCTAGCAGCAGTCGCTGGTTAGACTCCTAGGTCCTGTAAATGCCACGCTATACATGGGGATTTTATTCCTAGAAATTTATTTTCTGAGGGGAAAGTCCCAGTTATGACAATAAACAGAAAAGATTAATACAGAAATATATGATACAGATTTAACAAATCTGTATCAAGAGCTTTGTAGTAAAGCTTTCTTTGAGGGATTTTTTTTTTCTTTTTTGCATTGTGCTAAAATTATCTTCTCTTCCTTTTAAATCTCTGTAGCATATGTGTGAATACTTCATTTTCCCAGGGACCTTTCATGGATTAAAGAACAGTTATTTACCTCTCAACTGCTGGCTGAAAATTAGATTCATTTATTTGTCCACTCAATAAATATGTATTTAACAAGTAGTATTTTAAGTATTGTTCTAAAGGTAAACAGCAAAGACAAAGAGCCTGCCATCACGGAGCCTGAGAGAAAGACAGTGAACACACAGGTGGACGTGCGCTCGCGTGCCCACACCAAGTTCTAAGGAGGGTGATTAGGCTGTAAAGGAAAAGAGGCAGGCTGAGGGCAAGAGGAAGGAGTTCAGGGGAACTATTTCATGGAGGAATTTCTTTGGACGGGTCAGGGAGGACTTTCTGAGGTGGTGACACCGAGCAGGGACCTGAGGGGACACGAGGAGCCCTGTGTGAAGGCCACCAGTGTCTCTGGGTCGTGTGCAGGTCAGGGACAGTTGCTCTAGTTGGGACCACTTTGCAAATTTCTTGGTGTGAATGCAGATGTAGATCCCACCCATTGTATCACCTCAGGGCCTCCAGACAGTCCAGACTGGTGAGTAACACTTTTCAAAGTCATTAGTCTGAGTGTGACGGGCGGTGGAGGAGTTGGTGGTGGTGGTGGAGCTGGTAGTGGTGTTGCTGGTGAAAGTGGTGGTGTTAATGTTGTGCTGTTGCTGGTGGCAGTGTTGGTATGGGTGGTGATGATTGTTCACGGCCTTGATGGTATGGGTGTTACTAATATTGTAGTGAGGGTGGGGCAGGGATGTTAAGGTTTTTTATGATGGTGCTGGTGGTGACAGGGGTGTGTGGGGCTCTCCAGAAAGGTTTAAGGGCCACGGAGATAGCGTAGCCACACAAGCGCCTGTCTGGTGAGTGCAACGTCCTGATTTTGAAATTTTTCTCTTTTTTTATAAATAACGGGACTGGAAGACAATATTCTGTCATTATGAGATCCTAAACACCAAAAAGTTTCAGTTTAAAAAGGCTGGGCAAATAGCTCAGGGGATTAAAGCGCCTGCCTAGGCAGATGTAAGGACCGGTTGGATCCCCAGCGTGCCACGTCGGCCCCTCCCGCAGATGGTGATTGAGACTGGGCATGTTGGGGCACACCTTTAATCCTAGCACTTGGAAGGCTGAAGAAGGAGAATCACTACCAGTCCAGTCTGTGCAGTGAGACCCTGCACTAAATGCATTTAAAAAAAAAATTCAGTTTAAGATACCCCAGAGCGATGATAATAATTGACATAATCATTTCCTTCCGGTAGGAATGCTGTAACCACTAACTAGCCTGTGGTGGGTGCAAACGGACGCCTAGAGTCTCCATAACTTGCTCGAGGTTCAACAGTGAGTGGCAGAGCCCAGTTTGAAATGGAGCCCGTGCGGGCCCGAAGCCTGAGCCTTACGCCGACCACTGCGCCCGCCCTACTCTGAGCGCGAAGCCCCCAGTGGCAGCAGGAAGAGCGGCTGTGAGACCGCAGGACAGACCGATTTCCTGACAACCGTTGGTGCCCGGGCTGTGCAGGCGCGGAGGCTCGGGAGTAAGCGCACTGCACCAGGCTCTCAAGTGCACCTGATGCTGGGTGGGAAGTAAGCGGGATTCCTTACGGGTCGCGTAGAGATGTGCGGGCCGGTCAATGGAAACTTCATTAGGAAGATGCCTCACGGAATTTCATCTTCAAGAAGAACAATTCTGCACAGATGACCCTCAGTGGAGGTTGAATGGCGTAGTCGGAATGGTGAAGTACAGCGATTGCGTAGTTAGGAATGGACTCAGTGTTCCCGGGAACCTGCAGGTGTCCACAAACCCAAGCCATCATAAGGGGCTAGACCCCTGACGCGTAGAAGTTTTCTTTTGTATAGAATTGTTTTCTCATTTAATATCTCAGAATTATCATTAAATCAATATTGAAAATTTTTTTGAATACTCCTTGTAAATTTAAATAACAGCTCGTAGTTGTTCAGTTTATTTCTGTCTGTGGAGAATAGGATGTAAATTCTTTAAGCCAAACCATTAGCCTCACCTTAATATGCAGCCAGATGGATTGGTGAACACGTTGGTTAGGAAGATTTGGGTCGTGGCTCCTGTCAAGAGCGGCTTTCTGGGTCAGCCCACTCTCCCAGCGTCGAGGTGTCTATCATGAGTGCTTAGCTGGGTTTTGCATTTCCTAGCTGTTCACTCATCTACAACTCAAAAACAAAATGTTTGGGCTGGCCAAATAGCTCAGTGGATTAAAGTGCCTGCAAGCAGCTGCATGTGCCTGGTGTTTGATCCCCGGACCTGCTGAACTGGATCTGGCCCATCCCCAGCGCACACTGACACAGCAATTGAGACTGGGCGTGGTGCTGAGCACCTGTAATCCCAGCTCTTGGGAGGCTGTAAACAGGCAAATCACTATGAGTCTGATCTAGTAGTGAGAACCTGAACACCCTGTAGACCCTTCTCTAAAATACAAACAAACAGAGCAAAACATTCCATGGCAAACTGATCAGAAGGGTAAATTGGCTTGTGCTTTGTGTTTAAGTGAATTTTTCTCTGCCTAAACAAAGCATGAACTTTTTTGTTTGGCTTTCTTTCTCCTGCAGAAAGTTTGCCTGTGGTTTTATTTGGTGATTATTTTGCATGGTGAAAGTAGGATAAAGTCCCGGAAGCATTAGAAGCACAGGACACACAACTTCTTGGCTCAGATGCCTCTTCACCCTCGAACAGTTCAGTGCACTTCCAAGAGCATCGTCCTGCCTGAACACACAGTGGGCCACAAAGTCAACTGGAACACATTTACCATCTGGTCCTCATGCCCACCGATGTCCTGCCAGTTATCCCAACAACGCCCTTCAGAGCAGTGGGATCTGGCAGGAGCAGTTTACTAGGCTTGCTAATCCCAAACCTTTAGTCCCTGCCTGCCTGGAATTGTTAGTTCCTCCCTCTCCCCAAGACCTTGACTCTTTTGAAGGTCACAGGCCAGGCACGGTGTACGGAAATCTATCAGTCTGAGTTCGTCTGGTATTCCTCATGATTTTCTCTGTGAGAAAGAAATCTCACAGAGGCGACACTGCTCACCGCATGAATCTGCTGGCTCATTACTGAAATCAGTCCCATCACTGACGCCGTGCAGTAGCCTTTTGTATTAGGGTCTGTAAAGTTGCTCTTTTGTCATCAATAATTATTTTATGGCGAGGTGCTTTGGAGCTGCGCGGCATCCTGCTTCTCATAAAACTTGCATTCTGAAGTTTATTTCCATCCCTGTGGACTCAGTCTTTCCTATTTTGTTTGTGGTATCGTACCCTGTTATCATGATGTATCTTGTTGCTTAAATTTTCCCCCGTTCAGTTGTCCTTCAGTTGAATTCCCTCTGAGGCTGGCTTGGAAGTCCTTGGGACACGGCCGTCTTCCTTCCTTGAGAACTTTTGTGTTCTCTTGCCCAGCCCAGACCTCCCAGGATCCTTTCATGTTGTCCCACCCAGCCCTGGAAGCGACCATCTGGGCTCCCTTTAGAGACGGAGGCTCTGCTGAAGCTAAGATCTGGGCGACGTGCGCTTGTTGCGATTGGTCCAGAAGAGTTTGCTAATTTTAGTTGCTGTTAGTGGACAAAGCTAGAGAACACACACACACACACACACACACACACACACACACACACACAATTTCTACATGTATTTCTATATATTGAAAAATCCGAGCTAACACCAGTACTCCCAATTCCAATCCAACACTAGAGCGTTCATCCCAGTTTTAATTTTCCTCTATCAGTGGTGAGTCTGGTCTTCCTTATCCTTGATATATTTCTCATTCAGTGAATCCTTCAGGACGTGAGCATTCGCTCATCGCTGCCCTCGCCTCTGCCCCTCTCTCCCTCTTCCTGCTCAGCTTCTCCATTCCTGCCATGCAGTTGGAGTCGGGCCGTGTCCATAAAACATCTTAATTCTTCTCTCACCTCTCCCTCCTCCCCTTCCTCTTCTTCCCTCCATCTCTTGATCTCCTTCCCATTTGAACCAAATCTATCTCCCCACTTCCTATTACCTATCTTTAATTTTGCTCTTTGTTTATATTTTGGGTGTCTCCTGTAAAAGAAACCACATCGTATTTAAGCTTGTGTGTCCGACATGCTTCACTTAACATTATGACCTCAAGGTGCATCTATTTTCCTACAAATGACTCAGTTTATCCTTCTTTATGGCAGTGTAGTACTCCCTTGTGTATAAATATCATATTTTCCTCATCCACTCACCTGTTGATGGATGTAGAGGCTGCTTCTAAGATTTAGCTATTATGAGCTGTACTACTATAAACACGGATAAGCACGCACCACTAAATGTGTTTTCAATTCTTTGAGGAAGATAGCTAGAAAGGCACTAGCTGGGTCAGATGGAATTTCTAATTTTAGTTCTTTTTAGAAATCTCTCTGCTGATTTCCACAGTGGTTGCTCAGTTTGTGTTCCCACCAGCACAGACGTGGTCCCCACCCCCACCCTCAGCCGCCTCACCAGCATTTGTCATTAAGCTGTGTGATCTTGAGTTACGGGGTTAACTTTAATTAATTAATTAGTTAAGTTTTACTTCTTGGTTTTTGTTTTTTTGAGACAGGGTCTTGCTATGTAGTTCAAGTTTGTCATGAATGCCCTCTGTAGCCCAGGCTGGCTTTAACTTGTGGCAATCCCCCTGCCTCAGCCTCCCCAGTGCTGGGATTACAGGTGTGCCCCCACCATGCCCAGCCTGAGTGAATTTTTAATATCTGTTTCTCCATCTGTAAAATGGACAGACACCTCCCTTATAGCATCATTTAGAGGATTATTTTCTTTCTTTCTTTCTTTTGTATTTTTAGGGAAGGGTCTACAGGGTGTTCGGGGTCTCACTACTGGATCGGACTCATAGTGATTCTCCTGTTTACAGCCTCCCAAGAGCTGGGATTACAGGTGTGTGCCACCACGCCCAGTCTCAATGGCTGACTCAGCATGCCCCAAGGGTGAGGCCAGCAGGGCAGGCCAGGGGATTGAACCACTGGCGCCTGCGCCTGCTTGCAGGCACTTTAATCTGCTGAGCTACTTGGCCAGCCCTTTAGAGGATTAAATAAGATTTATACACACTCTCAAAATATGTTATGTGATCCTTTTCAAAATATCCTTAGAAAAATATACTGAGAAAATAAATTGAAAAAGGTCCCCAAATAGGACACAATTGTAAGTGTGGAGAACAACAGACAGCTGTGAGATGCCACCACAGACAGCAAAACGGAGCAGCAAACACTCTCTGCCTCCCTAGACACTCATTCCAGAGCGGGGAAGGCCTCCCATACAGGTGATATGTGTATAAAATGCTGATATTAGGCAATCATTAGAGAAGAGTAAAGGAATGGGGTACAAGGGGCGCAGCGTTAGAGGGGTGAGGGACCACCTTGCCAAGAAGGCATCCCTGGAGCAAGATGTTGAACACAGCTGGGGGCCAGTGAGCTGGGCTGTGTGGACAAGGAGGTCTGCCTCAGAGAGCGGCACCAGCGCAAGCAGCAGCCCTCACTCATGCAGGGTGTTCATTCAAAAATACAGTTTTGGCCCCTTTGTCGAAGATCAGATCTTTTTTAAAAAATGTATTTTAGCACAGAATCTACAGGGTCTCACTATGTAGATTGAACTTGTAGTGGTCCTCCTGTTTTCAGCCTCCCAAGCTCTGGGATTGCAGGTGCGCGCCATCACGCCCAGTCTCAATCTCTGGCTCAGCACACCCTGGAGGTGGGACCTAGCACAGCCCGCTGGGGATTGAACCCCAGTCCCTGTGCTCTGCCTAAGCAGGTGCTTACTTTAGTCTGCTGAGCTATCTGGCCAGCCCAAAATCAGATCTAATATAAGAAACCCAAAGTACTGATGATTTAAAAAGTAAATTAAAAATAGACAATAAGAAGGAGGAAACAAGATGGAGGAGGATCTAGAGAAGGCGGGAAGGGGCATAGGAGTAAAAAGAACAAGATATGGTAAGTAGATGTGTCCAGTCCTGAAGGTGGATGTAAGCACAATGCACCGCAAACACGTACCAATAAAAGACTTTAAAAACATAGTTGTCACCTCCCTCCTGCCAGGTGATCTGTCTCTTCACTCAGATTCCTGTTATGACAGGCTCCGATTTGTACTATTTGAGTACGCTCCCATAGAGCAAAAGGCAAGACCTTACTGTTTGAGCAAATCTTAATCACTGGGCACACAGGAGGACTGCGCTTCCTCACTTAGCGTTTCTCCGTGATTGTTGTAACTTTACAGAGAACACAGAACAAGCTCTGCAGAAGGAAGACAGAATCTGCCCCTGCCCACCCCTCCCGCAGCCTTCCCAGATGGCAAAGACGCGAATGGCAGAGCGGGTGTTCCGGCTCAGAGCGGGGCCACCATAATAGGTAGTGAAGGCCTCTATACTCAGCCTGCTCTTCTTAGATCGGAATGCCGACTCACACAGGGAGATTTATTCTTACAGGTCAGAGAGTAGAGGCAGCCCACAATATTTTGACTACTGTGTCTTTTCTTTTCAAGTATCAGGAAGACATTCATTTTTTAAAATATAGTTAACATTGGGGTTTTACAATTGTGAAGCTTTCTGGCTTGCTCCTCTGACAACGATGTTGTCTGAGTTCTCTCTGAGAACTGAAACACAGTCTCAACTTTGTCTTCACAGGTTTGATAAAGCAACTGTTACAAATTTAAATGTTTAGACTCACCACATAGCAGGCACACAGCACCCTTGGGAATGAGATGAGTGTCGGCCAGTTAAGTCTAGTGGAAGTGGAAGTGTTTCTGATTGGCAAGATAAACACAGTGATCACAAGGGTAACTGAGAGCAGAGAGTTCTGCTTTCAAAGGAGCTTCCTTCTCTAGTCTGTGACACTGACATCTAGGTTCACGACACCTAAAAAGCCACATTAGCAACACCAGAGCCCAGGTTCAGCTGATGAAGCCCAAGGTTCATCTTTGCTCATGTACACGGCCCATCAAAGAGCTCAGAGAACAGCCGAATGACCTTGTGGTTTCTGATTGGCAAGATAAACACAGTGATCACAAGGGTGGCTTTGAGGACATCCTTAGTGACTAACTCGTGTCACCCCTGGATGCCCACTTCCTGAAGTGGACCTTATTTCTAAGGAAGCTTGGTAATCGCAAGCTGTACTAACAGCAATACAGTGTCGAGATCAAGTCAAAAGCCAACACATCAGAACTCAGCACTGGCAAAACCACTTTGTTTTTTTTTGTTGTTGTTGTTGTTGTTTATTTTTACATTTATTTAGTGTGTGTGTGTGTGTGTGTGGCCAGCTCAGCTGACCAGGGGGCGGGGCTGGCTGGCATGTGGGGCTGGGGGATCGAACCACGGTCCCTGTGCTTTGCCAAGCTTGTTCCAAGTAGGTGCTTTAGACCACTGAGCCATCTCTCCAGCCCGCAAAACCACTTTGGAATTCCCAATGTCTTGTTCTGGCCCAACAAATCAGAACATTGGGAAGGTGGGTAAGATCAGGCAGAGGGCAGGGCAAGGGGGTAGAGTCAGGTGTGCTGTTGGCTTTCCACCTTTCTGGGCTCTCTCTCTCTCTCTCTGTCTCTCTCTCTCTCTCTCTGTCTCTCTCTCT
>NW_004524678.1:2680348-2703298 GCF_000260255.1 Octodon degus
CTCTCTCTCTCTCTCTCTCTCTCTCTCTCTCTCTCCTGAACCAGGGATTGAACTCAGGCCCTTGCACTTGCCAGGGAAGTGTTTATTCTACTGAGCCATCTCTCTGGCCCTGGGCCTTCTCTTTCATGCTCACACATTCCTTCATGTTTCTACATATGTACTCACCTCCACTGCATTTTCTGTGATACAGTGTCCTTATCAACACAGCCCTTGTCTGTTACTTAGAGTTGACAAATAGTATCAACCCTAGCATCATGCCACCACCAGCACCAGCACCAGCACCAGCATCAACAACAACAATACAGATGGGATATCTAACCTAGATGTGTGTGGCGACATCCCAGAGCCACCAAACTGGGGCTCTGAGATGTGAAATCCTAATCTTCTTAGTGTTCACCATGAGCTGATACTGTGTGAAGGGTTCTGAATACTCAAAATAATCAAGGAAGTGAATAATATTACTGTCCTCGTTTTAGAGATGGAGAAAAGGGGACTCCAGGAGGTAAAATAGCTTGTCCTCGCAAACCTCAGTCATCTGACAAGTCTCTGACATCCCCTGGGTTGGTCTGAAGTCTGCTGGTTGAGTGTGTGCATCCAGGGAGACAGGAGGCAAGGTGGCAGGTGGAGAGGAGGTAGTCCCTGTGGGGAAGAGTGCGGCCAAGAAGGAGGCTAGAGGAATAGAGACAAAACCTGTGGTAGTAGAAAGGGCTGCAGCAGCAGGTGGCTGTGTGAACTGCACAACATGCAGCCATTCCATTGTGTTAAAATTTGTTTTTTCCTGCCATTGCTTATTGGTGTTTGCCCGTAGAATGGTTCCCTAGAGCCCTCCTTTGTGATTGCTGTGGAAAACCATTGCAGTTCATGGTAAGTTTGAGGACTGCCTTCAACACAGTGAAGTTTGTCACACTCCAGTGGTCTTTCTTAAAAATAAGGATTCAGTTTATTTCTAAAGGAGAATACATGCTTCTCTGTCTCTTTCATTTTCCTTGGAGATTGGATTCAGGGCTCTGTGTGTGTACTGGCAAGAGCTCTACCCGCTAAAACCTGTCCCTGGCTTTTGGCCTTTGCTTTGCTTAAGAATGGCCACCGTGAGCTGCGGTGGAGCTCGGTAGAGAGCTTGCCTAGCCCTGGAAGGTCCTTGGTTTGATCCCCATTGACACAGAAAGGAAATGAAAGGAGGACAAAAAGCTTGCTGTGTTTTACTGGTGTGGGAAAGGAAAACACAAAGATGTTCATGTGTGGTCGCTTTCTCTTCCCTAATCCTGTAATCATCTCCAGAATCAAACTCGGCGCCTCTGGGAGCAGGATCGAGGACACCTATTTGGGTCATAGGATCTACAGTATTTTATCTCTTTCTAGAAAGATGGGCTGATTCCTATTCCCTATCACTAAAGGATGTCTATGTGGAATGGAAGGTCAGAAGAGAGGCTGCAGAATTGGTTGTCTCAGTTTTGTACTGGTACAATTAAAAAAAGAATTAAAACCAAGTTTTTTTTTTTTTTTTTTCCATCTATTTGTAGTGGATATCACCCCCTGTCTATGCTCTTGTGCCCAGTGGGCTCCAGCACCAGGTTCCCTGTAGGTTCTGGATTATTGTCAGGTTTGGCTAAAGGAGAGCAGGGGTAGAAATCTGGGAGAGAAGAGAGAGCCTTCAGGAGCCCGTTCCCCTCGACCCTCCCTGGGCTTTGACCAGGGCTGCGTTTCCCTGCTCGAGTGCACTGACCCTGTTGGAAGGTGTCTCTGTCAGCTCTTTGGTTTCCAACAACTGCTCCATCCCTGTCCTTTCAGGCCTGGGGGAGAGGAGACAGCTTCTCAGGTTCTCATCTTTTTTTTTTTTTTTTAATTTCCTTAACCCTACTGGAATCTTCATTGATGTATTTTACTCTGTAGATTTCTAAACATAAAAAAACATAGGCCACAATATAAACAGCTACAGTTGACCCTTAATAATACACAATTTTATAGGAAATAAAAATATATAGTTAAAGAAAATTCATTTATAATGTCTAAAAGTCACAAATGCTACTTTTAAAAAAAAAAAAAGAGTAACTTTCTAAAAACAGTAATGCCCCGTACATGTCTTTGGTCCAAGTTTAAAATTAAACTAGTTTTTTTGACCTGCTAAAATGATGCTTCTTTCCACAGTGTGTATTTCAGGACATCAAAATGCTTGGTCAATTTTTAAAAAATGAATTACATTGTGATTGAAAGTATAAGTGCATCCAGGGAGGAAATGCAGTGGAGATGGATAGAGGGAGAGGGCTATCAATACTCAAGATGGGGTCAGGGAGATGGCTCAGTAGAATAAGCGCTTGCCCGGCAAGCGCAGGGTCCTGAGTCCAATCCCTGGTACCGGAAAAAAAAAAAAAAAACAAGGAAAGCTCTGCCTGGAAGAGGCCTCATAAGTCAGAGTGGAGAAAATCTTGCATTTGCAGAGAAGAATGCATCTCTCTCCGTTCATGGCTCAAGTAGGGGCCCTCCCTAAATTCAGAAAACCATTAGATTTGGCTTAAACTAAGTGAAGTAAACAAACCTTGGGTTAAGTGAGAGCTAATTGTCTTCTTCTGCCTTTCAAACCCATCAACTTCTAAAGCAGCACGTGTTGTTTTTCTCTTAGTTCACATCATAGGCAACTTGACACGAGCCCAAGAGCGAGAGGAATTATGCGGAGAATGTGTGATGTGGGCGAGTCTTGGCCTTGGACTCGCCTCTGCTGCGTGGAGGATTGGGGACAGATGGCGCTGCTTCTCAAACTTTGGTCTGGCTCTAGGATCCCAAAGGCCCGCAGCACTTGGGCAGTCAGGCTTTCTGCCGGCTTTCCACAGCTCTTAAGCATACCCCGTTCCCTATCTTTGGATCTTTAGAGACTCAAGGCCACAGCTTAGCACCAGACTGTCCAAATACTTTCTTAGGAAAGATGATGAAGGCTATGATGAACCATCTAGGAACCACTTAGCCCAGAGCAGACAGCCGGGGTCCTTCCAGGGGCCTGATATGAAGGCTGGCATTCTTGGGCAAAAATTCACTACAAGTTTTTTCCTTTTGAATTCCACTGATTGTTAGAGGCAAAGAATAAAATCTAGGTCTTCTTTTATCACCAGGTACTTCTCTAATGCATTAGGGTAAGCACTGCTTCTCTTGTTTACCTTGAAATCAGTGAGCTTAACAGGTATGGCTGATGTGATGGGATTATTTATTTATTTATTTTTTTTTTGAACTGGAGATTGAACTCAGGCCCTCACCCTCGCCAGGGAAGCACTTATTTTACTGAGCCATCTGCCTGGCCCTGTGATAGGATTTTATTTTATTTTATTTTATTTTATTTTATTTTATTTTATTTGTGTGTGTGTGTGTGTGTGTGTGTGTGGCTGGCTCAGCCCACCAGGGGGCGGGGCTGGCTGGCATGTGGTGCTGGGGGATTGAACCGCGGTCCCTGTGCTTTGCTAAGCTTGTTCTAAGTAGGTGCTTTAGACCACTGAGCCATCTCACCAGCCCCTGTGATAGGATTTTGACAAAGGAAATTTTTTACGTATCTCACTTAGGTTACCTTTAAAGTGTCATTAATGTAAGTGACTATTACATAGAATTTTCACTTTCAATTTCTTCTGTGTACTTACTGGTGCAAAATGAAAAAAATAAATTTTAGTTGCTGAACATAGTGCAAGGAACAAGAATGCACGAGGAAACAAGGTCTAGAAATCTACTAGTTCTTCATGGCTTAAATTCTTCCATTTCAAGCTCCCACGGTAAATCTCATTTGTACTAGCGATATGCTCCGAATGCCTTCAGGGCAGGTTTGGCTGGCTTGAGTTGTGGGGATCGAACCACAGCAACCTGAGCCTGACTGCTTTGTTGAAGCAGCCACTTAAAGAACTGAGCTAAGGGGCAGGCCCCCAATGTCCAGTCTTTAAAAAAAAAAATTCTCAAGCATTATTCTGGAATTTTTGGGACAGTGAGGTGGGGTGAAGGATTGCAATTAACTCTTCAATTCTGAGATTTAAAAAGTCATCTGATAAAAGGAATCAATTTTCCAGATCCAAAGTAACTTCAGAATTAACTTTATGTGTAGGAATTACCCAAGGGCCTAATTAGTCCTGTTTAGAATAACTTTTTTTAACTTGGCAGACAGAGAAGATTTATTTTTCTGTCTAGATGTTAGTTAAGTTAAATTTTGTCTGGTTTGTTTAAATTTGTACAAATGCAGACCATTTGTTCTTTTTAAAATAAGTGCTGATTTGACATAGATTACTCATGTCGCAATCTCATGTTATCTGTAATGGGCTAGAATCACACTAAGTGATCATCTAGTTTGATAACTACTTATAGGAAGTAGTTTTAAGTAAATAATTCAGTGAGAGTTGGAAAATATTGACAGATAACATATCTCTTTTCAAATAACATTCATAATAATACTCTGCAAAATATAACGTGGTTCTACTGTTTTAAAGATTATACTGGGGCTGGTGGGATAGCTCAGTGGACTAAGCACCTGCTTAGGCAAGCGGAGGGACTGGGGTTCAATCCCCAGCACCATATGTGCCACTGGCCCTGCCTCCTGGGCGCACTGAGCCAGTCACCGAGACCAGGTGTGGTGGCCCACACCTATAATCCCAGTGCTAGGGAGGCTGAAAACAGGAGGATTACTCTGAGTCTGAGCTGCGTGGTGATACCCTGTACCAAATACATAAAGATTATGCTGGAAGACTGAAAACTGATAGCAAAACTTCCAATGCCAAGGACTCATTGAATATTTTATAGTCTCATTTACAATGCAATCACACTTTAAAAACCTGCCAAGTCAGGCCAGGAGTTTGGCTCAGTGGTGGAGCTCCTGTTTCACTGTGGTAGGCCCTAGGTTCAACCTACCGCTGCCAAAAGACAACAAAACCCAAAGCAAAATGCTGTTCATATTAAATGTAACATCTCCACTTTTGTTTTACTTGAAAGATACTATATCTACATTATTTATAAAATGTTATTTGGGTAGTTCATGAAGTATTCCATTTTAAAATTCTGTTTGATAGTTTTTTTGGTAACATTTCACAGAAGTTTGCACAGTGACTATGATTAAACTGTGTAAATTTGCTGAAATATTTTGATGCTGAGTTTACACTATGCCAAACATTTAGAAATACACTAAGAGATGACTCATTGTTACATGATTTCTTATATAGTATGACTCAAACCATGTTCCTTAAATAAAAACACAGACAGATGAATTTTGCTGTAACCATCAACTTAAAAAGAATATTTTAGGAAGGGACTTAATATCACCTGAACAGAGCTCCAGAATATATGATTTTTTTTTTTTTTTGTATTTTAGGGAAGGGTCTACAAGTTGTTCAGGGTCTCACTACTAGATTGGACTCATAGTGATCTGCCTGGTTACAGCCTCCCAAGAGCTGGGATTACAGATGCGTGCCACCACGCCCAGTCTCTACTGCTGTCTCAGTGTGCTCCAGGAAAAGGGCTGGTACAGCAGGCCCGGGGATCAAACCCTTGGCCCCTGGACTTGCTTGTAGATGTTTTAATCCACTGAGCTATTTGGCTAGCCCTTCAGAATATATGAAGAATGGGCTAAAGTTTCAAGTTTTCATCCCAATACTTGGCTTCAGCTAGTCACATACATCCACATCCACTCCCCCGGAAACAGAAAGAAGAGCATCACTCACAATTAACTGTCTTAACAACCATTTTATTATTTCTGGTTGAGAAGAAAATTCCTACAATCTTCTTGATTAATATCAGTATAGGGATGTTATGAAATAAATAACCTGGCCATTGGACACAGGATCCCTAAAGGGCGGGTGTAACAAACTGATACTACCTCACGGAGTCGGCCCTGGTACATGAGTAACACTAGAGAGACCAGAGAGCGCTCCCACCGTTACAAACATCAGGGTAAAAGTGCCAATGACTTTTGACATCATCGTCCAAGCCAAGGGACCCTTAAATAATCACAGCACAGCAGCTCGGCTGTCTTGGGTGCTTCTGCATGTTGATGTGCTAAAGAAACGCATGAGG
Organism: Octodon degus; assembly: GCF_000260255.1. Lineage (NCBI taxonomy): Eukaryota > Metazoa > Chordata > Mammalia > Rodentia > Octodontidae > Octodon > Octodon degus. Next base: position 2,686,373 of record NW_004524678.1, read on the forward strand.
TTTCACTTAGCCTGATTCTGACTCTACACTATGTTTATAACAGCAATAGCACAGACATTTAACATAGGAAAGACAAACCACACACCACGTGTTCTGTCGTGCAGCAGGAAAGCTTACATCAGAAGCTCACTGGATCTTAAGGACTGGTTGTTCCTCCCCACACCACACACAGTCCGCAGTGGGGAGAGGTTTTATCGACACCTCCAACACCTTCCATGAAGTATCCTGTCAGCATGCCTGTAACTCAAAGCATGGCTGAGATATTTGTTTACTGTCTTTTATTAGGGTAGTTTCACTGTGTTTATATGCTAGTCTTTTACATTTCTCCAAGGAGCCATTTCCAAGTGTCTCCGAGAGGCCGCTTAGCAAAGGACACCCTCATGACTGTCCACAAAGGTCAGCCTGCTTACTGGCGTTGGACTGCGAAGAACAGGAAGTTTGTGCTACGTCTTGAGTCCTTAGTGGAGTCTGACAACACAGGACAGAACGCATGAGTCTCAGGACAGGAGGTCTGAGGATGACGAAGACCCAAGGGTCAATGATGGAATTAATTGATAAAAATCTAAGAGCTTGGAGGTCCCACTTTTTCTTTCGGGAAGAGGTTTCATTCATATATGCAAAGATCTGTAAAAAGCAAAGGGGAAAAATGATGTTAGTTTACACTGTAGCAATGGACAGGCTTACATCCCCTGCTAGTTCCTGTAGTCTAACCATGTTTTCTTTTTTGGTAGTGGTGGTAAAGAGGGTGGGTAGCAGGGGCTTGGGAGATGGCTCAGCGACATAAGCACCTGCCTGGCAAGCTGCAAAGTCCTGAGTTCAATCCCTGGTACTGCAAGAAAAAAAGAAAAAAGAAAAAAAAAAGTGTGGGTAGCAAAACTTCATCCTTCTTCCAAGTTTTCTATGGATTATAATTAACATGGACATCATGCACAACTGTTTTGTCATTGGAAAAATGTCCAATACCAAATACTCTATTGAATATTTTGTACTGTCATTTATAATGCAATCATACTTTAAAAACCTGTCAAATTGCAGACAAGAATATGGCTCAGTAGTAGAGGTTTTCTTGATACTTGGAATAAAATCTTTTAAAAATAACAATAGTAGTAATAATAGTGTTGTGTTTGGGGTATTGTAAGGGGAACAACACAGGACACATAATTCATAAGATTATTTTATAACAGTCACCCAAAGAGTCATATATATAAAAGAGTGCAGGGAATTTGTCCACACACTAAGACTAAGGAATGCAGCTGAGAGCCTGGGTCCCACGGCAATGCCCTACATGAGTGCAGCTGAAGACCTAGAGCCCACCACAATGCCCCCCACAAGTCCACTGGAGGCCAAGCCCCCACAATAATGTTCCATGCAAGCCTGTTTCATAGATCTGCACGGGGAAGGCCCTAAAGGCAGTGGTGGAAGCTAGAAAGTCTGTGCCTGCAGGCTGAGGGGTCTGCAGTGGAGCCAGGAAGCGACACTCAAAGCAAGCACCAGAGATCCCTGGAAAGTACCATAGTCGTCCTCAGCAACAGTGAGGTTCTGAGCTCCTCTGGCGATGAGAACAGCCAAGTCTGTATCAGGAAATCCAGGGCAACAAGCTTCTCCGAGACACTGAACAATGCACCATCTTCCTCTCTGGAGCCAGGAAGTGATGCTCAAAGAACCGGAGCTCCCCCAAAAGGAACTGCAGCTATTTCCAATGACAAGGTCCAGAGCTTCTTTGATGATAACAGTTGAGTTCATTAGGAAAGCCAGCATGACAAAGTCATCTAAGAGAACCAACAGCAGCCCCAGGAAAACGAACAGGTCCAGCAGCTCCCCGCACTTCTCTTCTTCTCCAGTTCCGCCTCTTACGCTGCAGGCAACAACCCTCAGGTGGGCCTCGCACACCCAGCACCACGTTGGTTCAGCTCAGCTGGGTGTTACAAGCTGACCTCCAGTTACCAGTCCATCCCAATAATATGCCTTGATCAATAGCTTAATGTATGTGTCATGAATTGTACTAGCTACTAAAACTGCTTTATTCGTAGTCCTTACAAAAACTGGGAAGCTTAAGCATTATCTCCCTTTAACAGATGAGGAGGCGATCTTCAGGAATGTTGATAATAGCGTGTCACATCTCTTTCCAAATCCCTCATCTGCTTTAATTCAGCAAGACGGGGCAAGCAGCATATTACCATCAGTAGGAGCACGGGCGCTGGTCGCGGAGCTGCTTCGGCTGAATCATAGCTCTGGATATAGCTTTAGCATCACAGATAAGAAAACTAATCTTTGTGACTCAATTTCCACATTTGTAAAACAGCGATAACAATCACAATACCTAGTTCACAGGGATGCTGGTAGCATGCCAGGAAGATGTGTGTTAGCTACTTTCACGCGCTCATGTGATAAGGAATCCACAGCATGAGTTACTATTATCTCCACTTCAGTGATGGGACCACTGAGGCGCAGAAATGTTAGAGACTTTCCCGAGTATCCAGCGCTGTCCAGTGGCTCAGTCAGGATACAAGTTCTAACTCTCCAGCTGCCTGTGCGTGGCTCATTGTGAGGGATTTCCAGGCTCCTGTTAGAGCACAGGCTCCTAAGCACCGGGGAACAGATGCATCTCTACACTTGTGTCTGTTTTTAAAATTGGTTGCCTCCCTCTTACCTGATTCCTTAGCTATTTCGGAAGCCCTAAAACTTTTTGGTCAGATTGGAAGGAATGGAACTGTACGACTCGGTAGAGATAGAGTGCTTCCATGTAGTTTACAGACAGGAGAAAGACAATCGTGGATCAGGCGTAGGCACTGGGCTTCAGGGACTTTTTGAGTTGTGGTAGTCTCTGACTTAGGGAGCCACCCTCTCCTTCCCTAGAGAAAGAAGGAATCGCAATCATTTATTCCCCCCAACCCCCACTGACTCTGCAGGCCGCTGAGAACTGGACGTACCAAGAAAATTGCAGGAGAGAGAAAAGTACTCATCTTGGGTTGCTTATGTTAGGACAACAGCAGAAAGGGTTGGCAGCCAGAGGTGTTTATGCCAGAGAATCTTGGCATAGGGAGCGGAGAAAACATTTGGCAAAAGAGCAAGGAGAAAGAAGAATTGATAGTGGGTTTCTCAGATCACAGAGAAAAGAAAGCAGACAGCGATATACAATGGAGTGTCAGTTTTGTCAATTAAACTACTTCAGATGTGAGATAATACAGTCTCGTGTATTCAAGAGGTGATTTCTAACAGAGGTTAGAAATTTAGGATAATGATGTATGTGAATCTGCTGGATGAAAATACATGAATCAGTACACACGTGTACATGCCTAAATTAACACGTTAGTATGCAAAAGTCTGCAGCTGACTGCGTGCTTTAGTTTCCACAGAGAACGTGTTAACACTTGAGTGGCCAGGAGGACAAGGGGAAGGCCTGGCATCTGCTGCCACAGGTCCCTCGCCCCCTGTGACGATGAGTCAGGCTTTCTGCAGAACCTTCCCTGCAGCTCCCCAACTGCTTTGAGCATGACAGGGGAAAGAGAAGTGAGAGAGGCCTTCAGAGCGTGAAGCAACTCTGTACTCTCTCCTTTCCTTTTCACCCACCACAGAGGGTAATTTTTAGAGTTGCTTAAAATATGCATTTTAGGAGGTGGCCAACAGTTTGTGGAAGACCATTTCTTCTTCAGTGACCTTCGTTGTTCTTGTCTTTGACCTTCCTGCTTTCTCCTCTGGGTCTTGGTTTTTTTTTTTTTTCATCTAGAGTTTACCACTTTTTGCAGCTTGTTTTGTTTTGTTTTCAACCATGATAAAATATACACAATGTAAAGTTTACTATTTTAGCTATTTTCAGGTGTAGAAGTCAGTGGCCTGAAGTACAGCCCTGCTATTATCAAACTACATCGTTAGTGTTTTAATTTTTTCTGCATACAATGATTTGAGAGAAGTGTCTTCTTTTTTTTTTGTCATTTGAGACAGGGTCTTACTATGCAGTTCAGGCTGAATTCACTATATAGCGGAGGCTGGCTTTGAACTCACAGAGATCCTTCTGCCTCAACTTCCTGAGTGCTGGGATTACAGGCTTGCGCCACCACCCCCGGCACTAAACTAATCTTTTAATGATTAAAAAAAAAAAATCTATTAAAATCCTTAGACTGGCCGATTCTTAGATGCAGCAGAGGACTCAGCTGGGCAGGTGTCTTTGACTCACAGCAGTACTAGCTAACCCAAAAACGTCCCCTAGGCCAGAAGCCAATATTCGTCCACCTTAATCATCCCAGTATCAGGACCTGCAACTGGGCACTGCTCTGTCCCTAGGGCTTACAGCCTGCTTCAGCTATTCCAAGTAGCCGATCCTGAACTGTCCACCTTGCCGTCTTGCCACCCCAGGGGAGGCTGTGGCCCAGCCCTCCCCCGCCCCATTCCCTGAGCCTCTTCCACGTCACCTTGTAAGTGCACTTGACCAACTGTGACCTGAAACAATGAACTGCAACTGTCCCCACCATCTGTCTCCACACGAAAGCCAAGCCTGTGTCTCCCTAGCCACGCACCCTGCAGCCTAGCTGACCCCGAGCTTTTAATGAGTTGCATGGGCCACCGGTGATGAGTCAACGCTGTGTCTGTGAAATTCTACAGTTCCGATTCTGAGTCTGGTGGAATTTGTGTGCTTTTTGCATATACATCTAATGCATTCACTGTGAGAAAAATACCAAGAGCTAACATAAAAGCATGTCAGTTTTAATTTTGTAGGGAAGGTCCTCCCTTTCCACAGGGATTTCAAAAACCATGGGGCTTGTGACAGTCACAAATGGCACAGATGAGAATTATTTGTGCTACTTTGGAGTTGTCTGAAGCAGCTTCCCATGGAAAACTTCAGGGGCTGTTTATTTAAACCACTTTCCTGTCTTTAATTGCATTAGGAAGTGGGTTCAGAAATTTAGGGTAAATGAGGACAATGTTTGATTGATCATTGAAATCGTGTAGGGAGCTTTAAAATATTCCAATCTGATTTCCAGTACTAATCAATCAATCAATCAATTTAGACGGGGCTAGGATATGGCTATGCTAATGGATGCTGAGGTTGAGAACCATAGCTTTAGATTTTTTTTTTTTTAACCTAAAACCTGAAATGCTTTCAAATATTCATTTATCTCACTCAAAAAACAAAAGACTCACTTTGGTCTGGTCAATCAAAATAATGAGCTTCTAGCTTCAGTCCCTGCTCATTAACACACAATCTGGTTTATTTTTGAAAATTTAGTTGCACGGAGATGGCCGCTGACACTAAGGGCAAAGTTATCACTGCGCTCTATACGGCGCTGAGCAAATTAAAAGCCTTATTTGGTTTAATCCTATACAAACCCACCAAGTCTTATTATTCCCATTTTAGAGAGGAGGAACCCAAACTCACACTCTGGGCCAGTAGGGAATGACGACGTCAATCTGAAGTAGTGGGAAACCAAATGCAGCCACTACTTAAGCCACTACACACCGTACGGTCATCCAAATAAAGAGCTTCTGAAATAAGGTTCCGGATGAAACTCACAAGGGACAGGCAGGCCCATGGGCTTGTGGGAAACTTCCCTTCAAAGGTGTCCTGAGGGCTTGTGGTGATCACTATTCCTGCTAATAGATGGGGGAACTATCTCTATCCAAGTAGCTATTTGGCTTTCTCGGTGCCTCCTGTTTCTTTCACTCTTATCCATAGCTGAACTGCAGGCATTGCTTGTTACTGTGTTTCTCTGCCTCTGGGAGAGAGTAGGGTGTCCTGGACTATAAGCTTTTTTTTTCTGGTTTATATATCATTTCTTTATTGTATGATCACATATTAAATCCTTTTCTTTCCACAGACCAAGGAATCCTATGGTCAGCCTTTGAACATTCTGCATTTGTTTGTCAGTCTTGTGTGGAGCATCTTGTTTCAGTCAGTGTTGACACAAGGCACTGGAAGCTGCCAAGCAGGCCCTGAATATGGTGCCTGATGTTGCATGGTCACTTCCTACTTGCTATCCGATTGGACTATAAGCTTTGCACCATTAATTCTTTATTTATTTATTTATTTATTTATTTATTTATTTATTTTTTGTCGGGGGGTAGAAAATTTTCCAGGTATACAATGCCTTAAGGGACTCCTTTCTTTGACATCACAAGTGCTTTGTGGTGCAGGGTAATGAAGACCATTTCCATCAGAAGGAAAACCTGAAGCCTAGAGGGGCTCTCGGATGAGCATGACCTTTGCCTGGTGCATTTCAGAACAGAAAGAGAAGAGCAAATGCTGGGATTGCCCTTCTGGGACTATAAACTGTGGGATGGTAGCTCTCATCCATGAGGGAAAATGGTGGGCACTGCCTCTCAGGACTTCTAGGACAACATTCAGGGTGCTATGAGCGGTCCATGGAGCCGGAGTTGGGAGCGCCTCCTGAGAGGATCTTCAGCCTTCCCTAGATGAAAAGTTCCTACTCCTCAGTCTTTCCCATCACACAGTTGCCTCGTTTTCAGGGTACTGGAAGTCTGTTTTGTGTTAGGGGTCGTTTTAGGCAGCAAAATACTATCAGAAAAATAGAGCTTTGTGGACCTCGATGATAGGAGTTGGGGTCCAGTAGTCCTGAGCTCAAGATCCAGATGGGGAGTGGTGGTCAGACACCAAGAACAGAAGACAGGGGGTGCCAGGTGAATGGACCAGACTACAGATTAAGTGGGCCCTCAGGTTCTGGCTAGAAAGAGATCTGCTAATGACATTATCGAAACATTGCATCTAACCATATTTATTCTCTTTTAAAAAAAATACTATGACTGACTTTTGACATGCCAAGGAGTATACCATATCAAAAGTTTTTTCTTTTTCGTAAGCCAAGAACCTGCCCTAAGCTACCTCAAATATCAATGAAAATATGGTTGACACAAGGATAAACATAATGTACAAATTCTCTTTTGGAAAAAGGACTATGATTTTCGCTAAGTTTCTTTCTTTCAATGTATTTGGTATGCGGTCTCACTATGCAGCTCCGACTCATAGTGATCCTCCTGTTTTCAGCCTCCTCAGTGCTGGGATTACAGGTGTGGCCACCAAGCCCGGATGCGGTCACCAGCTCAGAGTACCTAGGGGCGGGACCAGGGCAGCATGTAGTGCCGGGATCGAACCCTGCTCCCCATGCTTGCCTAAGAAGGCACTTAGACCTCTGAACTATCTTGCTGGCCCTACCAAAGTTTCAATTGTGCCTCTGTTTACAATCCCCATTGCATAGTATCAAATGACAAAGGAAATTATGTCACGTGAGAACAGCTCATAAAAGAACTTTCTCTTAAAAGGTAATGTGTATTCAAAACTGTCTCACTAGTCATTACACACATCCTTAATGTCTGAGTTGATAAAGGACCTAAGGGCATACATTTACAATATCACAGGCAAAGTTCACAGTAGTTATGCCCTGACATTTCTGAATTTCTTTTCATCCCTAAATGAACTGTTGTATTTGGCATGTATGTAATCAGCCAACTCCAGACCAGCTTTGCAACCTGCCTTTCTACTACATTTTACATAAGTACCAAGAATGAACAGGGAGCTCTGCTACTGTTTACTCACTTTATTCTGAACTGCACAGATCAGATTTCCACTAATCAGATTTACCTAGAAATTATAATCCTGAAGAATGTGTAAAGATGAATGCATTTTTAGAATGAGTCAATGATGCCTTTTTGAAATGTTAGAAGTGAGCAAGAGGTAGGAGTACTCTGTCTTAATGGCATGTGAAAAACCATTTGAAATGACCTGAAACGATCCACAATTAGCAAAGTGGTGAGAGAATGGTTTGATACTGGTTGGAAATTAAGAAGTGAACAGTATTTGAGACAAGAATGGGAGTTTCATGTTTTCTGTGTTATTCCATCTCAGGAAGAAAAAACTTTCTATTTGTTGTAGTGAAATTTGACAACAGCTGATTAACATAAGGAGGAATTTATCAATTTATACAAAACTCCCTTAATGGATAAACAGTTCGGAATAAGTTGCTAGTCTCATGCATGATTTCCATGGAACAGCCAACATAATGTCACTTTCCAAACACGACATGCTTTTTGTTTTATCTCTAAAGAAATGTTTTATGTGGACCAGTGGAAGATTTTATGTGAGGAATAATCTGATTGTTTCTTAATTTAGACCATCATTTACATTAGCCAACCTCTTCAAATCTCAGTTTCAGACTTTTATTTTATGGGTCTGTGGAGAATGAAGAGGAAACTCCACACTCTGACCCAGCTTAGCTCCCTTGAGCTGACTAGGAGTGAAAGGTCCTTGCCATTTTAGTTTCAAAGTTAACAAGTTGGAATTAAAAATGCAAAGTAATTTATTTATTTAGTGCAGTGATGGGGCCTCGTAGATACTAGGCAAGCCCTCTGCCATTGAGCTATACCCCCAACCCCCAAATATTTATGTCTTCATAATTCTCTTACAAAACTTTGGATTCATTTTCTCATGTTACGCCTGATGTAGCACCTTCTCTCTAAAGCATTACAATCAGTGTGTAGTCTCCGTGCTTCCGCTGCCAGGACTTGAATCCCAGGTCACCCCTCACTAGCTGTGGGACCTAGGAAAAGTTACTTTGTTTCATTAGTATGACAGAAATCATAACATTATCTATTTTATGGGTTGTTGTGAAGATAATAAGTTACCACGAAGTTAGGACTCAAGACTCTTGCATGTCTTTTTTGGCATTGATAAAAATGATATATGAGGTTATATGACCCCGTGTCAGGCCTTTTTTTTTCTTTCCATTTTGAGGATTTTACTTCCCAAACTTTGCAGGCTCTAGTGGGAGCTACGACTCCACTCTGCCCAAACCCTAGGGCAATAGCTGGGATTAGTAGTTCTACGTTCCCTAAATTGCCCAGTCTCTTCTAATGCTAGGTGCTGTGGGACAGGCTGGTGTCCCATGGGGCACAATGTGTGCAGTGCCCTTGCTGGGCTGTGGTTTGATCCACTTTTGCTAGCCACAGAAAGCAGCACTTGTGATTCTGAGGCAAGAATGGCAGGCATAGGGTACTACTGTTTTCTGCATTTTGAAGAAAATTAGCTGGAATCTCTCAAGTAGCTTTACATGGATAACTTATTTGAATTGGCATGGTTTAAATTGAGTTAACTAAAATATGTAATTAATTTCATCTTTTTTAACCTTTGCTATATGGCTTCTAGAAAAATTCAAAAGTTCACATGTGGCTCACACCGTATTTCTGTTGGACTGTGTGCTCTGTCTCTGGAGAAACAGGAGAATTTCTCAAGTCAGCCGTAAACCTCTGTCTGCCTTCAGTGCCCGGCGTAGGAGGCATGCAAAGGATTCTTACCTTGGGTGGGAGATTGGTGCAGACCACTTCTGACCATAATTTTAGTGTGGGTCAAGTAGAACAAAAAGACTTGAGGAAGCTAAACACACCCTTGGATCAAAGGCCAGGCACTCTAACATAGAAGATTGTTTGAATTAAACAGCAGTCATGAATTTAGAATGGTCGAATCAGCCCTCAAGAAATAAATCTATTGCAGTGTAAAGGGTTATGCAAGGGCCGGATACTAATAATTATTACCAATGATCTATTGACAAAATAAAGCTAGTCAATGGCCAGGGCTGATGTCCTTATTAAGCAATGGGTTCAACTTTCTCCTTTGTGCCTGCGGGATTATCTGTAGCTCGTCTGGCTGTGATGTCATGCTAGTTGCAAGGCAGGTCAGCCGGGCTGGCTTCCTGATGCTCCCTGGTAATCTTTGCAATGAATACATTCAGAAGCGAACACCAGAAGTATTTTGCAGGTAGTGTCCGTTCTAAAGGGTGATTTCACAGAGCTAAGCCTCATAAGCTTCATCTAGCCCCCAAAGCCCTAAACAGGCAATCTATGTTAAAAATAAAAACAGTTTCAGAGCAAACCTCTTCCTCCTCTTCTCCCCTATCTACCCAGACTTCTGGATCTCAGCCCTTTCTTTTGGGCACCTTGGGAGCTACTCCAGGCGAACAGTAATGAGGGATAATATCTCAAATATTTATATTTAAAAACCAACATATGGCAATGCTGGAAACCTCATGATAAAGGCAATATTTACATGAAGCCATGGGAACCTGTTGAAAGTTACTGCCTTTACTTATAAGGCTTTGGTATCTCAGTGGGCCAGTCATGGGGAGACCTTTTTCTTCTTGCTTGCCTCCTCTAAGTAGCATAAGAAAGGGAGTAACAATCCTTCGCGCAAATGTGTGGTCACCCTTGAGCCCACTCCCAGGCCATTTCCACAGCTGGATGTGGAGAGCATGTTTTCATACACACTCATTAATGGCAGATAAAGCTCCAAGGGCTCACAGCCTAGTTCCCACCAGCCTGACAGGCACTCCCCTATTTGGATACATTTATGTCCCTTGAGTTGCATTCTGTTGTTTTAGGAGCATGAAGTGCTTTCTTTCGTAATGTTTTTCCATCCTAGTCCCAACTCCAAAGCTCTTAGCCCGTGACATAATTAAAAGTTCCCACTGTAAAACAAAAAGCACAGGAACTCTGTTGGTATCTACTTTTCGATGTTTCTCTATCTACCACAAACTCCACTGCTCAGGGTGTCCTGGTTCAGAGGATGTCTTTGACAAACTTGCCCTCACCCCACGGTAAGTGTAAGCTGCAGGTTCAGGCCAGCTTCTGCACAGACAGAAGATGGGACTCAAATGGGAGGTCAGGAAGGGCTTGGGCAAAGAGAATGCAGCTTCAGCAGGGAACACATCTGAACTTTCAGGACCATGTGCTTTGCCACTTGAGGATGAGGGTAACCAGAAGGGGGCCAGGACAGAGTTATTTCCCCAGCTTCCGCAAGTAGGACCCGCTAAGGCCAGGCATCTTGTCTTTCTTTATAAACTCCTGTTTTCTAGCTGCTGGAGGCCAGAACAGCCTCAGGGTGTGCTGAGCCTTTAGGAAGCTGGAATCCAGCATGGGAGAACTGTTGAGCAGGGGCTGGGGAGATGGCTCAGTAGAATAAGCGCTTGCCTGGCAAGAGCAAGGGCCTGAGTTCAAGCCCTGGTTCTGAAAAAAAAAAAAAAAAAAAAAAAAGAACTGTCGAGCAGGTTGCTAAGGGGCAGCACCCGGAGCCCTTCAGGCCTTCCTTCCCTGAGAGGAGCCAGCTGTTCTGTGTGGAGCTTTGAGCTCAAGTACACAACCATAGAAGGAAGAGCACCTGTGTATCTGTGTATATATATATTCCTGACGGTGACACCAGAGGATGTTTCTTAAGAGGTTACAAAAGCCTCCTTGGGAGGCCTTGCAGAAGCCTAATGGGGTTCCCCCACAGGGCAGTCTTTTCCTCCTGCTCACGCATTTCCATGGCTACAAATATTTACACTCAAATATGTAAATCGGGAGACTGGAGACTGGGTGCTTAAACTTTAGAGACAAATAATGATCGCTCGGAACTTCCGCTACAAGAAGCCTCTGCTATTTTCAAGGGCAGCTGGAAGGCTACAGTTGGGAACAATGTTTTGTTCCACTGAAGCAGAAGGCAGAGCATGGAGAATTGGCCCCCGTGGGTGGGAGGTACAGCAACAAACTGCAGCTCAGGGTGGCCACCTTGTATCAAGGACCAACATCCTAAGGTGGCCAAGAGTGGAAGGGGTCAGTGTCCAGTGGTGGCTGGGCCGGCCTTGGTAGGTGTCAAGGCTCCCTTTAGGGGTACAGTAGTACCATCCGGGTACCAACACTAAGTTAGCGACGCCCACGGGCTAGGATTGCGGGAGGAAGGAAGTGGGGTAAAGGCAAGAAGCGAGAAGAGGGCAAGGCGATAAACAACATTAAACTTAGAACGTACTTTTTCAGTTGCCAGGAGTTTGTAGGGCGGCAGGAACCGCTGGGGGAGAGAAAAGCAGAGAAGGTGGCACTGAGCTGGGCTGGAGACGCCCGGGAAGGACCGACTGACTCACCGCGAAGGGCAGGGAGCAGACGGCGAAGGTGATGGTCATGATAGCCAGGAGGATGAGGTGGTCTACCTCCTCCGCCACCGACAGCCGCTCGGCTCTCCTGCGGGGCCCTGGGCCGACGCTGGAGGACGAGGGTCCGCAGCGGCTCCGTCGGCCCCGGCGGTGCATTCGGACGAGGTTGAGGATGACACTGAAGTTGCAGGCGAGCACGGCCACGATGAGCAGCAGCAGGACGCCGGCGTAGAGCTGCAGGTACGTGGAGCGGCGGTGGCGCACGAAGCACCAGGTCCCGGGGCAGTACTGCTCGTACTGGAGGTGGTCGAGCAGCGGCAGCGCGCAGAGCAGCAGCGACGCGGCGTAGATGGCAGGGAGCACGGCCAGGCCCCCGCGGCGCGACAGGCGGCGCTGGTAGAAGTAGGGGTGCCCGAGGGCGAGGTAGCGCTCCAGCGCCATGGCGAGGAGCATGAGCATCGTGGCCAGGCTGAAGAAGGTCATAGCGAAGGCGAAGTAGGTGCACGCGCGGCCGTCGGGCTCCAGCGCCAGCAGCGTCTGGTTCCGCGCGTACGAGGCCAGCACCACCGGGCTGATGAGGCAGGTCCCAAGCAGGTCGGTGAACACCAGCTCGGTCACCAGCACGTGGAACAGGGACAGAGCACCGCGACCCGCGTCCCCGCGCCAGCGGCGGGCCAGCAGCGCGAGCGCCAGCAGGTTCCCCAGCACCCCCGCCGAGAACATCACCGCGCTGATGGCCGGGCTCTCGCCCGTGGGGAGCCACTGGCTCTGCTCGCAGTCCTCGGCTCCGGAGTCATTGGAGGCGTTGCCCATGGCGCGCCGCGTGGAGGACGCGGGGAGGACGAAGATGTGAGGGTCCGAGCGTCCCAAGGCCCGCAGGGAGAACGGGGGCACTGCGATCCCCAGCGCGCGTCCTTGCGCTCCGGGCAGCCGCGCTCCAGAGTCCCCGCCGCGCGCCCAGAGGCCGTGCGGGCCGCATCCGGCCGCCCTCGAGGCTCCTGCGTCCGCCGGGCCGCGTTGGCCCCGACCTCCAGCCCCAGACGTGGCCGCCCCGCCCTCGCCCCGCGCCGCCCTGGGGCGGACCCGGGAGGGGCGTCGACACCCGCGGTGCCCGCGCTGTGACCCGGCCTGGGTTGTGCGGGTCCCAGCGCGCTGGCCGGATCGATCGCGGATGCCAGAGTGCCGAGCACGGAACACCCGCCCGGAGGAGTTGAGAGCCGGGCCGGCGGGAGCCGTCTGGGAGGGGCACGGGCACTTTCGGGGTGTGGATCAGGATGACAGGAAAGTGAAGCCACTCAGCACACCACGGAGAGGTTGGAGGGCTGGATCCCATGAGCTGTGGAGACCCACGTGCCCTCTGTGGTGTGTGTGTGTGTGTGTGTGTGTGTGTGTGTGTGTGTGTGTTAAACTCCCAAGATTAAGGGCGAGACCACAGATGGGAGGAAGTGAAAATCCCATCCTATGAACCAAGTGCGCAGGCCCCGGCCACGCTGATTTGTCACCCGCTTTGCCTTTTCCTGTGTCGACACCATAAAGAATAACCACTTGTGTAAGCAACCTTAAAAAAAAGGAAAACAGTGTTTGTGTAATTGTAGAGTTGTGTTCGGAGTCACAGCTTGAGCACTGCTCCGCAAGATCAGTCCTGTGAAGGCAGTGGAGCTTCTCAGGCCTAAATCTTTTTGTATTCAGTTAACCATGCAAGGCCCATTGGAAAGTCACCCTGGGCAGTGAATGACAATGGACCAGTTTCAGAATGGAGCTGCAAAAAAGAAAAGAAAAAAGAAAGAAAGAGAAAAAGTTGCCAGCAGAGTGTGTCATAACTATGGAGTTGTGAAAATAGGCTAAGTAAAGCAAAACTCAAAAACCAATTTGAGCCAGCTGTGGTGGCACTCACCTGCAATCCCAGCACTTGGGAGGCTGAGGCAGAAGAATCAATGTGAATTTGAGACCAGCCTGAGCTACATAAAGTGAGTTCAAGGCCAGCCTGAACTGCCCAGTGAAACCTTATCTCAAAAAAGAAAAAAAATTAAAGGAAAGAAAAATCCAGTTTGACAATGACTAGCCCATCAGAAAGGTCACCGTCCCTCGGGCTCACACTCATTTTTCAATCTCCACTCCATCCACTGGAGAGTTAGGATTCCCACAAGGAATTGACAAGAGAAGTAGTTGTGGTGTTGAGGGGAAAGAAAGGCTTTTGTCTGCAAGCACACCGTGGCACTGTCTGCTTGGTCACAGCTAGGGACAGTGCATTTCCTCTGTGTGACTATGTCAGCCTGTAAGGAAGAGCCTACAGGGTGTCCAGGGTCTCACTACTAGACTGGACTCCAAGAGCTGGGATTAAAGGCGCACACCCCCACCCCACCTCTCAATGGCCATCTCAGCTCTCTCCCGGGGGCGGGGCAGGCACTGCAGGCCCGGGGATGGAACCCCTGGCTCCTGAGCCTGCTTGCAGGCACTTTAATCTACTGAGCTATTTGACCCGCCCTCTTCAGACCCTCAGCTTTGCAGGGAATGGGGTCCGGACCTCTGCAGTGTCTTTTAGGCTGTAAATGCCAGGTTGGAACCATCACCAGTCTTTGCCAACGCTGATGACTCCCTGGCCCCAACCTCACCCTGCCCAACCCCAAACAACAGGGAAGCTTGATTGGGATGGAGATTTGCTTCTCAATAGAGAAACTTGGGAGTCTCCTTTACAGCACAGTCCCTGCATTGTGGTTTTACTGCTAAATATTCTTTTGAGTCATGATATTTCACTGTGTTTATTTTCCAAGTGTTTTTATGTTTTTTCTATTTTCATAAATCCCCTTTTCAACAAAGGGGGGTTGACTCTTCTCTATATATTTGTTTCTAGCTTTCGTTTGGATGGGTACTTGTCCCTGACTTTAATGGGTAATTCCAGATTCACACCCTTACTCTTTTTCCCTTTCCTTCCTAAATCCCACCTCTGACTTAATCCAGCACTGTGGGAAGACTTGCACAGAGGTGTGTGGACAACCAGTCCCTGGTGACCCAGAGATACGTTGGACCCCAAGCATGCTGTTGACCCTGAGCTGGAGGAGCTGGGGACGATGCCTGCATAAAGCCCTAGCAGTGAGCTTAGGCCAGCTTCGGAGCAGGGGTTTCCATGTCCTCAGGTACATGCAAGGTGTGATACAGGGAGATGGCATGGAGTCGGGGAAGTGCCTTACCTGTGGGGAGGTATTTGACAAGAGGAAGGGCTGCCAAACATTGCAATGCCTTTTTAAAATTTGTCCCCAGCATCAAGACAGAGAAATTATGTCTATGCTTACACCTATATCTCTATCTACACTTACGTCTCTATCATCTATACCTATGTATCTCTGGTTTAGCAGTTGAGCCATGCTCTGTGTGGACTGCAAGGGTTAGTGTGTAACCCCTGGTTCCTCAGCTAAGCCATTAGATGTGTTCCTGTAAAGCCAAATCTTGTCTTATCTTTTCATTTAAAAGCTTCTTCTTCCCATTGTTAATTTTAGTATCAGCTGCTCAATACAATTTCAGTTCACAAAGAGCCAGAAAATAGATGAGCACCCTCAATTCTAGAACTGAATCATAACACTTTGCTAATTCTTAAATTCCTGGTTGTGAGGTCATTGTGTTTTGGGGACACCATTGTGAGGACTGATTTTATTGTCTACTTGTCTAGTTCCTGGAATGTCCAGGTACTGGTTTTAGCAGTGTCTCTGAATATGTGTCTGCTGGGTACTCTAGGTGGACCAAGGAAAGCAGATGGCCTTGCCCAAAGTGGATGGGCTCCATACATACTTCAGGGTCTGACTAGAACTGAGAAGGGAGAGGAAGAGAATTCTCAGCTTGCCCTAGGACATTGGTCTTTTTCAATCCTTGGCATTTCTATAGTTCTCTATTTATTTATTTATTTATTTATTTATTTATTTATTTTTGGCAGAACCGGGGATTGAACTCAGGTCCTTGCACTTGCCAGGGAAGCACTTATTCTACTGAGCCATTTCCCTGGTCCCTTAAACCAGGCCTTTTTTCAATGGAGTCAGCTTGCTTTTTTTTTTTTTTCCGAAACCGGGGATTGAACTCAAGCCCCTGTGCTTGCCAGGCAAGCGCTTATTCTACTGAGCCATCTCCCTGGCCCCATAGTTCTCAGACTGGAATCTACACCATTGAGTTATCAGCTCCAAGACCCCTTGAAACTGCATCACTGACTTTACCTAGTGGACGTGTATATAGTCATGTGCCGTTTACTGCCAGGGATATGTCTGAGAGTTCTGAGAAATGCTGCACCCTTCACAGATCTGCAGAGGCACTTGGCTTAGTACATGCAGGAGCCCAAGGAGAGTACGCGGCAGGAGCTGGAGGAACTGCAAGCCTGGTTGCTGCCTCATGTAGTAAGGAGAGCTGCTGGTAGGCAACAGGGCGTGAGAGCCACAGATTTGCATAAATATAACAGGTGCTGGCTCACCGGCACCTGTCAGAGCTCATGCTCTGTGGTCCTTGGGACCAACACTAACCTGGAACGGTGCAAGAACTGACAGGAAGGTCTGTGGCAGGGCAAAACTGTATGCAGTGTGGAGCTATATAAACTAAGAACAACTATACTATCACTAGACAGTGCAGTTTTTTGAGGCTGTCTAGTATGGAGTTCATCGTTAACTAGAACATTGTTATAGGACTTGTAGCTGTATATATATGACACATCTGAGCACATGCCATATATATATATATATATATATATACTGTATATGCATATATGTGTGTACTGTGTATATATATACATATTCAGTTGATTCTGTTGCTCTGGAGAACTGTAATATATTATGCAAAATCTAAAATTCACAGTTTTCATTTATATATCGGCAAACTGAAAGGACTTGGGAAGACAAGTTACTTACCATAGGTTATTCTTTAAAAGAAAGCAAACTCACCCTGACTAATTATATATACTGATACCTGGGAACTAAGCTACTGCACTGCAGATGGTAATTTGTAACAGTTGTTTCATGATGGGAGTGCCTGTCATTGTGGTATTTTGAAT
>NW_004524678.1:2704543-2727678 GCF_000260255.1 Octodon degus
AAAAAAATAAAAAATAAAAAAAAATAAAAATAAAAAATAAAAAATAAAAGAAAGCAAAGAAAAGCACAAAGCTAAAGAGAACAGTGTGAGGGGAAGGCCAGTTCTTGTGCATAGTTCTACTTATGTTATTTGCCTCTTCCAAAAAACTAATTTAGGATTCCTATACACATATAAATAAATTTTTTTTCCAAGTTGAGTTCTAACAACAGTATCTGTGTCCTGTGAAAGCCTAGACAAGGATCATATCACTTTACTGCAAAAAATAGGAGTCATTAGGAAAGACAGAGAGGGCTTATTGAAAGAGCTCAGCAATAGTCCACTGCTTGCAGGTCTGCATTTTCTCACATTAGAAGTGTCTAGGGTTGTGCTGGTGGAGCCAGCTACCAGGGCCGAGGCTGTTCCTGTTATCTTCAGGTGCTGGCTGTCTGTGTCCGTGCTCACTCCATGAAGTTACCAGCTGCTTCATGGACCATCCGGATTAAACCTAAGGAACAGGACAACCAGGAGTGATCAATATTATGGAACTTATTATTAGGCAGTAGGGCTATGTCGCCCAATAAACTAACTACTAGCCATGTGTGACTATATGAATTGATTGATCAGTTGATTGATTGATTGAGACAGGGTCTTGCTATGCAGTTCAGGCCAGCCTTGAGCTCACTTTGTAGACCAGGCTATTCTTGAACTTACAAGGGTCCTCCTGCCTCAGCCGCCAGAGTACTGGGATTACAGGCATGTGCCACCACACCTGACCCAACTACTTAAATTTAAATTAATTAAAATTAAATGCTTGTTTTCTTGCTTGCACTGGGTACTTGTCAAGCAGTCAGCAGCCCCACGCCACTGGGCAGGTTGTGTGGACACCACTTTCATCATCACAGGTGTTTTATTGGACAAGGCTGCCTTAGACCCTATAGAGTGTGGGATGTGGCTGGTGGATGGACCTCTGAAAGGCTGTCTGTTGTCTTTTGTTCTTCTGTTGAGCCTGTGGTTTACTGTAGGTCAGCTGGAAGGGCAGATAAGGTAGAAAGCTAGTCTTGGATGACAGCAAGAGCAGACTGGAATGTGTGTGGATGAACTGGAATTAGGAATGGCAAAGCCATCGAAGGCAGGCTGGATCTGCCTGTGTTCTGCTGCCTCCAGCCTTGGTGGTGAGGGTGTCTTGTCTGAGGAAGCTGGTGCACTTCAGAGATGCTCTGCTTAGGACTTGAAGAAGTCAAAAGAGAAGAAAGGGCAAGAGATGGAGGATCCACAAGCCTGAGCCCGCCGCATGAGGCAAGGTGAGCCAGCAGCTCCGTGACAGTGCGAGCCGCTGAGTCAGATCCCTTGCATCGCCCTTCCCTGCGTGAATGCCATGGGCCCTGCTTCCCCGTGCCTTGCAGAGCTTGCGCAACATGGACCTCGTACAACCAGTGCTCACCTGCGACAATTCAAGGTTCTGGGCACTGAGTGGGTTCTGCCTCTCTGGGATGCCACCTGCAAAGCCTCCACACAGCTCCCCAGGGGGCCCAGACATCAAGTCTGCACTGGGAACAGGGATGAGGGTGAGACAAAGGCAGTCAGCTCACTCTCTTGTGCCTGTCTCTTGCAGCAGGAAAAGCAAAAGGCTTGCCAGAAGCCCCCCAGGAGATTTCTCTTTGGGTCGCATTGACCAGCAGTTGATAACACGGCTACCCCTTAACTCCAAAGTCAGTTGACAAGAGAGGCCTTGAGCTTTTCCAGCCTCCTCCAGTGGAGAGGAGGAACTGGAAATGGCTCTTGAGTTAGTTGACCAACAGTGGACTGCTGCAGCTACGCCTTGTGCATTTCCCAACTCTGTCCTCCTTCAAGCTGGAAAAGAAGCAAAGGGACAACTGGTGCAAATCCTCCTTCTCTTATAAGCGATGGAATTGAGGCATAGGAGGTTACGTGGGTTAGCGGTAGCCACAAAGAGTTAGTACAGTGCATCTAGGAGTGCCGCAGCCACATCATCTTACTCAACCCAGGTCTCTCTGTTTACATGCTTTCTCCAGCAAGAAGCACATGGCGAGATTCCTGCCCTCTGCAATAGAACTTGGGAAAAATCACTGGACAAAACCTAACTGGTATTTTTTAATGTTATTTTTTATTTAATGGGTTGGGACAAGTTTGAAAAGAGTGCACAAGTTCAGTATGGGCAAGGAAGGATGTAGAGAAAAGAGCTCACTGTTGGGGATAGTTCGGGGGGGGGGGAGCACTCTTCCTGGTGGGGAATTTTTATTCCTTATTAGAAGTTTTGAATGTGCTTCAGTCTAAAACAATTTTCATAGAAATCCACTGCCTTAGGAAGATGTAATATAGATGTAATATGACAAGTTCACAAAGATGTTCTTATTTTGATGAGTTTAAGAACACGCCCACATTCAGACATATTATTGTGTTCATCTGGAAATAAATATGCTCCATAGGTAACTGGTTTAATAAATTATGACATGCCCATTCAACAGAATATATGGTAATTGAAAAAGATATGCCTATATTTACTGCAAATGATCAATATCATCTATTGAGTAAAATACATATATATAAAGCCATTAATATAAAATTATATGCATACATATTTGCACAGAACAGCACAGATATCTAGAAGGATGTCCAACAAATATTAATGTTGATTTCTCTGGTACTCCTTTCTTTTTTGTACCTCTTTGTCAGGGTTACTGTTTCTGTAGTAATGTATCATATTTATATTAGAAAAAGAGGGAACATGCTTTCTGTTTAGAAAAATAATTATAATTGAAGAGGAATTCTTTTCTGTTTGTTAGAAGGTAGGGGGTTAGAGTTTAGGACTTCAGTTCTCTTCCAGTTCTACTCTATCATGAGAAAGAAAATGTCAGTTGTCTGAGGCTGAGTAGGAACAACAGAGATACTACAAGGTTTTGAAACTGTCATTCTTGTTGGAAGATTAGAATTCACTTCACATAAGCATCATTTCTAATAAGAGAATGCTTTACTCAACTTTTTAAAATTTTTTTTATTTTTTGTAGAACTGGGGGTGGAACTCAGGCCCTTGCACTTGCCAGGCAAGTGCTTATTCTACTGAGCCATCTCCCCGGCCCTTTACTCAACTTTAAGCAAATATTTTCATATTTTTGGGGCTGGGAGTTTAGCTCAGTGGTATGGTACCTGCCTGGCAAGCAGGAAGTACTGAATTTGACTTCCTGTACATAAAAAAAAAAAAATCGACATTGTGGTGGGTTTACATCTCATGCACTCATAGGAGGGGCTTTTGGGAGGAGATTGGATGGTGGGTGTGTGAATTTCATCAGTGGATTTATCTACTGATGAATTTCTAGCTAAATGCGATGTTGGGACCAGGTGGGTGTGGCCAGGGGCGTGGCCTGGGAGGGTGGGTCTTTCTCTTTCCCTTGCTAGCTCTCTGCTCCCTGCATGATGTTTTAAGCAAGCATCCTCTGCCGTGCCACTCTGCCTTGGAGCCAGCTGGCTAGGGACTGAAATTTCTACACATGGTGGGCCAAAATAAACCTCTCTTTAAACTGTAGGTGGAAGGTATTTTGTCCCAGCAACAAAGAGTGTAACTGAGACATTAATTTTTTTGTTTTCCCTTGGTTGATTGCTTAACCTAGTGCTTACACTACCGTCACCAGGAAGTCATCCTTCCATAAAAGTAGTTAAAGAAAAGTCCATAAAGGTGGATTTCTAGAGAGCCCAGAGTTTGAGTTTAATATTTTCTGAGAATTAAGGATATTGGGAATAAGCAGGTTTAGAAAAAGAACTAAATGGTAATTCTAGAATTAAATCAAACAGCAGGGTAGAGTTAGCAGAGGAGCACCGTAAAGATTGATTGTGTGTGACCTTGTTCTCTCACTGACCTCATCCTGGGTCACGGCCACATCTGCCATGGCAACCCTGTGCTAGCATACCTCATCTGGCCTTGATCTCTGCACGCCACCTCCTTTCTTTCACAGCCTGTGGAAGTGGTTGGGGAGCAAGAGGCGACACTTGGCTACTCCTCATCTTCTCTGACCTGACTTTCCTAATCCTAGGAAAGAGTAAGCGCAGAATTGAGGACTGTGTTTGTTTGTCCTGTTCCATTGTCCTTCTGGGGGCCAAGAAGCACAGGACCCCCTAGCAGCTGCTGAAGTGGGAAGATTGGAAGAGCAGGAATTACTGCACAAAAAAAAGTAGGATAATGTGTTGAGTTATTACCCAGCTACATTTATGCCCGTGTAGAGGGCTGTGTGTGTGTGTGTGTGTGTGTGTGTGTGTGTGTTCTCAAGGGGTAGTGGCACTTAGTTCAACTTAAAAAGGTCATTTGAGCAACATTTGACAAAGTCTTTGCAAAATCCCAAGTCAATAAAAAGTACTTTATAACTGTGTGGAAGAGTACAGACAGTTCTTTCATCCTTAGAGAGAAAGTATCAGAAAGGCAAATTACTACACTGCTGATCAGGAGAAAGATCAAAGGAATCATTCCGCTCATCTCAGGGTAGCAAGCTCTAGGTGGTTCCAATTTCCTTGTTAAGGTGGTGGATAAAGGACAAAGAATACAGTGTAATCACAAATATCCTACTTTGTTGGGAGTGTTCCCTTTCAAGACTCAACTAAAGGTAGGGTAGAAAAGTAAATCTAACGCTAAAGCAAGGCTATGGTTATTTAATGTGTTTGCTTAAGATAACACCTCATTACAGCAATTTTGGAGAAATAGAAAAAAATGGTCACTCATAAATCGTCTTTCAAAAGTGCTCACTATTAACATTTTATTTTATTTACTTACTTGATACAGGGTCTCACTATGCAGTTCAGACTCATAGTGATCCTACTGTCTCAGCCTCCTGGACAGTGGGATTACAGGTGCACCACCATGCTGGGTTTCAGTGGCCAGCACAGCACACCTGGAGTTCCGGGGCAGCATGGTATGTGGCACTGGGTATCAAACCCAGGTCCTTAAGCTTGCCAGGCCGATGTTTAGACTGCCGAGCTATCTCCCCAGCCCACTGTTAACATTTCAATGTGTTGCCTTCAATTTTCCCTCTCTGCTTTTTTGTTCCCATACTTGTGACAGTATAGTATATAAAATTCTGTATAGTGCATTTCGAAGACAACATTATAAATAGCTTACATTGCCTATATGTAGTGAACACCTTGAAATGCCCTGAGATCTAGAGATTGCATTTCTAGAAATCTATTCTTCATTTCCAATACTTATTGCACAGCAAATATTGAGGCAGATGTTTATCGAGGCAGCATGGAATAACCTCGAGAACATGGACTCTGGTGGCAGGTTGCTTTGAATCCAAAGTTCTGTCCTTAGGCGTGTCACCTAGCCTGCATGTGCCTTGGCTTCCTGACTAGTCATGCAAGAGAACAGGACCACCTGCTTCCTTGGTGACAGGTGAACTTGGGCCTTGGCTCAAAGAAAGCCCTGGCTGTGTGTCAGTTATTTTAATATTGAGCGCTTCATGGGATGTTCTAGGCTCCAAGAAATGTTTGTCATGATCCCTATACTAGGCAAGCTTAGAATCAGATGATAAAAATAATGCAAAAGTATCACTTACTAAGGGTATCACTACATCCCCAAACTACTAAAAGTTTCACGTATCTTATTTCATTTTATAGATGAAGAAAGTGAAGCTTCCAGTTGTGAGTATAAAGACATTTCTTTCAGGATTGGTGACAGTGTGTTAGGATTGGAAGACAGCCTCAGCGTCAGTCCAAAGGAGTCATATGCTATGACTTGTGTCTAGATGTCCCCCCAAAGCCTCATGTGGTCTTAGGTGGGGCTTTTCAGAAGTGGCTGGATCTGGGGTGTATGATGCTGGATCCAGGGTGTGATGCTGGGATTGATTCATGGTGTGATGCTAAGATTCCAGGGGTGAGTGTTAAGGGGGGGATAGCCTGAGTAAGACCTAAGGGACAGAAAAGGATCCCTGCTTGTCACCTCTAGTCACTTCACTTGCTGGTTTGCTGGCTTCTGCCCACCGTGAACTGTCCATCCTCCATGGCGCCCTCAGCCCTACCACCCTGCTTTGGAGTCCACTGGTAATGGCTCTACAAACTGTGAGCTAAAAGAAACCTTTTCTCTTTTAACTCTGGGTGTCAAATATTTTTGTCTCAGTGATGAGAAAAGGGACTATGACATTTTATAAATACGCTGTACATCTGTTCAATGGGCTATTATTCACCTATTTAAAAATGTAGCTCTGCATTTATTGACATGGATAGCAGTCTACAATGTTAAATGAATTGAGTTATGAAACACTAGGTATAATATGGGTTAAGTTTTGTAAAAGTAAGCACTTATGCCAAGATAGATGCCAATAGACTTTTCATTGAAAATTAGGTTCTCTGCTGTTACTTCTCATTGTAAACATTACATTTATGTATTTAAGTCCAACTTACCATAGCACCAATGTTCAATTTTAAGAAAAAAATTGTCATTGTAATACCTATCTTCTATATCAATTATTCGCTTTTGAGCGACAAATCATTGTAAAATGTAATGGCTTGTCACAGCTCTTTTAGTTTCTCTTGACTAGGGGGTCAGTAATGTAGAGCTTGACCCAGCTAGGAGAGCCTCATGTGGGGTCACCTCTGGCTGTGGTCAGGAGATGGCTCGACTGGGTAGTGGCTGTCCTGGAGGTCTTAGCCCCAGAGCTTGCCTCAGCGACAGCAGGTTAGCCCCCGCTGGCTGCTGCATGCCATGGTGTGGTGCTCCAACCAGGTGAGTGGAAGCGGGAAGGCCTAGTTGTGGACGCTTCACACCACCACTTCCACTGTCCTAATCTCTGTCTTGTCCTTGCAACACCATACCAAGTACACCAACTTCAAAGGAGTTTACTTTGGCTCATGTTTAGAGCCCAGGGCTCCAAGGCAGGGTGTAGGGTGAGGCATGCAGGGAATTAGAGGCTGCTCACTGCATTGCTACCCAGAAGCAGAGAAGCAGAGGGTGAGGGGAGGAGCCAGGGAGACAGACATCCCCTTCCAGGTCATGTTCCAGTCAGTAACTCCTCTTTGATGAGGATCCATCTCCTAACAGCACATTCAGCTATGAGCTCCTCTGTGGATTAATCTGTTTATTAGAATAGCACCACCCCCCCCATCTGACCTCCTCCCTGAAGTCCCTCCTATAAGTGCATGAGGCTTGGGGACATCTAGCTGTGACCCAAACCTTCTGCCACATTTTACTTATTAGGCAGAGTGAGTCCCAAGGTCAGGCTGGATAGAGGCTGTTGGTTTTTTGTTTGTTTTTTTAATGTATTTGTACAGGCTCTACAGGGTATTCAGGGTCTCACTACATAGATCAGACTCATAATAATCCTCCTGTTTTCAGCCTCCCAAGTGTTGGGATTACAGGTGCGTGCCACCATGCCCAGTTTCAATTGCCATCTCAGTGTGCCCCATGGGCAGGGCAGGCAAGGCATGCAGGGGATTGAACCCTGGGCCACTGCACTCTGCCTAAGCAAGTGCTTTAGTCTGCTGAGCTATCTGGCCGGCCCTGGATAGAGGCTCTTGATGGAGTCTGTGTGCACACATTCATACTTTGTGTAGTTACATTTGAAGCACCAGAGTTTTATTTTCTTTAAGATTAACCCAAACAACGCTACCCATAGAAAATTCCATCCCTGGGCCAGTTATCCTTCTGCGAGTTCCTGATTTACTCTGCTTTGTAAAGTGGCAGTCACTTGACAGAACTGCAGACCAGAGGAAAGAGGAGGCAGCTTGTGGCTGTGCCTGTTGCTTGTCCCTGAGGAGACCCACAGCACAACATGACAACGTAGGAAATCTCCACTTCTCCCGAGCGTCCACACTTTCTCTCTTCTCTACTATCCTCACACCAAATGTGAGACAAGTAGGAGGGAGAAGAGCACTGACTTAAGATGAAAATGTGATTCATTTTTATTATGTGAGGATATGACAACGTGTCCTATGCTCTGACTCGGTGGCAAATGTCTTCACATAGAGTATGTTTTGTTATAATGATAACTATGTTGGAAAGGAAATTACTCAAGATCATCACTGAGTTTTACTTTTTTTTTTTCCGTATCCCTCATTGCCTTCTAAAATACCACACAGCTTGATTATTCATTGATTTTTTTATTATTCATTGATTTTTGCTTGTCAGATGTTTTCTCTTGTGAGACTACAAGTCCGTAGGAGGCAGAGATCTTTCTTTTTTCAATGTACTAGTGATTTCAAGGCTCAACAATGTCTGACATAGAGTACGTGCTCAGATGTGTGTTGGTTGAATGAAAGAGGGAACAGGAGACTGACCTTTGTCCCTGGAAGGTCTGAGAAGATGGTGCAGGTAGCTCACACTGACCTCTGTAGGCTGTTCTGACGTTGGTGACTGTTGAGAGCTCTTTTGGTGGAGGACGGAAACCTAGGCAGAGCGGGGCTAGAAGACAGAATAGACCAGAAAGTGGAAGTGAGAAAGAAAAGAGGGAAATAAAAGCAAGATGGGTGAGTTGGAGGAGCTCTGAGAGGTGCTGAGAAGTTCATGGCAGCTGGAGGTACTGTGAAGTCAAGAATCTTCTTTAGAAGATGGGTCATGGCGTATGGAAGGAAACCAGTCCCTCAGAAAGGAAGAAAATGATGCTATTGGAGAGAAAAGTTATCCCAGTACAAACCCCTTGAGAATCTGAGAGGAAAAGGATTTATCAGTCAGTGGCAGGGCACCATCGAGAGCTGAGGCACGTTTCTTGGAAGCTGGGTGGATGTCGGGGTACGGGGGACAGGTGTGGGCAGGGTGACAGGATTGGCAGCAGAGGCTGAGGAGATGGCTGAAGAAAGACAGAAGAGGGGATATTGGTGATTTCAAAGATAAAAGGTGCTCTTTACCTCCTAGAGTAGAAAAATGCATCGGCTGGGGGACTGGCCCTTCACATTCCTGTCAGGATGAGGCATGGAGGAAGTTGGTGTTTGCGAGGACAGGTGCGCTCCCTCCCTCACACTGGCTTCTCACCCTCTGGTCTTCATCTCAGTGAATGCATCACCATCCCTTGAAGCTTCCCAAGTCAGAAACCCCTCATCAATTGGTGCTGTCTCTCTCTGCTGGCCTCTGCACCAAGGTAACCGCAGGAATAAAGATGACTCAATTCTTACACCCCCAATGCCAGTATTTGGGTTCCAGGTACCTGATTGATTAGGTTTCTGTTTCCAAGATTTTAGTCGGGTTCATTTCTATAAAGTTCTCTGTATGTGGCTCAAAGAATCAATCCCAAAAGGTATGGTCATGGTACTCCCTGCTGTTCAGCAATTCGCTCCTGTCATCGAGTCAAAGTGATGCTGGGGTATAAGACTATCCATGTCTATTTCCTGCCTACCTCCCCACGAGAATGAAGACTGTGTGAGAAGACACAAAAGCATCATATTTGAAAGTTAGGGAGAAAATGGTCAAATAATTGACTAGGCAGACCACAGAGAAATTGTTTATATGAGCATAAATTAAGTTGAAAATTTAAAAGTAATAAGCTGAAAAAGAAAAAGGCGAGCCAGATAGCTCAGATAACTAAAATGCCTGCTTAGGCAGATGCAGGGACCAGGGTTAGATCCCTGGCAAGCTGTGCTGGCCCCACCCCCGGGGCACTCTGTGATGGTGAATGAGACTGGGCATGATGGTGCATGCTTATAATCCCAGTGCTTGGGAGGCTGAAAACAGGAGGATCACTGTGAGTCCAATCTGTGTTGTGAGACCCTGTAGACCCTGTACTACATACATTTAAAAAAAGTTGCTTACAGGAGGCAAAACATACATACACAAAGTATAAGACTACTACAGATTTACTACTACTAAATAGGTGACAGAGAAGAAAATTCGCATTATCTATCTATCTATATTACATAAATGTATGGTCTATTTTGGGGACAGAGATAGTGCGCAAAAAAAGGAAAACTATTTATAAAATGTAAATAAATGTATGACTGTCTTAGTTACTCTTCTCTCGTTGCTGGGACAAATACCCGACACTCACAATGAAGGAAGGAAAGGTTTATTTAGCTCATAGTTACTGGAGGTTTCAGTCCATACTCAACTGAGTCCAACACAGAGCAGTACATAGCAGAGGGCAACCTTTCATGGTGGCGGCAAAGAGCAAGAGAGCAAGGGAGAAGTAGCAGCAGCTCAAGCCGCTGGCTTCTCTTCCCACCTTACATTGTAATGCAAATTGCCTGCCCCAGGGTAGGGGAAGTACTCACACCTATGGGTACTTCCCAGTACTTACCCACCTATGGGTAATCCCAGCAGTACTAAGACCCATAATCCCAGCCTTGGATCACACATAATCCCAGGGGATCATGAGTTAACACAAACTCTAGAAGTCCTCACCCCATGACTGCATGAGGCTTTGGGGGGACAACTAGACACAAACCATAACAATGACAAATACAAAATCTAGTTATTGTTCAATCAGAAACAATTTGATATTCAAATTTTAAAATTCACCATGTTTTCCAATCTTTGTTGTATACAAGGTGTCAATGGTGATCAATTCTTGGTGTCGGAATATGGTGCTTTTCAGTTTTGATTCTCTGGTTTTTTATAATGTAACCTTACACAGAACATTATTTAAAAATAATAATGATAAATATGGTAGCGTAGAAGCCTGAGATGTGCAAAGAAGGTGGAGAAGGCCCTAATAAGCAGCAGCAAAAGCACAGTACCTGTGTTTTGGGCCAGGGATTCCCCAGCTGAGCTCAGAGTCCAGGGTCTGGCCTTTTATTTCACCAATCAGATTACCTCTTAAGGGGTAGGGTACGATTCCTGCGCCAGTCATCCCGAAGTGAGCCACTGCCACCTCTGGATTCCATAAGCAGCCCAGCTGTGGCTCCTTTGCCAGCGAGTCCAGAGACCACGTAGGGACGCATCCTGCTGTCTGAGAGCAGGCTCATTGGTTTGGTCAAGAATCAGAGGAAAAGCTGCCCAGCTCCGAGAAGCACCATCATTTTTACCTTTGTGAAACAGGGGGAGGAATAAACACTTCCAAGAAGCTGTGGGTCTTCGTGCTGCTCTAGATTCCAAGCAGCTCCAGGGCAGCGGGGTAATAGGAAAGAGATGGTGTATTCAGTCAGGGCTTTCAAACGTCACATCTAGCAAATGAAGGAGCACATTAGCGTGGGCTTGGAGCTAGGAAGTGGCTGATCCCAGCTGCAATAGGAGGACTTTCAAAGCTAAGTCCTTCTACCTCTGCAACTTGCATAGTAGGAGAGCCCCGGATGTGGTCCTTGATCGGATTCGCAGGCCGGGGTATAGATTTCAGGTCCAGCGACCCACACTTCAAAGAGCCCAGCCTTACCTGACTACAAGAACCAAAAACAAAAGCAAACAAAATGTTAAACGGCTCCTAGTGCTATTCTTTGGTATTTCAGGGGAAAGGTGATTGTAATTCCCTGCCATTAATATTAGGGCTTTGGGAATAGTTTGCATCCTCAGTTTTCTTTTCCTTTTTGTCATCTCTCTCTCTCCTCTGGGAACTGTGGCTCGAAAACATTATGTACCCAGTGTGAGAAAATCTGTGTCACTTAAAGGCAGTAAGTAGCGGAGAAATGATTTCTATTTTATAACTCTCTTCTGTATATCTAAACGTCGCTAGGCCACCTAGCGGTGTCCCTGCAGTTCCAAACTATTTCAAGCGCTTGTGCTCCCTCTAGGGGAGCAACACAAAAAGTCAGGGCTGTCAGCATTTGGCCCGTTTTGAGCTTAAATTTTGATATCATTTGAGAGATTTAGGCTGGAGAGAGAGTTTGGTGGCTTAAGCGCCTGCCTAGAAAGCGGTCCTGAGTCTGATCCCCGGTTAAAAAAAGTACACTTTATTTGTAGTCTGAATAACTACTATGAAAATAACAATATGCAGTATATTGATTATTGTAACTCTCCTACTAACCTGTTTTGAAACTCTTATTGTTATTTTTATTTTTTCTCTTTAAAATAAAAAGTATCATTTTGCTAGGATTAGTGTTTCTAATTTGAAGCATTTCTCCAGCTTTGTCTGCTATAAAATGAACATAAAATGTTGATTCTGCTTTCTTATTATATATTTTCTATGGAGTAACGTTGTAATAAGCATATCCACTGAATAAATTGTGATAACTTCTACTGTTGAGCAGATGCATTGCTTCCAATTCTTAAGAACAACTACACATTATGGTTTTTTTATAAAAAATCTTATTTATTTATTTGGTACAGGGTCTCTCTACACAGCTGGGACTTGTAGTGATCCTCCTGTCTCGGCCTCCCCAGTACTGGGATTACAGGTGTACAGCACCATCCCCGGTTTTGGTGGCCAGCTCCATGTGAGGCTGGCACTGCATGCAGTACCAGGGATCGAACCCTGGTCCTTGCACTCACCAGGTAGGCGCTTAGACCACCAAGCTATCTCCCTGGCCCACATGTCACATTTTTATGCATTGTAGTGTTCTCCACATTTGGGTTTCTTTTTTGGGGGGAGAGGTGGAGGTTGCTGGGATGGAACCCAAGCCCTGGGCAGGCCAGGACGGTGCTGTGCTTCCCAACTATGTTCCAGCCTCCACACTTAGATTTCTGTGCCTGAGATTGAATCTCAGCTGTGAAATTACTGAATCAATGAGATCTTTTGGGAAATGACAGTACATATTTCTATGACCCTTTCCAAAGAGTTTTACCAATTCATGTATCACCAGCAAAGTAATGAAAATGCCAGTTTCAACACACGCACTTAGCACTGGGTACTACTGTTTTTAAAATACGTCGATCATTTAGTGAGACAAAAAAATTGCTATCTCACTGTTTTGATTTGAATTTCTTTAATATTTGGTAAAGTTAAAGTTTTTTCTTTCCAAGCCTATGAATTTTATTTCTACTTTGGAGGGTACTTTAGAAATCTGGTTTTAATTGTTTACATTCTCTTAGGGCCTACAAGCTCAGACATTATTAAATTCTAAATTATATTAAAGGTATATAGAGTCTAGTAAGAAACTGGCACCATAAAGTTAGCTCCAGAAGGACTACTTCCTTAGGTTCCAAGTGAACCAGAAGTAAACCCAAGCCCAATTCACTCCCTAAACCCCACTCCCAAGGAATTACATGAAAACTAAAAAGGTAATAGCACAGAGAAAGTAAAGGAAATCCCATCCGTGAGAGACGATTAACAGGAACAAGCAGTTTCTTGAGCTCTGAGTCCCCCTCACCATTCATCTTCCTGATGGACCCACAAAACAGGGTTCCCTGAATTGTTTCGGGATTGTACCAGCCCAGTCCCAGTACCTGGAGAGCTCATGGGCCCGCAGTGCCACAGCTCGGATGGGGACGGCACCGTTGTCGTAGGCATAAGAGAAGCTCAGAAACACGAGTTCTTCACAAGGTATCAGCTCCGTGCAAAGTAGAGGACCACGAGGCAGAATCGGCAAGCACAGACTGATGCGGATATCACACCACCTTCACTAGCTAAATCCTCATTTTGAACTCAGGAACCAGAGAGTTTGGGATTTATTAAAATTTCCAACTATTCATATTTTTGTCATCCACATGGCCAAGCTCAAAAACCTAACAGATTCAGAGTGTGAAACTCCTTTAAATCAGTATGCAAAAGGCAAACTACTGAATAGGAAATGGAGGGGAAAAGATTTGAACAGATCCTTCACAGGCAGGGATATCCCAAAACCGATAAACGTAGGAAGAGATGTACTGGTGATCTGCAGGTTAGAGTCTCAGTCCGATGCCACTGTATAGCTCAAGGTGATTAAACTGGTATAAAGATAGCAGGAAGTCGAGTGAGCATGCACAACAACTAGACCTTCCATACACTGCCGTAGAAGCATAGACACTTTATACAGCTTGAAGCCTGTTTCACAGTATTTGCCAAGGACAAAACTTACAATCTGGCAGTTACACTCACAGTTATATCCTTAATAGAGATACAAGTGTGTATTCTCCAAAGACATGTAAAATAATGTCTATTACTATTTGTAGTAGCCCCCATCAAGAAGCCCCCAGATGTCATCTATAATGCAATGAGTTAATATACTGTGGTAGATTCATACAGTATACTGTATAGTATAGAATACTATACAGCAAGGGAAGTAAACAAAATATAGCTCTCAACAGTGAGGTTGAATTTCATAAGCAGAGTGCTGCGTGGAAGAAATCTAGCACACACTGAATGATTCTATCTATATAAAGTTCAAAAGTGGGGAGATTATTATACGCTATTAAAACTTGAGAAAGCGGTTTCCCCTTGTGGTAAAAAGGTAGTTAACAAGAGATATAGCAGGGTTGGGGATTCTAGCAGCATTGTACTCTGGTTTTCCATCTGGGTGCTGGTTATTTAGACAGAGAAATTCATTCCCCTCTTTACTTAGAATTTCTGTACTATTCTCTATGTACATTGTGTTTCAGTAAAAATTTGAAACTTTTATAGAGACATTGAAAAAGACCTAAGTCAATTGGGAAATATACCAAATTAATCAATAAAGACAGTAAAATCTCAGTGGAAATTATGCTTTTTTCAATATTGGGTGGAACTTGGCAAACTCATTTTAAAAAATAAATTTAAAGAATGAATTTTTACAAACATATGAATCACTAATTTTTTTTTTCTTTTGGCAGGAGTGGGGATTGAAACCAGGCCCTTGCGCTTGCCAGGAGAGTGCTTATTCTACTGAGCCATCTCCCTGGCCTCCTGAATCACTAAGATTAACAAGGTTCATTTGAAAAAGAGCTAGGTGGAAGGGTTTAGTGCAGCAGGTATAAAATTACGGTGACTAAGACACACTAATGAAATAGAAACACATACAATTTTGGAAACTTGCTATGTGATATTTAGCTACACAGATGATTAAACATTTAATGACATTTAATGGGGGAGATGATATTTAGCAGGGAAAGGATAAACTTCTGGTAAATGATTCTGGAACATGGTTATGTATGTGGTAAAAACACAAAATAACCTATCTACATGATATCTTATGCAAAATAAAACTATATCATACCTTATAAAAATAAACCATAGATGGATTAAACTTCAAGAGAGGAAAAACTAAAAGCTTTATAATAATACAGAGAAATATTCCATCATTCCAAGTTCAGAAAATATCTCATACAGAAAGCATATAAAGATTAGCTACATGAGTTAGAGGATAATTTTTTTAAATTTATTAAAAGTCAAAAAGAGGTTAGAAAGACAGACTACAGAATGGGAAAAGATTTTTTGTGGCCTATAAGCAGTAAGTAAGGTGTCTACAAATCAATGAAAAAAGACAGATATTATATTAAAAACTCAGGTAAAAGATTTACAAAAAGATTATTTTCTTTTTTAAAATTTTATTTATTTATTTGTGTGTGTGTGTGGCCAGCTCAGCCCACCAGGGGGCGGGGCTGGCTGGCATGTGGTGCTGGGGGATTGAACTGCGGTCCCTGTGCTTTGCTAAGCTTGTTCTAAGTAGGTTCTTTAGACCACTGAGCCATCTCACCAGCCCCAAAAGGAGAATTTCCAAGCAGCCAATAGATGCATGAAGGGTGTGAAAATTATCATCGTCATCATCATCATCATTTTGATACCAGAGATCGAACTCAGTATGCTGAAGCTGAGCTAGCTCTGCAGCCCTAAAGCATCATTACTATCATTAACAAAGAAAATACATGAAAATCTCGGTGAGATACCATTACAAGTTTACCAGAATGGATAAAGACTGCCAATGAAGTGTTGGCAACAATGTGGAGCAGTAAGAACTATCAAACAGAACCAGCAGTGTAAACTGGAAAACAGCTCTCACGCTATCATAAAATCGAAGGTGCACAAACCTTACAGTCCTGCATTTCTAGCGGGTTTCCATAGTGCTGTGGTTATCATGTTCGCCTCATGCAGTCCTGCACTTCTACTCCTGGCTACGTGCTTTTGAGATGCTCTTGAATGATGCCCAACTCAGAACATTTTTAATTTTTAAAAAATCTTTTATTGATTTATTTGGTACAAGATCTAGCAGCTCAGACTCGTAGTGATCCTCCCAGTGCTGGGATTACAGGTGTGCACCACCAGGCCTGGTTTCAGTGGCTGGCTCGCTCGGGATCTGGGGCCAGCACAGTATGCGGTACTGGGGATCGAACCTGGGTGCTCGCGCTTGCCAGGCAGACGCTTAGACCGCCGAGCTATCTCCTCAGCCATGACACCGAACATTATTTGTAATAGGCCAATCTGGAAGCAACCCAAATGGTTATCGAAGCATGTGATACATTCGTGCAATAGAATACTATTTGGCAGGGGCCGGGGAGATGGCTCAGTGGAATAAGCACTTCCCTGGCAAGCGCAAGGGTCTGAGTTCAATCCCTGGTTCCGCAAAAAAAAAAAAAAAAAAAAAAAAAAAAAAAAAAAAAAAATACTATTTGGCAGTGAAACTACATGGACCAGAGCTGCACAGAGAGCAAGGATGACGCTCACATCTACGGCACGTTGTGCAGGACCCCAGAGCTGCTTTGCTAAGCCAGGCCACGTCGCCCTCAGCTTCTGTCGACATTTGCTGCTGATGGCGCCAACTTGGCTCCTTCGTTGGAAAACTGCCCGTGGCTCAAAGGGCACCCCCGGGACACGTTGGCCAAAGACGCACGGACATCCCCGCACGTGTCTCTGCGGGATCAACGCTGTAGTGCTCTTCAAGCGCTGCGCCCCCTCGGGGTCAGCCTGGAGCAGAACCCTGATCCTGTTTCTGCTCTTAGCTGCCTTGTTACCTGCACCCACTGATCACCGGATTCTGAGTCTTTGTCCTGAGTGCCACAAATAAAGCACTGTGCTGAGACCTGGTGCTAAGCTCGAGACAAAGATTCTAAATACACATGGATGCTGTACTCATAGGTGGTAACGAAAAAATGAGGGAATCGTTTCTCTAAAGCAGGGGAGAGTTCATGCTGGGGAAAGGGGCAGAGCTGTCTTCAGGGATGGTGCACAGAGGCCTCTCCTATCGACAATGTGCTTATTCACCTGCACGATATCTACATGGATATTCACTTTATAATTCTTCCTGTCTCAGTTACTCTTCTCTTGTTTTGCTGCAACAAATACCTGACACCCAAAATGAAGGAAGGAAAGGTTCATTTAGTTCACGGTTGCTGGAGGTTTCAGTCCGTACTCAGCTGGCTCCAAGGCACGTGGCAGAGAGCAACCTTTCATGGTGGTGGCAGAGAGAGCAGAGAGAAAGGGAGTGGTAGCAGCTCAGGCAGCTAGCTAGCTAGCTTCTCTCCTTACACTGGAAGGCAAGTTGCCTGCCCCAGGGCGGGTGCAGTGCCCACCCCCACGAGAATCAATCACAAACTCCAGAAGCTGCCCCATGACTGCATGAGGCTTTTGGGGGGACACCTAGACACAAACCATAAAATTTCCTAAGATCATGAATGCATCTTGTATGCACTGGTTAGTATATATGGCACATACCCTAAAAGCTGTGTAGTTAGATTTTTGGACTTATGTGTAAACATAAGAAGTATATAATTCTTTATGCCTATTTTTAAAAATATATTCTAATTTTGAAATGTTTTTTTCATCATATTCTATAGGGACTTAAAGTTCAACATATCAATACTTGATGAAAATACCTGTTCCATGTTATGCCTAAGATGTTTGATATTCAGACAGATAGTGAGCTTAAGCTCAATAGCCTAGGTTTATGGTAATAACAATAAGCTTGTCTTCTGGATGGTTAACAGCCTAAGTTTGCAGACCAAAATTAGAGAAAAAGGAGGGCCACAAGGAAAGCCAACAGTTTGGCTCTAGCCTTCCAAGGTCAATTAAAACTCAGGACATATGAGAACTTATACTGTAATGTCATGTAACTCAGTAGTGTCCCAAATTTTCTGATCAAGGAGATGATGGGGCCAAAGAGGAAAGTGATCTATGATGTAGAGTGTGCCTAAGGAGAGTCACATGGAGAGAAAACATTCTCTCAGGCTTTCACAGAGAGCACATTGTCCAAGCAATGGCCATGACTCATCCACATGGCTGACACTGAGAAAGGTTCTACAATCTGAGGTACAGGATCTCAGGATAAATCCTGAGAGGATTTCACTGACCTTATCAGATCCAAAAGCTACAACTCTTGTTGCATAGTCCTGCTTTACCTTGGTCTTAACCATCCAGCAGAAAAGTATAAAAATGAAGCATAAGAAGTAAAGCCATGCTGTTATGTTGAGCTGTGGGGGACTCAGGTCAACAATTTCTGACATTGCCAGTTAAGCGGAAGACCCAATACTATTATAGACTACTGAACTCTTTTAGAATATATTGCTGAGTTTACATACCTATAATATTTAAATGATGGAACTTAACAAAAAAAGGGGATACAGATGAATGTCCATTTTGTATCTGTGTATTCATAGTGGTTAGGCTAGATATATAGTTACATTCTCTTAATGAATAGAGGAATTTGTTCTAATGGTGTTTATAAATAGGATATCATGTCCGCATCTTATACAGCAATTAACCACTAGGAAGAATGTATGCAATGTGTTAATTATTGAAACTGTCCTACCAATTTGGTTTGAAACTGTCTCATTGCTATTTGTTTCTCAATAAAATTAAGGGGGAAAAAGAGCTGTGTAATTAGGAGAGGTTTTTGGTTTCTTTCTCACCTCTGTTGAGATTTTCCCGGAAGCTTCATGTAGAATCAAGGCTTATAAATATTTCATGCATCATGTTTTTCAATAAGATATGGTATGGATTTGTATAATTTGATATCCATTAATTTAATTATAACTAAATCATTGTATTAGCTAGCTCTGAAAGCAGAACACTTATTTCCAAATGTTCTAGCTTGAAACAGTATTTTTTATTTTGGGATTTTGGGGGTCAGAAATCTCTGCACAACTTGGCAGGGGCCTTCTGATTCAGGGTCTCTCATCAGGCCATGGGGAAAATGTTGGTGAGGAATTATGAAAGAATGAAATCTTGTCTTGTGCAGCAATATAGCTGACCTAGAAGATGTAATGGTAAGTGAAATAAGCCAGGTACAGAGAAGGCTCATTTTAGAAGCTGAAAAAGCTGACCTTGTAGCTATAGAGAGTAGGGTCGTGGTTGTTAGAAGCTAAGAGGACCAGGGAGAGGTCAGTTATCAGATTACAAAAATATAGTTAGGAAGATTAATATCCAGTGTGGTGTAGATTGGCTACAAAAACTGATTGTGTGTTTCAAAATAAAAATGATTTTTACTATTTTCAATACAAAGAAATATTTTCAAGGATGGATATCTTTATGATAGGTATGTTTATTTATTATTAGAAAAAAGAATTAGAAAAAAGATGTTGGTGAGGGCTGTGATTAGAGGATCCACTTCTGAGAAGGAGGACAACTGGATCCCTCCTGGCTTGGGGACAGAGAGCTTCAGTCCTTGCTGGCTGTTGGCCAGGACCTTCCTCGGCATCCTGCCCTGTAACCCCTCCCCACCCCTGTGGCTTGCAGTGCAGAGGCCATTTTCCTTCAGATGAACCACAGGAGGCTTTCCCTGTAACCTAACCAGGAACATGACATCACAGATGCTCCTTGCTGTGTTCCCACAAGGCTCCAGGTCCAGCTCACACTGGGGGCGCAGGGATTACCCAAGGACATGAATACTGGAACCTGTGGATTTGAATGTCTCCCCCAAAGCTCTTGCATTGAAAACTCAGTCCCCAAATTCACATGTTGATGGTAGGTGGAGCCTTTGGGATGTGGTTAGGGTTAGATGAGGTCGTGAGGGTGGATGCCCCATGGTAAGGATTAGTGGCTTTATTTATTTTACGGTGGTGGGGATGGAAAAGGTTGGTAGCTTTATAAGAAGAGCAAGATCATCCTCTTTCCAAGCTGCCCATCCCTGTGATATAATTTACTGACTGACTTCTCCTGTGTTGTTTTGAGAACTGCTAATTACCATTAAATAAAATCTTGGAAGACAGGCATAAACAGCTGGGTCATAAGTTCAGGACTAACAGTCAAATTTCAGCCCATACCTGAGTTTGGGGCTCTTTTTGAAACATAGTTCATTTTCTTATCCTACAGTATGATGTTACAGATGGTGGCTATCCCTCAGTGTCACCTGCTGGTCCTAGGATGGGGTGGCTCTGGAGAAGTCACATGTTTTTGTAGGTGCCTCCTGGGCTCCCAAGTGAATATAGGTGAGTTTCTGTTTCATACATAGTCTGTCCTTACCATCCAAACTAAAGACATAGGATTTTTGCCTAGTTGATAAAAATCCATCTGATTGAGTGATGTAGCAATAAAAATGCAAATTTATTTGAATGAAATGTTCTTTCTATTTGATCTAATTTGACTGGGGGTGAGGCATGAAATCATTCATGAAAAATAGCAATATTTTGATTTCTCTTCTACTTCTTTAATACTTTGTCCTTTGTTTTTATTGCCATAATAACTCAGTGTTCACTCCTGATTGTATTGTAAAGCTGATTTGTGTGTGTGTGTGTGTGTGTGTGTGTGAATATCTGAGATAGCACATGCTGGGATTATAGGCATGTGCCACCATGCCAGCTGGTTTTTAAAAATCATTTTAAACTCATTGCCTTATGTTTGGCTTTACCTAATACTGCTTTTACTTCGCATATGAAGGTTAGATATTTGGTTCCATTTTTTTATCTTTATCTTTTTAAGGATCATTTTAGTTTAGATGTGGCAATCATAGCAAAATTATTACAATTCTTAAAAAACTGAAATGAGAACGGAGTTTGCTTTTAAGACAAAAGCAAACCTTCTCAATTCACTGTGGTTTGTGTCTTACTCCTCTGTTGTACTGATAAGAAGTGATGTCCGCAATCTACCAACTTTGTCCTTTCCCAGGTGTCTGTCTAGCCTGCTAGACTAACCTCCAACATCAATGATCTGATTTGGGGCCTTGTTGATGCAAAATCTAAGCCTTGCACTGCAGCACATGGTACCATTTTGCACTACATTGTGTGATTTTTAACTTTATCCTGTTTTTCCAATGAGATTCTTAGGATTTTCTTTGAATGTAAGAGCCTCATAAGACCCTATGCACTTAATTGGGATGAAGGAAGGGAGATAAGAAAGGAGAGGGAAAATCATGTCTGTATGTAAACAGGATAGCTAGGCTGATTGTGCTAATAATTTCTATTTGTTTATTGAAGGGAACAGTTAATGCTTAAAAATTTTATTTTGACCAACTTTATATGCTTATATCTGGTAATCTGAGCAATTAATTTGAAGACAACAATGTACAATATAAAAACCATGTTTTGAGTTTCTATCATCTTGTTTTTCGAATTTCTGTATTGCTCCTAATGTTTCATCTATTTTTCTTTTTAATTTTCTTTAAAATAAAAGACTCAGGACCGGCAGTATAGCTCAGTGAACTAAGTGCTTGTAGGTTAAGCGCAGGGGCCAGGGTTTGATCCCTGGCTCTGCATGCCATGCCAGCCCCACCCCGGGCGCACTGAGCTAGAGATGGAGTCCAGGCGAGGTGGCACGTGCCTGTAATCCCAGCACTAGGGAGGCAGAAATCAGGAGAATTGCTACAAGTCTGGGCTGTGTAGTGAGACCCTGGGGGCGGAGGGGGGGGGGGAAACACACCCTAAAATAAAAGACTCTCTAAGTTTGATTTAAAATTACTTTCTGGGGATGACCAAATAGCTCAGAGGATTAAAGCACCTATAAGCAGGCGCAGGACCGGGGGTTCGATCCCGGAGCCTGCAGTGCTGGCCCAGCCCTCTCCCCCACCCCCCAGAGGCGCTGAGATGGCAACTGAGACTGGGCATGGTGGCGCACGCCTATAATCCCAGCACTTGGGAGGTTGTAAACAGGTGGATCACTATGAGTCCGATCTAGTAGTGAGACCCTGAACACCTGGTAGACCCTTCCCTAAAAAAAAAATATATATATATATATATATATATATATATATATATATATACTTTCTAATCAAATTTTACTTGATTCTGATTTATTGTACTCCCTGGCTTTGACATTGAATTAATAACAACAGCAACAATGACAAAATCAAATTTATTTCTTTTCATTCTTTGATTTGACACTACAGTGAGAGTGAGACAGGATCTAAAGGCCCCTGTTATGAACATTTCTGAGGCTGAATGAATCCTGAGTTCATTCAGCTTTTTGATGGCCTAGAAGGTTGGAATGCTCACCTTGCAGATATGGGTGAGACCTGCGGATTTCACTGAGGTAGGCGGTGGTGCAGAGGTAGATTGGGGAGCCCCAACCACCCCCCTTACCTGTGAGCTGGGCTCTGCTCCCCGGGGAACACCCAGGCCAGCAACACCAGCCCCTTGGGAACGAGTAAGTCCAAGGGAAGGTGGGTAGACGAATTACGGACCCGCCCCTATGCTGACACAGTAGGAGAAAGCTCTGCCCCAGCCTGCAGCACGGGCCTGGAGCCCCGGGATCCTCCAGCGGGAGCAGGCGCAGAGGCCTGTATGGCTGCGGAGGTCCACAGCCACTCCTGGGTTTGGTGTTCGCAGGATTTCTCTGCTGCTCAAAAGTTTCAGGCATGCCTGGCCCGATGAGCCTCGGAGGGTGTCCCGGGCTCATTTGACAGCTGTTAACATCTGCCTCCTTCTGGGCCTGGCTGGGTAGAGTATTTCAACGGCACACCGTAATCCAGCAACTTCAGTTTTCAGTCTTTAACTGTGGTCCACTGCCCAGATAAATGTGGATCGTGAAGGGAACAGTACAGGACCCTGAGAGAGACTCCTCCCCTGAGCTGCTCAGGCCCTCGAAGCTGATCAGGGAGCGCCTGTACTGCAGAAGCTCGCTTCCTCAGCAGGGAGCCTGCTCTAGTGCACACACTGCGCAGCTGCACAGGGCCCCCCCAAGCCCCGCCATTCTCTCTGGTGTCCCCACCCGCCCCACCCACGCTCAGCGCTACCAGCAGATGCTGCTCAATTCCATCCAGCTGTCTCTAGAGTGGCAGCCCTCCATCCACTCCACACGCCTCTGCTCCAAGGGGGCCCCTGCTGCTCTTTCGGCCTCCTCTCCTACCCCTTGTGGTCCCAAGTCCCAAGCTTCTACCAAAGGAAGCTCCCAACTAAGCCCAGACTCACCAGCTCCTTCCCTCCAGTGTTTCCCTGTGCAGACCCTTCCTGTGGGCTGAAAGCTCTTGAGGAAAGGTCTTGCCCATGCCTTCCTCCCCTTTGCTCTGTTCTCTCTCTCTCTCTCTCTCTCTCTCTCTCTCTCTCT
>NW_004524678.1:2727778-2775196 GCF_000260255.1 Octodon degus
CTCTCTCTCTCTCTCTCTCTCTCTCTCTCTCTCTCTCTCTCTCTCTCTCCTGAGCTATCTCCCCAGCCCTACTTCATTCTCTCACAAAACAACTTCATGTTAATGAAATGCACTGATTTTAAAACTTGAAAGATACATCCTCTGTGTGTGTGTGTGTGTGTGTGTGTGTGTGTGTGTGTTCCATAAGAAGAAATGTAATAAGGGGCTGGGGAGATAGGCAGTCTAAGAGCCCGCCTGGAAAGCACAGGACCTGGGTTCGATCCCTGGTACCACATGCTGTGCTGGCCCAAGCCTTGCAGCCCACCAAAACCAGACACAGTGGTAGATGCTTGTGATTCCAGCGCTAGGGAGATGAGACAGGAGGATGAGCTGTGTAGCTAAACCCTATACCAAATAAATAAATAAATAAATAATGTAAAAAAAGGGCCGGCCGGGTAGTTCAGAGGATTAAGTGTTTTCTACACATCCACATTTGTAGATTTTACCTTACAATAGCTTGTACCATTCTGTTTTTACTTGTTATACATCTTCTTAATATTTATAAATTTAAAAAAATTGTCAGTTATTTGAAATACCTTTTAGTGGCTGAGTGTTTAAATATATTATATTCATAGATGCAGATGTGAAAGTTTGTTTAGCCCTTGGTCATTTTTTTTGTTGTTCTAACAAGTTAAGTGCTATAAAAGAAGGTTTGGAGTCTGATCTGCCACCTCTCTATTTCTGGGAGTTGGTAGCAGGGGGCATTACTAGAGTAACAGGGAAGAATCCTTTAGGTTCCTAAGTATGCTATCAGCTTACCGCTAAGAAAGGGCGCGCAAAGCCCAAACACATCCAGGGAACATGGGTGTTCCTCCGTGGTTTTTATGACTAATAATTTTCTTGTTTAGTTTTTGATTATTTGATTTTACTTTTGTTTCTTTGGTTACATGGGCTATGTCTCTACATGGATGAACCATCTGTGTCGGGTCTTGTTGACTCTATTTCTTTCACTGTACTTTGCAGTTTTTTAGTTGGGGTTAAAATCTGTACCTGGAGAACAAGTGTTCAGTGAACTAAATCAGATGCAGAAGCTTACATGTTGTATGGTTTCTTTTATACCAGAAACCCGATGTATAAGTAAATTAAAAAGCAAAAGAAAAGATAGAAAATCAGAAATGGAGATGGCGGTTTTGCAAATGGGAAAGAGACCAAGAAAGGAGGGCTGGCCAGATAGCTCAGTAGATTAAAGCACCTACTTAGGCAGGCGCAGGTACTGGGGTTTGATCCCTGGTGTGCTGTGCCAGCCCCACCCTCAGGAGCTGAATGAGACCGGGTGTGGTGGCCTGTGCCTGTAATCCCAGCACAAGTAAGGCTGAAAATACAAGGATCACTACGAGTCCGATCTGTGTAGTGAGACCCTATTGACCCTGCACTAAATACATTAAAAAAGAGAGAGAAAGACCAAGAAATGGAGGGAGAGGAGATTTAAAAAAAAAAAAAAACAAAAAGAAGGGGTGTAATGTCAATGTCCCAGCTCCTCACAATGAATGGGATCGTTATGCACCACAAATATGCACTAACAAAAATTGAAAATTATAAAACTGTCTGTTTCCTTTCAACGCCTGCCCGAAGCCTCCCTCAGGTAGGCCCCAAGCACAGCCTCTGGCATCCCATGTTGCTGGACTGAGGCTGTGCTTACCGCTGGCAAGTTCTACACCGCACTACAACTCTTTGCAGTCCTGCCGTCCTCCAGGGGACAGCCGAGAACTCGCTGGCCAGGACCGAGTCATTTTTTAACTCAGCACCCAGTCCGTCAATGGTTTGGTGTCAAGTCTGTGCCGTTTATCTAATGAAGTAACGAATAAACTCTTGGAGATCGCTGCAGAGTTGATTTTATATTAACATGCACTTTATGAGGACAGCGAATTGGCATTTTATATAAAATAGAGAGAGACAACTTAAGCTCTTGGATAAACCTAACATAACATAAATGCTAGAAAGACAGTATGATTACATTGTTAGAGATTGAAATATTGCTGATGATTTGCTCTAAAAAGGGAAGCCCTTTATTTGAAGAAAGTAATTTCCTCAGCAAATATTATAAAATTATGTTTATTGATTCATCTGGAACCTTATCAAATTATCTGGACAATCATCATAACACACCTTTCAGAAGGGCAGTACAAAATAAGATGCATTTCTTCTGATAAAAGAAAAACATGCATACTCACACGAGAAGTATACAATGAAAGCTAAGCTTCCAAAACAGTAGCATTTTTCATTATGTCACGCTCTCCAATTATACCTCTGATCTTCCTAGTCAGGCTTTTCACAGCTTTGCTCTACAAAAACATTTACATATTACTTGGTTAATACCATCTCTGAGACATTGCAAAAACCAAGAGGAAAACAATGAGGTTGTGCTGAGGCTGGGAATGGGTCTTCGCTCTAGCAAGAGATGACTCCAGTGTAGCAGCTCTCTGTCTCCATGTTAGAGTTGGAGTCTGTTGGGCACAAAGGGACTCCGGAGATGCTAGGCTGTCCCAGAACCCCCTGGTCTGTGCTTTTCCCAAAACTGAAAGCTCTTGCCACCAGCTGGGTAGAGTTTCCCCCACTTCTCCCTTAGGGTTGTAGTGTCACTACCTTTGTAAACTGTTCACAGTGCAGTTAAAGTGCTCGGTTGTGCTCCTTTTGAACCATATCTTGTTCCAGTTTTGAAGGCACTGTTCACAAAAGGCTGATAACATCTGTCTCTCCAAAGAGCAGAATACCTCTTGCTGTGATGAGTGGTGTTAAAGTCACTGTCACTATGCTCTTCTGACC
Organism: Octodon degus; assembly: GCF_000260255.1. Taxonomy (NCBI): domain Eukaryota; kingdom Metazoa; phylum Chordata; class Mammalia; order Rodentia; family Octodontidae; genus Octodon; species Octodon degus. The sequence continues at coordinate 2,730,581 of NW_004524678.1, forward strand.
CACTAGGTCCTGGGCAGACTTCTCACTGGGACACATCTGAACCCAGTAGACATGGCTCTTGGTTCATAGTAGACAGCTGTCCCTTCCATTGTTCTTCCAAGACCCATAAAGTCTCCCCCCAAAGAAGCCATCAACAGGATAGTTCCAAACACTGAGAGGACATTTTACAACTCCCAAACATTCATTCCTACTGACACCTTTGCCTCTATACTGTATTTCAAATACAATAAATTTTGCTTCTCTGAGTTGGGGACGCAGTTGTATGTAACTTCATGTCTACGGATAGCTTTGGGTCTCCACCTGAGGCAGGCAGTGTCCCCAGGTGGTGGCTGGGAAGTCTTCCACGTAGTTGGCCTGGTTGCATGTCTAATTTCACTTCTCTGAAAAGTACCTGTAATGCAGGCCATACTTAGTCCAACTGACACAGAAAATAACTCCTTGGGGCAATTATGATATGAATTAAACAGTCAGGTTTCACTGGAAATACATAGCAAAGACACTGCTATGTTTTTTAGATAACACTAGTTATCTATTGTAAACAGTGGTGTTTCTATTGTATTTAAGTATGACTTAAGATTTCTCTCAAAACTTAGGGACAACAGGCACAAACATTGGAACAATTAATATCATTGCTACGACTTAAAAAATTGTTTATGACATACAAAATTTTAATTCTGTTAACATGAAATGAAACAAGGCACCAAAACAATTCACGAACAAGTGCCAACATTTCCATTAGACATATCAAGTAGTTCTGAAGGTAAACCTAGAAGTTTTTGTCGTGGGAGATAAATTTTAAGGATTTAGAAGATAAAGTTGTGTGATTTGTTTTTAGTTGTGAGTTATTTCTTTGAAAACGTGATGCATCCTTCAGTTTCTCACACAGAGGGAACCTACGTCACAGACTGGATTCCATGTTATTTTGGCAGAGGTGGTTGTGCCAGTTCCTATACAGAAGAGGTCTTATGAAAATCTTATGAAAAAACATCCGAAATACTGAAGTTCTGAAAATGATAAAGATCCAAGGGTCTATGATGGAAATCACAGAGAGAAAACGCAAGGCGAGGAGGTCCTCTGGCTCTTCTCGGGCAGCTTTAAAGGCTCCGTAGTAAGCGCGATACTGTTTTGAGGAAAAACATTCTGTTATGATATGAACAGTTGATGGCAACAATGGATTCCCTTTGCTTCCCTTTCTATAAGTACATGCTGGCTTAGCTGGAAAAGCTCCTTTCTGGCACATTTACAAACAGCTGAGGGCATCGCAGCTGATGGGAGGGGTGGGGGCCTGGAAGTGGAGAACTGGAGGAATGGGCAGGAGCCAGGCTCTGATGAACTCCCTGGAGCTCGAGGGTCCTGTCAGACCATGAAGACTCATGGAAGCTTCCAGAAACAGATTCTTTCTCCAGCCTGTCCTCCCTCCCATACTTCATTCAGTCCTCCTTTCATTGTCTGTTTCTTATCCCCTCTCGGCTTACTTGGAAATAAGTCCCCTTGCTCAGTGTCACATGTAGAGATATCAGAAGCTCTGAATTGACATGAAGGACTAAGAAATTCTCACAGGACAATGAGAAGGTATGAGGCGCCTTGAAGAGGGAACCAGCCGCCTCGTGAACATGGCCCCGTCACTCGTGGCACAGAAGATGGACTTTCCTGCACTGATATCCTCTTTTTCAAATTGAGGGCAAAACAGGCAGAAAAATAAGAGCCCACTTTCCTATGGCCAGAGTATCGTCTCAGGCTTCCCTGAGGGCCCTGTGGCCCTCTTGGAACCCTCCACGAGCTCCAACTGTGGTTGTTCCCGACATCTGCCCCACGCTGCTGTGTGGAGCCACCCTGCCCTGCCTGCTCCTCCGCCTGATGTGGTCACCTTCTCTTTTTGCCATTACACTCCCTGTGCCTGCTGAGATTCTAAACCCATACTGGGCCAAATGGATCCTAATGGAACCAAAATGCGGCAAACCGAACATTACAGAAGCAGGAGGGAACACAGATAAGTGCAGAGAGCAGACCTGTTCAGGCCATCAGGAACAGCTCGGGGAAGATGGATTTGCCCATAATCATTTCAAAACCCTTTCACTTCCTTCTCCACGGAGCAGCTCAGCGGGCTCGTCCACTCCTACTGAGTGCCCTTAGCAAGATGCCTTTTGTTGACTCAGCTGTTACTCAGAGCTGGACACCCTTTTCTGTCACTGTTGCGTAAAAGTAATCATAGCCATAATAACAGCCAATATCCACAGCCAGCCTGTACTTCTAGGTACTTTTCTAAGTACTTTAAAACATTTATTTTATCTTTACAAAAACATACAAAGTAGATACAATCCTTATCCCCGCTGCAAGTGTGGAAACAGCCTCCACGCCCAGACAGGACCTCCCTTCCAGGTGTCCCTCGCAAATGACTCTTTCTGACTCTGGGTTGGAGTTCCCTGCTTGGATGTGTGACTTCAGGGAACTGGCTCCCTCACCTTTACAAGGATGACCTTCGGGGCCAGCCAAATAGCTCGATGCATTGAAGCGCCTGCAAGCAGGTGCAGGGGCTGGGGGTTTGGTCCCCGGGTCTGCCGCGCCGGCCCCGCCCCCTGGAGCGTGCTGAGATGGTGATTGAGACTGGGCGTGGTGGCGCGCACCTGTAATCCCAGCTCTTGGGAGGCTGTAAACAGGCGGATCACTACGAGTCCAACCTAGTAGTGAGACCCTGAACACCCTCCAGACCCTTCCCCTCCCAAAAAAAGACAAGGACAACCATTGTACCTAAGCTTCCAAGATTCTTGTGAAAGTTAAGTGCAGAAGTACCTTGAGAACAGGGTCTAGCATGTAGTAAGAACTCAGTAATTAGCTGGCGTTATTATTTTATCAACCTAGGGTGGCCTCAGTCTGCCCTGTGACACTAGCCACTCCACACCACATGCAGGCGATATGGTGACTTTCTCATTTTGCATTCTCACAATGAACCACAGGATGTCCCGGCTGTGGTAGGTACCAGGTACCACCGAGTGACACTCAGATGACAGTATGCTGTATGCTTTGGTTGATTTAGTAAAACAGCATGTTATGTAAGTTTGCTTTATATATGCCACTTCGTCTTCCAAGTGTAGTATAGTAAAGTATATGTCCAATTATGTGAGAATAGCTGATTAGCTGGGGTCTAGGCAACTGTGATAATTACAACAAAGCATTTTATTTCTACGCAGTATTTATCTCTACGTCTATCCTTGTAGGTTATCTGCCTTTTTTCTTTGTGCTTCTGGGGGTCAAACCAGGACCTCACACATACTAAGCATGAGCTACACCCAGCCCACTGCTTGTCTGTATTTTGAAGTCATTAGGTTTGTATGAAAAACGGACAACTCTGCACCTGTCACTTTAAAAGTGGCTCAATCTCACATAATCGATGTGAGAACAGCGCCCTCTGTTGGGTTTAGGGGTCACTGAGAAAATGTTGCTGTTGTTAGCTAGGTGGAAACCGGCAGGGGTAGTAGGGCAGAGCGTGTCTCCAGGGCTCTCCTTTGCCGCAGCTTGCAGTTGTCTTTTGAGCCACTCAGGATTCACATCTCGGCTCCATCTGTGCCTCCTCATCCCTCCCAACCTCTATGGGTGTCTAAGATAAAAAAGAACATTGATGACAGTATGTTAAATGCATCACAGCATGTGTTGCAAACGGCCTCTAAGGTTCACCCCGTATCCGCTATAGCAGCTTCCTGCTGCAACATTGCAAGTTTGAAGACAATCTATTTAGTGTCTTATCCTCATCGGGTATCATTGTGAGCTCAATGTGTAGGGGTCTCCAATATCTAGGCAGAGTCCACAAGATCCTCCCATAAATAAGATGCCATTTGGTCCAATGTTTTGGTGCATGCCTGTGATCCTAGCTGCTTGGGAGGCTGATGCAGGACAATCCAGGGTTCAAGGCCAGCCTGCGCAAGTTAGTGAGATTTTTGTCTCAAACCTAATAATTGTGGCTGAGAAGATCTCAGTGGTACAGTGCTTGGTGAGCGTGGGTCAGGCCCTGGGTTCTATCCCCAGGATCCTTTTTCATTTTTTTCACTTCCAACCTCTCACCAGTGAACAGTGAGTTTTATGGAGCACACATGACACATAACAAACCACCTTTCGATGGCTGACGGCATATGATCTTGCATACATTACTCTTGGCTTGTTTAGAGCTTTCTAAAGCAGTAGGCTAATGACACAAATGTGTTTCCAGCATCTCAGCATGTTTTTTTCTGTTTCATCTGCTATAATCTCTGTAACTGTACCATGTCTATTTTGTTTTCCTTGTATCAGTGCAAAAACAAGAGAAGTAAATTGTGTCATCTTTAGTAAAAATATTTAAAATTTCTTAGTTCTAATATCTATCATGATAAATGCTGATAACATTATTCACAAAGATATAAGTTCTCTGGATCCTTAGTAATTCTTAAGGGATTCCCAGACCTTAAAAACCCCTGCCACTATCTCTGAGAAAATCATCTTTCTTTCTTTTTCCTTTTTCTTTTTCTTTTCCTTTTTTATTTTATTTTATTTTATTTTATTTTATTTTAGGGAAGGGTCTACAGGGTCTTCAGGGTCTCACTACTTGATCGGATTTGTAGTGATTCTCCTGTTTATAACCTCCCAAGAGCTCGGATTACAGGCGTGCACCACCATGCCATCTCAATTGCCATCACAGCGTGCCCTGGGGGAGGGGCCGGCATGGCAAGCCCAGGTAATCGAACCCTGGCCCTGCTTGCAGGCACTTTAATCTGCTGAACCATCTGGCCGGGCCTTATATTTCTTGATTAATTTGTTAAATCCAGCAGGTGTTAATAACAGATGAAAGTTGTCATTTGTGTTGATGGTGAGACTAACTGCTGAGGACAAGCACTGAGTTAGGTGAACACACACGTGCACATACACACAGCTACACACACACGTAGGGGGCTGATATTCTTTTTCCAAAAGGCTTGGGACCAAAAAGTGTTTCAGATTTCAAATTTTGTTATTTTTTTAGTTTGGAATATTTGCCTGTACAGAAGAGGGGGTCTGAGCCAGAATCCAAGGCTAAGCAGGAAATTCATTTGTTTCACATTTAGTGTACACTGACCATCTGAAAGTGCTCTTAGACACTAGTTACAAGGCACCTGCTTTGTGACAATGACTCATCACAAGGGGTCAGGTGTGGAACATTTTCCTGTAGCACCGTGTTGGCACTCTGAAAATTTCAGATTTTGGAGCATTTTGGATTTTCAGATTAGAGATGCAAAGAGAGAGAGAGAGAGAGAGAGAGAGAGAGAGAGAGAGAGAGAGTAAATTTTTAAATCTCTACAACTATCTTCCAGAACTAGTATGGTTATTCTCACCCTACAAATGAGGACACTGTGGTCACAAGAATAAATAAGTTACTTTCCTAGTGACTCCAGTGGTGAGGCCTGACTCAAACCCATGATGACACCAAATCTCTTGCCCTTCCTAGCAAATGGTAGCATTTGTGAAGAGGGCTCTCTGCATTATGTGTATTTCATACTTTATGCGATTATTAGAGTCATTTTCAAGTCTGTTATTTCCTTTAGTCCCCACAATGCCCCATGAGATATTTAGATCTGAGAGACATGAAAAAAGGCAACCCTCTTTCCTCTGTGTCATGCTGCTTTCTGCATTGTTTTTACTAAAACATTCAAACTCAGGTCAAAAGTTGTATACTTTTGGCTCTGGTTTACATTGATGACAGCATAGCTAAGAGAGGTTTCAATTTTATTACAGTGGCCTGCAAAGCTTTTCTGTAATGATATAGCTCAAACTTTTACTTTTGTATGTCAAGTGGTAAAATCATGAATATTTGGCAGTTACTACAAAAATAAGGGAAAACTACATTTCCATCATTTTTATTGATGACATTCAAGATATAATATAATCATAACTGAGTACAATGTTTTAAAATATTCACCTATGAAGGAGATGAAATTTCTTTTTCTTTTAATTGGAAAAGTATTTGGGTTAACTGGGGCTCAAAATTTTGGGTTGATTGAAAATATTCATTTAAAATATGTTATATATTTATAGCAAGCCCCCACAATGAATGTAGTCACTAGGTACTGCAAACATGTACAAAAAAAATTAAAATTTGTATTATTAACTTCACATTTTTACAGAAAGCAGGCAGGACTGACAGCCTCCTGCTGGAGAGCGTGGTTCTACACACAGGACCCCGAATCAGCATTGCCAGTCAAATCTCAAAGCTGGTCAAGAGTGACAATCTTCAGAAATGCTCTAATTTGAAATCTTGGAGGAATGAAGGTTTGGTCAACTTTATTTTTAAAAACCAGCTGATGATTCGGAACAAGCTAAAGTTTGAGAATCGTGGATTTATTTCTATGCCTGTGTTTGTTTGAATTCTGATCTTACCCCTGCAGAATGCTGCTACCCACTAAGCTGCCCCCTCAGTTGAGGCATTTATTTAAAATGAAGTCACTTCACGTCTCCCTGTCACCCACCATTAAAAGTGACATCCTACTCTGCAGCACCACAATAAGAAGCTTTCCTAGTCCCAGAAGTCTCAGGGCTGCAGTGACTTTGCACGGAGCATAAATACACTTTATATAAATATTGTTTTTGTTGGACCTCTACATCGCAGGCGGGGACAATGCTTAAACAGTTTTCTTGGTCCCCCAGCCACTACAGGGTGTCTGGGCTTCCCCAGAATTAAAATAAAAGAACGTAATTCAAACTCCACTACCGTCTTCTTCATAGATTGAAACCCTAGTCGTGGCTTTCAGGCCTCCTCCCTTGCCAAGATAGAAAGAGAACGTGTCAAGACAGGTTGTCAAAACGCTACCACAGCTGAAAACTACTTACAACAAACAGCCTCTGCGTTTGTCTCCACCACCCCTGGCTACAGTAGACACAGCTGCCGCCGCCGTTCCTCTTAATTTTATGCAGTTTTTTTTCCCCTCCTGAAACTAAATCTATGTTTTAGTTACTCCCTTCCGCAAGTGGCTCAGACATATTCGAAAGCTCCCCTCGTCCCTTTCCAAGCCAACACGCTATAGAAAACTTGTAGGCGCTGTTCGCCGGTTCCTGACCCACTCACACCACAGGCAGGGCTGGCAAATTCAGCTCCACCTAGCGGGCAAGAAAAGGCAGGGGAGCCCCGCGGCCAGGCCAAGAGGAGCCCGGTTCTCCTCCTCCAAGGTTCTAGGCGCAAACCCAGCGGAGAGCTCGCCAGAGGGCAGCGGGAAGGGGATTCTGTGGAGCGGAAAGGGCTTCGCTGAACTGGGGACACTACCAAGTTTGTGTTTCTTTTCTTTTTCTGACTTTCCCTCCTCTGGCTCAGCAAGTGGTGCTTCGGAGGGAGTCGGACTTGGGAGCACAATGACCCCACTCCCTGCCGAGGACGCAGCTCCGCCCTCCCAGCCCGGCACCCACGATAGGCGCCAGCGCCCCGGTTCCCGCAGCCTCAGCTGCCTGCGACTCACGACTAAAGGCAGGGTGCACATGGTGAAGAGCACGGTCATGAGGGCCAGCAGCAACAGGTGGTCCAGCTCCTCCAGGGGGTGCGGAAACGCCTCGCTGGGACGGCCGCCCGGCCCTGCGCGGTCCCGGAGGCCACAGCAGCGCGTGTGCCGGCGCAGGCGCTGGTGCATGGTGTAGAGGCTGCGCATGGCGCCCAGGTTGCACAGCACGATGGCGAGCACCAGCAGCGCCATGAGGCTGGAGTACAGCACCGAGTAACCCTTCACCTTCGGCGAGTCATCTCCCGACACCATCTGGATGAAGCACCAGGTGCCGGGACAGTACTGCACGAAGTCCCCGAAACCCGCGAAGGGCAGCGCGCAGAAAGCCAGGGTGAAGGTGCCCACGGCCGGCGCCACGAGGGCGCCCCGGCGCAGGGTGATGTGCCGCTGGTAGAAGAAGGGGTGTCCCAGGGACAGCCAGCACTCTAAGGCCATGGCTAAGAGCTGAAGTGTCGAGGCGAGCCCAAAGAAAGACATGATGAAGGCGAAGGCTTGGCACAGCGAGTGGCCCTGCGCGGGCACCAGTCCCCGAAGGCTCCGGTTTTGCGCGTAGGCAGCCAGCACCACCGGGCTCACCAGGCACTTGCCCAGCAGATCTGTGACGGTCAGGCCGCACACCAGCACGTAGAAGACCGAGGGCTGCGGGCGCGGCCGGCAGGACCCAAGCCCCGAGCGCGCCAGCAGCCCGAGGGCCAGCAGGTTGCCCAGGAGGCCGGCGCTGAAGAGCACCCCGCCCACTGTCGCCGAGTTGCCACTCTGGACCGAGACGGTGGAGTTGCAGGGGTAGAAAGCCATCTTCATGGCCGGTTGCAGTGAAGGCTGCGGGCGGCCGAGGCCCGGCCCGGGTGCGGAGAGCCCCTCGCACCCTTGGCGCAGCTGGGTGCAGGGGCAGCGCCGGTGCGGAAGCTCCGCGGGCGGCTGGGTGCGCCCACGCGCCGGGCGCCTCCTATCTCAGTTCTCGGTCACACCTCTCAGACCGGGAGGGCGGGACGCGCGGCCCGGGGCGCACCCTGTGCGGTCCCTGCAGAGCGCCAGAGCTCAGCCTCTGTGCGGGGATTTCAGGACCAGCAGAGCCAGGTACCCCGAGTCGGAAGGACAGAGGAAAGTGGCCAAGAGTCCGTGCGGCCAAGACCCTTCCTTTAGGCGAGGCCAGGCGAGAGAGGAGCTCTGAGACGAGAGGAAACGAAGCGGCAACCGCGAGGGAGGACGGAGCTGGACCAGTGGCGGCCGCTGTGAAACTGTGCTGCAGGCCGAGAACTCCCTAGAGGAGCAAGCAAGAAGGAGGAGCTGGATGGAGAAAGGCTCCCGCCTGCCGTCAGGAATTAGTGGGGTGAGGAGGAGCTAGGGTAACTCATATTTGCATCACAACAAAATCCTGCCTAAACCCCCTAGACCTGGAGCTTTAGCAAGATCTCTTGGGACCTGCCCAAGGCGACGAACGGGGAAGGGGCAGAGCTCAACCTGGAACCGGACCTCGGATTTAAGGATGCGCCTGTCTTCCACGGCTCCTCCCCGCGAGAGGCTGGCCAAATTTCAGAGCCAGAGAAAGCCTGAGCTCTGAGCAGGGCAAGCCGAGAGGTGATATTGGTACCCTGAATCTCAGTGCCAGGCAGACCGGGTGGGAGGAGCCGCTTAGCAGCTCTGATTTCCCTCTTCTGTGGCTTACTGCCAGTGTGGCCCCAGGAACTCCCAGCGCTAACGTCTGTGCTACCAGAGCTATGCTCTGTGGAAGCTTGGAGGACACCTGTTAAGAGAAGATGTACAGGAAGGTCCCGCAGCGCGCAGTCACCACGATCATCACGAGATGGAAAGCTGACTCAGCAGCTGATAAATAAGAACAGGCTTTAGCATGGATTTAGAAACCTGAGAGTAACTTAGAGCTTTTTTCACTCCTCTGCTGTGGGACCCCCGAGAAACATTTCTTCCCTTCTGGCTTTGACTTAGCTGCGTCAAAAAGGCAAGGAATTTAACTGTGATTTATTTCTCCCGTTGACATTTAACAACCAAAGGGCTGAAACTGGTTTTGAGTGTGGAATTTGAGGGGATAACTGGGGCCATGCTGGATAAGGAAATACATTAGGCTTGGCCTGAAGAGGCCCAGTTTTGGCTCTGGGCCTGTGCTGATGGACAGAACAGGGAAGGAGGACAGGACACAGAGGCTTCGGATGTGAGGGACTGGAGGTGGGGTCGGGGCAGAGAGGCTAGCTCCAGGCAGACAGCTGGCAGGGACTCCCGCCAGGGCCTGGAGAAGATGAGTCGGAGCTTTGGAATTGAGCAGTTCTGAACCCTACCACTTGCTGTGTGACCCTTGGTTAGTGACACAATCTATCTCATAAATTGGATGTGGGAATTTTGTGACCTTAGAGGGTGGTGGTGAGATTGAAATAAAAATGAATTGCTTGGCATAGAATAATAAAAGTAGCAAGAACTACTACTTATGGGCACTTATATATGCTGGACACTAAGCCTTTCACACGTACGCACTCAACAGCAGACCCTGTATGGGACTATTTGTTTTGCTTTGTACCTTCTCTTCTATCATCTCTAGCAAAAAATGATGGGTTCGGAAGAGCCCCACTTGAGCTGATAAAATAGAAGGAGAAAGAAGCTCTAAAAACCAAAAAATCCATGAATCTGATGAAAACAGAGATCTCCTAGACAGACAGACAGACAGACAGACAGACACACGTGCACAGCTTACACTGATTTCAGGGGATTCACGGTGTCCTGAAGTCCCACTGTGGTATCCAGAGGAGGCCCAATGGAGCATGGCACAACAATCCTTGCTCGAAGTGGGTGTTTCCCCAAAATATATGCACATCAATTCTTTAAAAAAAAAATTTTTTTTTAAATCTTTATTTGGTATAGGGTCTTGCTATGCATCTGGGTCTCGTAGTGATCCTCCTGTCTCAGCCTCCTCAGAGCTGAGATTATAGGCATGTGCCACCATGCCCGATTCTGGTGGCCAGCTCTGCACTGGGCAACACAGCATGTGGTACCGAGGATGGAACCCGGGTCCTTGCATTTGCCAGGCAGGCTCTTAGACCACCGAGCTCTCTCCCTGGCTCCCCACCTCAATTCTTGACAATTTTATTATTAGTAGTAGTAGTATTGTCATAACTTCCTACACCTCCCCATCCCTTCTAGTGTGGGGACAGAGGAGCCCCAAAATATAAATGTCTTTAAAAATATCCCCAAATGCGACGGATGGGCCAACCGTGGGTCCCTGCCATGGTTTACACATGTCATACTTCAAAGGCCGAGGGTTGGAACGGGTACCATTCAGGAAACCACCCGTTTCCGCCCGCCCAAATTAGCTGGTCTTTATCATGAGGTTTCCAGCCATCTCTCTTTCCTGCCTGCATTTTTTTTTTTTTTTGGTCTGTCCTGCCCTGATCTTAGGCTTAACTTTGGAGTTTCTGTCCCTGCTCCTAAGGAGTTCTGCTTTATAACTTAAACATAGAGCTAAGAAAAGTGTCACTTTCTCATTCCTGCAACACATATTTCTGAGTTCTTTGCACCAGGCATGGGGGTGAAGAGGGCGGGTATTTAAAGGGAAGTAAAGCCATGCCATGTGAGCTTTTACAGGCTTAGAAATTTTTATATAAGTTTTCAGTTACCAGGCTAAGCTTTTCGTTTTTCTCTTAAAGACAGGAACTTTTAATGAAAATATCTGTCTCAGCTCCATTATGTACAGAGCTGTCAAAGGGCTCACTAGAGCGCTAGAAACATATGCATGGCATTGTGTTACCAGATTATTATAAAAATGTCATGACATTATGATGGTATAGTTATAAAAACCACATAGGCTTGTGAACAAGGCCAAGACACTGACACAGGCAAATGAAAACACATCGACTTAAACTGGTAAAGGGACAATAAAAATGAGTTTCTTTTTGGACTTCTAGGACTTTAAATAGAGTATCTGTAATAATTATTTTAGGATGTTCGACCCCAGGCACAGAGGGGCTCACCTGTACTCCCAGCACTTGAGAAGTTGAGGCAGGAGGACTGCTGGAGCCTAGGAGCTCAAGCCAGCCTGGGCAACAGCTACAACAAACAAACAAAAAGATATGAAATAGAAAGCAAGCTTATTTTCAAAGCTACATTGTAGGAAAAGCAAGAGAATGGAAAAGCATTTTTTTCTCTTCTGGAGTCACCCTATGCTCCTAGATCTTATTTATCTCTTTTTCCTAAACTCTGATAGCTTGGATTGGGAATTGTGAAGAGCACAGGAGAACTAAAAGCACAAAGAACAGAATTAACACCCCCCCCATTGGCTGCATCTCCTGCATATCTAGAGACTTTGTCAGATGTTTCTTTACATCCAGGGCGAAGCAGGGTGCCAGTGGTGTGTACATACTGGAAGTTATCTTGGGTGAATTCAAATCTCAGTTCTGCCCCTTGATAGCTCCATAGTCCCGGGCAATCACCTAACCTTCCCAAACCTCAATTTCCTTGTCTGTAAAACTGGGTGTGGGGGCAATTGTACTGAGCTCATAGGGTAGTTGTGTGGCTTAGAGAAAAGAATCTGCAGACAACAATAGTTCTTAGCCTTGGTTGCACCTTAGAGTCACCTAGAGAGCTGCCTGTAAACACTCCTGGTGCCTTAGCGCCCTGAACTGATTGTATTGGACACTCTCAGGTGCCCTCCCAGACTCCGCGGGGAGGGGCTGAAGGTGGAAATGGATCACAGGTGTGGGGCTGGAGCGAAGCCCTTTCGAGAACAAAGAGTGCTAGAGGTAAGCCTTGGGAACAACTGCACTAGCCGAGCGGGCATTGGGCACCTCGAGGACAACCAAGCAAACAGGTTGCTTGGCAGAGGGGTGTCACGTGACATCAAGCTGCACAATGTATAAATAAATGCACTAGGGTCCTTGAACAGTCGCTTTTCTCCCAACTGCAGAGAGGGCTCCACCTGACCTTAGCTTTCTGGTTTTTGGTTTTTGCCTTTATTTCTTCATCCTCCACTATCCTTCACCCCCCAAAATTTTGGCAGCTGAGCTGGACATGGAAAGCTTCAGTATTTTTTTAGTTTCCTCATTTTGTTTGTGCAGCTATGAGAACCACTGGGCTGAAAGGCTAAGTGCAGTGCTCTCTAGGGTTTATCAGTGGTGTTAGCTCATGTTTTTATTCCTGCCAAGTATGTTCTGAAGTTTCCTTAAGTTCTCTTTCTCTCTTTTTTTTTTTTTCAAGAAAGAAAATGAGGGGCCAGGGAGATGGCTCAGTGGAATAAGCACTTCCCTGACAAGTGCAAGGGCCTGAGTTTAATTCCTGGTTCTGCCAAAAAAAAAAAAAAAAAAAAAAAAAAAAAAGAAAAGAAAAGAAAAGAAAAGAAAGAAAGAAAGAAAAAAAGAAAGAAAAAAGAAAGAAAGAAAGAAAGAAAGAAAGAAAGAAAGAAAGAAAGAAAAAAGAAAATGAGACATGGAGGTCAATAAGTTGTTCAAGTTCATCTACTAGTACGTGATGAGTCGAGGGCAGCATTCAGCTCTTTTGGATTCGCTGAGCCTCTGCTTTGGAGAAGAGGGTTAGAAAGAAAACAGGGAGCCTGCAACTTCCTTCATCTGTGCGTAAGCCCAGAGGCAGAGCTGCCTCCAAGGTCTGAGGCGCCAGTCCTATGTGTTTCTCTGGTCACATGAAGTCCTCTGGCCAAGCCCACACAAATGTCATTTCGATCTCTGTTTCCTAAAGTTTGCTGGTGGTTACGAGAAAAATCTTCATTTTTTTATTTTGGTTCCTCTTTTTTGAGATCTCCCAGCTCAACCTTTGGGAAATGTTTCCACTTGCGTATCTTTGGCTGATAAACTCAGAGATTAGGGTCAGCAAGATGGACCAGCAGACTAAGCACCTGCTTAGGCAAGCACAGGGCCCTGGGTTCAATTCCTGATACCACATGCCGTGCTACCACCCACCCCCAGGCACTCTGAGCCGGCCACTGAGACTGGGTATGGTGGTGCATGCCTATAATCCCAGTGCTGGGGAGACTGAGACAGGAGGACCACTTCAAATCTGAGCTGGGTGGGAGACCCTATACCAAATACACAAACTGACAGATTAAATCCTCCTAAGATTCTGGGCAGTGGGCATGTCCCAGCTAATCTTGGTTGATCTTCTGGGTTGGCCTATGAATCAGGATTAGAATCTTTATATACTTAGGACTTGGACAGAAGTATACTTTTATTTTTATCCTGATGGTAGCATAAATACTAAGGATCAGAATTTGAGAATGATTTTGGATGATGGCCTGATTGTAAAAAAATAACAGTGCAGTTAACTCAATTTTAGGTTGTAAAGTTGCATCCATTACCAAGGTTTTCCAGTTTGCTTATCATTTCAAGGGAAGTGGTTGATAGGTGTGGCTGGTTTGGCTTCCCAGGGAGTAGACTCAGAGCCAGGAATCAGATAGGATGGGTAGGATATTTGTTGGGGGAATATGTTGAGGATTAACACCTTGAAAGGGGAGGACTGAAAGTGGGACCAAGAGAGAAACTGGGCTGTCATAATTCCAATAAAAGGCCTTGCTTACCCAACTAGAAGTTCAGAAGCTGATGGACCCTTCAGAGATGTTGTAGTGTTGGAGACGATATTTTGTAGGATGGGCCAGGCATGGGGCAAGGGCCTATGCTATCCTAGAGGAGTCAGCAGCTGAGGGTGTAAATCCTTGAGTCCTGACTTGGATCCATCTGCTGTAACACAAGGCTCAGCATGGGGGCAGTACTGGTGGCCTCTCTCGGCTGAGTCCCAGAGGTCTTGGGGTCTTAAGCTCCATTCTTCTTACCTCAGGTTTAAGAAAGTCTCCCTAAGCACCTGGGAGCTCAGGGATTGAGGCCAAGGCCCAAGCCATACTTTTTTTCCACTCGTGCCACTTTTGATTTAGTTTTCATCAGCTTCATCTCAGATTTTTATTTCATCTTTCTGTTCACTCAACAGTCTTCATACTACTCCCAGAAGTTCCTCAGTCTTACCCCAAACCTAAGCTATGTACTCCCTAGTCTGCCTCAAAGGCCCCACTGCTTTTACTGTGTGATACTGGACTTGTTTCCATTTCAGAGCATAGAGGGCAGGGGCTCTATCTTGTTCAACTTTGTGCCCATGTCCCAGCACACACTCTGAGGTACACAATTTCATCCTAATGAGTGTTTATTGAATAAATAGATAGTCATGATTCCTCCTATTTTTCCATCACCCAAAAGACTCTACTCTAGGGCCTTAAGCAATTTTGGCCCCTTATTCTAAGAAACAAAGATATTCTGCTTAACTACCAGGCAGAGAACCATGTTAAATACAAATTATGTGAACAATACAAGTCTACTTCTCAAAGTTATTTTGTATATCTGGAGTTGGCTCTGGAAGAAGACTTAAATAATTGATTGTTTTTCTATGCCTGAGATATCAGCTATGGTAGATTGACAACTAGTGGTCAGGTTGTAATGCCCAGATGAGCTGAACCAGTGTGGTGCTAGGCGTAGGAGGCCCACCGGAGGATTATTACCAACAACATAAAAGAAAAGTTGGAGAGGAAGAGGTAGTGCTGTTGGTTCTCCTGGGAACTGTTGATTCTTTTGGAGGAGCTTGTCATGCTGGCTTTCCTTATATGAAGTCAGCTGTTCTCATTGTTGGAGGAGCTTGAGACCTTGTTGTCATTGAGGATGACCATGGCACTTTCCAAAGAGCTCTGGTTCTTATCTAGAGCGTCGCTTCCTGACTCCAGTGCAGATCACCCAGCCTGCTGGCACAGATCCTTCATCCCGCTGGTATACACTTTCTAGCTTCTGCCACTGACCTTTAGGCCTTCTCAGCACAGATCCTTGAAATGAGCCTGAATGAGACATGTCATGGGCTCCAGGTCTCCAGTTGGGCTTGTGGGAGGGCTCATTGCAATGGGCTCTAGGTTTTTAGCTGGACTCATGCAGGACATTGCCGTGGGATCCAGGCCCACAGCTAGATTCTTTGGGTCTTCAGTGTGTGAACAGATTTCCTGAACTCTTTTGTATTTGACTCTTCAGGTGATCACTGTAAAATAATCCTATAAATTACGTGTCCTGTGTTAAATTGTTTGCCTTGAAAACTCTGACTACAACATCAGCTAATGCTAATTTATATGAAATATGGATTATTTAAACTGGCACACTTTTAAAATAGGGAACCTTTGAAAACATACAATCAGAAGAGTTGGAAACTTCCATTCTTTTTTTTTTTTTTTTTTTTTGGTGGAACCGGGGATTGAACTCAGGCCCTTGCACTTGCCAGGGAAGCGCTTATTCTACTGAGCCATCTCCCCGGGCCCATTGAAACTTCCACTCTTAACAGCGAATCATCATCACTACTCTTAATAGTTTTGGAGAGAGAAGAGAAATTAGTTGGCACAAATGTTTCTGCGCTCAGTCTGAATTTAAATATGGGCAAATATCTCTGCTCAACTAACCTGACTGGATGTAGTATATAACCTACAGGGTGGCACTTCTAACCAATGGATCGAGAGCGGATAGTAAGCCTCATGTAAGGCCATGAGGAGCCTTGAATTGGAGCCTGCAGAGTGGATTAACAGGAGATCTATTGATCTGGGTTGTGAGACCCCCATGGTCTTTCTGTTTTATAAATCTCTTCTGTAATTTTTGTCAAAAGTTATTATGGACAATAACTGATATCACTATGGTTTTTAATTTTATCTTTCCCTGGTGATTTGCAAATAGCACTTTTCTAATCAATTCTTTTATGTCCGTATATATTTCTCACTGTATATTTTTGCATTTTTCAAACCATAAAGGCTCGTGAGTCATTGCGATCGGGAGCAATTCTGATAATGGCAGAGTCCAAATGTTAGAACAACAATAGGAAAAAGGGGAAAATGTTCAGTCACACATTTGTTATAGCCGAGGGCGAGGAAAAAACTCTGACCTTCAGCTTGTCCGACTGATCAAGTGAGGTTTCCTGTGCTGGAATACACCCACATGGGGACCAGTGCCCGTGGTCTGTTTTGTCCCAACTGCTGGTCTGGCTGTGCCAGAGTCCAGAAACTGAATGGCTTAGCCATGTGGCAGAGGATGGCTAGATGCCCACCAAGCTCATTTCCTCCTTTTAGAAGTCACGCAAACTATCTTTTCCAGACTCTTTTGCAGTCATGTGCCAACATATAGCTGAGATCTAACGTCTCACATCCCGTCCTCCGGACCCTCCCCACACATCTGCTGAACAGAGAGGACGTGAGGTCCTAGCAAAGTGTGAACCAATATATGGAAGGAATGTGGACCTCAGAATGACCATGTAGAATGTTTGCTGCTGACCAAGAATTCACATAGTAGACATATGTGAGAAAAATATAATTGTGTTATGCTGATATGAATTTAAAATGTATCTTACAGGGGGCCTGGCCCTAGCTCAGTCCTTTAAGTGGCTGCTTCCACAAAGCTGTCAGCCTCAGGTTGCTGGAGTTCGAACCTCACAACTCTCCCGCTGGCCAAAAGTGCCCTGAAGGCATTCGAGGAAGAAAAAAAAAAAAAAAAAAAAAAAACCCTTAAAATGTATCTTACAGTAGCTGGCCTTAAGCTACTGAATACAAGCATGTCAGTCTACATCTCGCAAGACCCTCTGTACTGCAAGAGAGGCTGGGAAATGTTTCCTGTCTTTAGACGGCTTATTGCCACTTGGAACAAAATCAGACTTGAGTTGGCAAGGGAGAGAGGGGAATGGGATCTTAGGTGGCCAACCAGCAGTCTCTGCTATAGTATATCATAGCTTAGATTTTGCATAATGATTGAGAAAAAAGACAGAAAAAAGATAATTAAATACGACAACTAGGAAGTCACGGATGACCTTTAAGAGCCCAGCGGGGGTAATTATCAGATTGCAGAAGATGAAGGAGTAGTACACGGACCATGAGCCACTGAAGGCAGCGGTGCGATTTGGGTATGAAAACAAAGAAATGAGAAGCTTAAAGGACAGAGAGGCACAAAAGTCTCTTTCAACATGAGTCCTATTTTGAGCGGTGACAAAGGAAAACTAGTAGAAAAGAGAATGATGATGCTAGAGACAGGGCCTGCTGAGGGAGGAAGGGTACTAGGTGTCAAGGAAGGACCTGTGAGAAGCAGATTAGCCATAGAAAGGAAAGATCATTCCCTGTGACAGAGTAATGATGTGAAAAATGGCACTTAGAGGGAGCTATTTGGGATATGTGATCATTGATTAGCATATGTCACCTGCCTAGGAAATCTGTAAATTCTGGGTGTGTCTCTACACGATTGATGTGTAGGTGAGCAAACTGGGAGAAGACCTGCCCTGTACGTGGGCGATGCCAACCAACAGTCTTGTGGTTTGGACAAAATAACAAGGGAAAGAAGTGTGTCTCCTTTTGGAGGAACTGCGGCCTTTGGTATTGCCTTTGAAGATTAGTGTCCAGTTTTTTCAACCTTCCTGTGTGGACTCCTGAGCCTTCAAAACAGATTATTCAGCCTTCCAACAGGAACTAGGCCTAGGGACTCCACAGCAGTCCTCCAGGCCTCTAACCTCCAACTCCTAGTGGGGTCTTTCAGCTCTCCCGGAGCGCAGGCAACCATTGTGGACTCTTCCACCATGACTTCTATAGATGGCCATTGTGGGCACTGCTGCCTCTGATCCTGAAAACCTACCTAATCTTTTTGTATAATTACATAGATTTTATATGAATTCCATTTTTCCCAAAAACCCTACCTAATACAAGACAGAAGGTGAGATACATGATAAAGGTCATTCATTTGTGTATTGAATATCACTGTAGAGGGGCTGGAGAGATAGCTTCATAGAATAAGCGTTTGCCTGGCAAGTGCAAGGGCCTGAGTTCAATCCCCACTTCTGCCAAAAAAACAACAACAATACTTGGGGGCTGGGGAGATGGCTCAGTAGAATAAGAGCTTCCCTGGCAAGTGCAAGGGGCTAAATTCAATCCCTGGTTCTGGGGGAAAAAAAAAAATGTGGATTTGTCTGGAAAGGAAGGAATGTTAGAAGTGTGAGGAATTAGGGGAAGAAAGGAGTGGCCATTGTGGGGAGGCCCTCAGGCATGGATTCCAGGTGACAGATGACAGGTGATAGTGATCAATAAAATCTGAGTTTGTGGTGGGCCCCTTGGCATGGTCCCTTTATTTTCTCAGCACCTATATTTTCTGAGCTCAAGGCAGAAATGGAAAGGCAATGCTGGGAATAGCCTGGAATATTTCACCTATAATGTTAAATGTAGCACACGTTGAAATTATGAACCAATTTACTGAAAATTCCCACCTACAATAGACTGTCTAAAAGCTATTACTTGAGTTACTTTTGTACAAGTTAAAGAGAAAGAATACTGCAGTAGTAAGTTACACGTGAATGTTTAGTAAACATTAATGTTCACCAGAAATAAGCTTGGAGCTCAGGGGCCAAGGGTTCAATCCCCAGGCCTACATGCCTGCCCCGACCCTGGGGCAAGCTGAGACGGCAATTGAGACTGGGCGTGGTGGCGCACACCTGTAATCCCAGCTCTTGAGAGGCTGTAAACAGGCAGATCACTATGTCTAATCTAGTAGTGAGACCCTGAACACCCTGTAGACCTTTCCCTAAAAAAAAAAAAAAAAAAAAAAAAAAAAAAAAAGAGTTTGGAGCAGCATGAGTACAAAGATTTTTTTTTTTTTTCTTCTAAGCTTGCTTTGGAAAAAGGTCATGATTTTAAAATTGAATTCTCATCTATCACTGTAGTGGAGACTAGCTGCTCAGTGAACCATGTTCTTCTTTTCCTGGATATCCAGCCTGATGTCATTTCCCAGCTGCCCTCACTGTTGAGTAAGGTCAGCTGCAGGCTGAGTTCTGATCTCCACAAGCAGCCGAAATGGATGTGTGCCCCTTGCTGACTAAGCCCATAAAACAGTTCGGGCTCAGCCTCCCTTTCCTCTTGCTTCTGCCGAATGGACTGCAGAGGTCCCTGCGGTGGCTATGGAGGTCCAAGGATTACAGAATCTAGTGTTTCTGATCTCTGCAGGGCAGGCTGCTCCCACAAAACTCTCCATGAACGCAAAATAAGCTTCTCCAAGAGTAGACCTGTGGGGTTGATTTGCTATAGTAGATAGGTGGTGTTTCTCCCCTAGCTGTAAATCAGAGGGGAAGTCAGATTACTTCATTGTCATGTGGCTATCTAGTCTAAAATAATAGCAAGCCCTGCACAACTTCAAATTTGTTTACACAAATCTATTAATGCATACTGAATGACTTCCCAGTATCTTTCCTGCAATCAGAAAGTGTTGCATTATGCGAATGTGGGCTGCATCTCACAAATGGTGAAGGTGAATGGAAACATTGTGAAGAGAAACGGAGGTGGAGTATGTGACAGCTTAGGAACAGACCTCTGGAGTGTAGCCATGGGAAGCAAAAGAATCCGAAACAAAGGCTTCCCGGGCCTGCACCTGCGTGCCTGGTCCACGGAGGGGCCAGCTGGACTGCCTGAGCAGCAGGGTGGCTGCCTGATGGGCTGGGGGAGGTCAAGTGGGCCAATTCCTAGGATCAAAGTCGGGGGGGGGGGGGTGGCACATGCCTGTAATCCTCGGAGTCTAGAAAGTTAAGGAAAGAGGATCAAAAGTTCAAGTCCAGCCCGGGCAACATAGTGACTTAGCAAGACTCATCTCAAAATAAAACATAAAAGAAAAGGCTGGAAATATAGCTAAATGTAAAGACTCTGGGTTTGCTCCCCATGACTGAAAAAAAAAAGTTCCAGGAGTAGGGAAAGGAATTTGCCATTCTGGAATTCTAAACCTAAGAATATACTCTCCAAATCAGAGACAAAGCAAGGACAACCCCCAAAAGGAGCTAAGATAATCACCAGCAGATTTCTACTAAAATAAATACTAAAGAAAATTCTTCAGATGTGGGGAAAATTATCTCATACAGAAGGGTAGAAATTCAGGGGGAAAAGGGGTAAATATGTGAATAATCTAGAAGAATATGTACCGTGCACAGCAGCAGTAATGATGTCGTGTGTAGCTTAAAACACATAGAACTAGAATGCATCGAAACAACAGCACAAAATGCCAAGGGAAAGCAGGTAGGAAATGGAGTTAAAATGCTTTAGTATTCATGCACTGTATAAGAGCAAGTCTGGGCGTACGCCAATCCCCAGAGTAACTGCTGAATAGTAGTAAAAGAAAATGCAGTAATAGGCCTGGGACTATAGCTCAGTGACACAATTGCCTGCCTAGCAAGCACAAGGTCCTCAGTTTGAGTCCGAGGACAAAAGAAAAAAAGTAAACTATTTAGCAGATTCAAGAGAAAGAAAAATAAAAACATATAAAATAGGCGGGATCAATAAAACTTAGTGCCAGGCATGATGGCACACACCTGTAATCCCAGCACTAGGGAGGCTGAGGCAGGAGGATTGTTGTGAGTTCCAGACCAACCTGGGCTATGAAGTGAGTTCAAGTCCAGGCTGAACTACATAGTGAGACCCTGTCTCAAAAAAGACAAAAAAAAAAAAAAAAAAATTAATAGGATGGGATATATAAATACAAATATGACATGGGTATCATTAAGTACAAAACCAAAGTGATAGATTTTGGCTTTGTAAAAAAAGTTAAGCTGCATTTCTTTTTTAAAAAGATTTATTTATTTGGTACAGTGTTTTGCTACACAGCTCAGACTCATGATCCTCCTGTCTTAGCCTCCCCAGCCCTGGGATTACAGGCACACGCTACTAGGCTGGGTTTCAGTGGCCCGAATGGCGAAGGGCCAGCATGGCATGTGTTACTGGGGATTGAACCAGGTTCCTTGGGTTTGCCAAGCAGGCACTTAGACTGCTGAGCTATCCGGTCCCAAGCTGCATTTCATTGGATAGATAGAAGCACGTAATATATGGTAGATTCAATGAAACTAAGTAAAGTGAGGTATCACAATGATTAAAAGTAAAATATTCTTTTTAAACCACAAATAAGCCTGGAGTCACTCATGTCCTTTGTCTTTCCAAAGGTGGGTTTCCAAGGTTTGAAACATTACTCAGCCACGAGGAAATGGGATGAATGAATGAAAACAATTATATTTCTTTCTTTTTCTTTTTTTAATGCGGAATCAGGGATTGAACTCAGGTCCTTGAGCTTGCCAGGCGAGTGCTTATTCCACTGAGCCATCTCCCTGGCCCCAGTTTTTTTGCTTTTTTTTTTTTTTTTTTTTTTTTTTGGTGGAACCAGGGATTGAACTGAGGCCCTTGGTGCTTGCCAGGCAAGTGCTTATCATACTGAGCTTTCTCCCTAGCCCCTATATTTCTTTAAAAGCCTTTGTGAAAAGCTAAAATGAAAAGATTTGAGTAGGAGCTAGATAATTCTTCCAGCTATCGAGAACAGAAATGAAGTTAGTATATTAATTTCTTTTCCAGGAAAAGAATGCAAATTCCTATGAATTTAACTGCAAACATCCACAAACATCTGGATTTTGTTGTATTTCATTGGAATACAAAAATTAGAATTGGGGGCCAGGAAGATGGCTCAGTAGAAAAAGTGCTTGCCTGGAAAGCACAAGGACCTGGGTTCAATCCCCAGTTCCACAAAAAAAAAAAAAAAAAAAAAAGGAAAAAAAACTCCTAAAAATTAGAATTAATTAATGTCTCTGACAAAAAGCAAACTCTTTCCTATGTGCATTAGTGGGATTTTTGAGTCCAGACTCTGAGACTCAAAAAGGCCAGACAGAGATCATGCGGGGCTGATCTTTATTACAAATTTCTCAAACTTCAAATTGTCCCTACCATATCCCAAAAGATGAACAAATCCCATAATGAAGTTTTTTAATATATTAAAGAATAAATGTTTACGGGCAAGGAAGACAACTCAGTGGTCTAAGTGCCTGCCTGGCAAGCACAAGGTCCCAAGTTCAATCCCCAGAACCACATGCCATGCTAGACCCAGAACCCAGGGTGTGCCATGCCAGTCACCAAAACTGGGCGTGGTGGTGCATACCTGTAATCCCAGCCTTGAGGAGACTGAGACAGGAGATCATTATGAGTCTGAATCGCATAGTGAGAGCCTGTACCACATAAATAAATAGATAAAATATTTTTAAAAACTTAATGAGTGTTTAACATTCATTTCCAAATACTGAATACTTAATTCATCATAAAAATTGTTTTATATATTATACATTCTAAATATAAGTGGCATGTTGTGTATATTGCATCCAACACATCCTTGTTCATATCACTAAGTTAACAGCTTTCTGTGAAGTACTTAGATGCAACTTTAAATGAGACCTAATATTACCTAAGGATTGAATTTCATTTATTTTCCAATTTTCTATGACAGAAACCTGGCCATAATTCTGGGATTCTTTCTCGTCGCACATGTGAGAAGTTCTCGATTTTACTATTTATATTTGTTTTCCCAGTAGAAAAAAATCAGTTGCTATCAACTATTTTCTTATGAATTTATCAAATAAGCAATCCAGTACTCATGAAATCCCTTTGCTACTAATCATTCCGTGAAAATGATTTCCGTTTCCCAAATGAAAATTCCCTTCATACTTCGGGAATAAGAGTTCTGCTGCTCAGATTTCCATTTCGCTCTAACATGTGTTACTGTTCATAGAAAAATCCAAGAATCCACAATTCTCAGGCACAAAATGCCCTCGTAAACCGCTAGTTACTTTCCCGGCTTCCTAGATGAGCTTGCTGAATCTCAAGAGAAAGAATCAATGCTTCTGCCTCAGTTCATTCGTCTGTGCTCAATCAGGCTTGGCAGCAAGCTAAGCTCCCCTCGAGGGGACACAGCACTGAGCCCTGAGCCGGTAGACCACATCCTACGTCCCCATCTCTCATGCATTCACGGTGCGGGATGTGCGCACTGCTCCGCCACTCCATGCTAACTTTCCTTATCTGGAAGGACAACCACATTCCTTTCTAGAGATGTAGGGAGTCTAAACTTTATGTTTTCATTTGCATACTTTAAAATTTTTATGTACATCTGACTCAAGAGGTCAGTGTGACCTTGGGCAGTTTCTGTTCTTAATCTCGTTGGCACCAAGGCCTTGGGATACCATCACACAGTATAAGCAGAAATGTCTCACATTGGGGCCAGGGAGATGGCTCAGTAGGATAAGCGCTTGACTGGCAAATGCAAGGATCTGAGTTTAATCCCCGGTTCCGCCAAAAAAAAAAAAAAAAAGAAATGTCTCACATATGTTCCAACAGGGAAAAGCTGTTGGCTGGCGCGATAGCTCAGTGGTCTAAGTGCCTGCATGGAAAGTGCAAGGACTAGACTTCGATCCCTGGTTCTGCATGCTGTGCTGGTGCATGCCTGTAATCCCAGTGCTGGGGAGGCTGATACAGGAGGATCATTATGAGTCTGAGTTGCGTGGCGAGACCCTGTACTAAACAAATAAATAGATAAGATTAAAACAACAACAACAAAAATCATAGTAGTAAAGATCCAAGTTCTGGGACTTGTGACTGATTCTGAAGTGGGGGACAGTGCTGTAGGACCCGGCCTTTACCATAGACAGCTGGGCTAGCTTCAAGTAGTTAGTGTCAGAGTTGAATGGCAGGACACCTGGTTGGTGTGGGGAAAATCCTTAAAGATGAGAGGGCTCAAGAGCTGTGAGTATTGAAAAACAGTTGTAGAGAGATGTAGCTGTGCTCCTTCCCTGGGATCCGGAGGAGAGCTTGGAGGCCACAGGATGAGCAGGAAGCCCTAGCAGCCAGGCCTGGGGTCTCTCAGCCCATGGGGATTCCCTAACCCTTGAGAGAAGATCAGTGCCAGCTGATGGGAGCCTGTCCCGCCTCTTTAGATCCTTAGAAAATAAAGAAAGGGACGACCTCACTGACCCTTGGGGAGGAAGAGAAATCCAGGGAGCAGAGACATTTCCTCCTAGAAGGGTCTGCTGTGAGTTGGCAGCAGATTGCATGCGGAGGGCCGGTAAACTGAGTCCCAACACAGCCCCAAGACAAGGTAAGTCCAATTGCCAAGTACCAGTGGAAAGAATTAAAAGAACCTTGAACACACCAGAGGCACGGAAGGCAACTGGTGATAATCAGAATGTGGTGGGGGGAGAATTCAAATAAGCTCAAAATTTTTTTCTGAAATAAAAACATGAGTTTCAAACACACATGATTAGGAGATAAATAGAAGGAGAAGCACGTTGCATTTGAAGTCCAGGCTTTTCATTTGCGTGTAGCTGGTTAATATTTCCAATGATCAGTTCTTTTGGATCAGTCCTGACCCTTTTAGAGTAATTTGTGAATTTTCAACTTGATATATCTAAATAGAAAAGAGAGAGATCTGTGAGAATGGCCACCCATGAGCTGTTGTTCTTCCCACCGTACGCGGCTATGTCCCACCCAGGGCTCTCGGCCTCCCCTCTGGTGATGCAGTCACTAGGAGCAGTAAGGTGCACGCTCCTTACCATCCTTGCGTCTCTTTTGCTCTCTGCTGTGGCCTGTGGCTGTGGTGCTTGAAGTGGAACAGGAAAACTCTAAGGCCAGGCAGCTTGGCTCTAAAACTGCTCTGTCTGAAGACAGAAATTAGGGCTCAAACTAAACTCTTAGTCCTTGAGGTCTCAAAATCTTAGAAATGTAGAAGCCCCCTTTGCCTTCAAAATGACATACGGGCTCTATTCGG
The DNA here is from genome assembly GCF_000260255.1 of Octodon degus. Classification (NCBI taxonomy): domain Eukaryota; kingdom Metazoa; phylum Chordata; class Mammalia; order Rodentia; family Octodontidae; genus Octodon; species Octodon degus. Next base: position 2,755,656 of record NW_004524678.1, read on the forward strand.
AGCTTCCAAATCTCCATTAGAAACTCCAAAACCAGTCCTTAGTTTGTTTTCTGACTCTAGTGGGTCCCTATGACAAAGGCAAAAGGGCCTATCTCTTCTGGGGACCCCTCGCAGGAGGCACAGGACCCTTCTGGGGCACGTCCCATCACAGCAGGTAACCATCAGCAGTCAAACATATCTTTATAGCAGCTAGTAACCTGCACAATCTGGCCGCCACGAGCTTTCTCAGCCTTATCACTAACTCTCTTCCTTCCCTTGCTCCTCCTCACTGCCACCCAAGCCTGCCTGCCCACTCCCCATGTAGCCTCTGCTCTTGCTAGCCAGAACATGTTCTCAGGCATCCATTCTTTGCCAGTGCCATCTGTCTAGAATGTTCTTCCACCTTCTTATACCCCTTCCTGACAGAAGCTTACTTAACCCTTTAAGGCTTGGCTCCAGTGTCTTTTCTGGAGAGAGAGAAGCCTTAGTCCATGTCCACCCTGGGTATCTCCTCTATGTCTTTTTTTTTTTTTTTTTTTTTTTTTTTTTTTTCTCAGTGTATTTGGTACAGGGACTCACCATGCAGCTCGGACTCTTAGTGATCCTCCTGTTTTCAGCCTCCCTAGCATGGGTGCCACCATACCCAGCCTCAGTGGCCGGCTTAGTGTGCCCGGCGATGGGGCCAGCACAGCATGCGGTACTGAGGATTGAACACCGCTTCTTGTGCTTCTCAAAGCAGGTGCTTAGTCTGCTGAGCTATCTCGCCAGCCCTTCCTCTGTTTTGCCAACAGGAAGTCTTTGCCATTATAAAAGGTCACACGTCATATCAGCGTAAGGCCAACTGTGGGGTTTCCCCAACTAGCAGTGAGCCAGTAAGAGCGTTAGCTGAGGCAGCTTTGAGTCTGTAGTGTCTAGCACAATGCTCAGTATACAGGAAGGCTTCTTTTCAAAAATGAATATTAATGTACAGTGGAAACGGAAGGGAAATCTGCAGGAAGAACACATTTGGGTAAGGGAAAGGCAATAATGTCACTGGTTTTATAAACATTAAGTTGGAGCATGCTAAATGCCTTCAAATGGGACATTCAGGTAAAGACAGTCATCTTACCCTGACACTGCTGAATTCCCAATCCTACTACCTGTGTCTTGATATGATGCTAACTGTATCTGTTCCAGCTTAGGATTTATTCAGTTATTTTGTGGTAAGAAAAAGATAACCGGGCTGGGGAGATAGCCTGCTGGTCTAAATGCTTGTTTGGCAAGCACAAGGGCCTGGGTTCTATCCCCAGTACCACATGTCATGCCAGCCCCTCACCAAGTTGGCTACTGAAATCAGGCATGGTGGTGCATGCCTGTAATTCCAGCGCTGAGGTGGCTGAGACAGAAGGATCACAAGTCTGAGCTGCGTAGTGAGACCTGTAGCAAATTAATTAATAAATAAAATATATTTTTAAAAAATTAGAAAAGAAAAAGATAACCACACTTAAACGAGGAAATTAAGGCAGGGGCTAATGTGAAGGGAAAATAGCAGGAATATGGGAGCACCCAGGGGTTAGCAATACCTTTCCGAGTGCTGGAAGGGCAAAGAGCAGTCACTAGAGTCTTGGGGAGTGGAGCTGCAGCTGTGGTCCTCGCTGCCGCTGTAAGAGCAGCTGTGGCCTTCAGTGGAGGGAGGTCGCAATGTCAGCTGAAGCCACACAGGAAGCTGGAGGGATAAGCATCCTGCCTTTCTTCCCTGCCTGTCTTCAAACTCCTGCTGGCACTTGGCACTGGCCCAGCTCAACTGGAAATCACTGGGCCTGAGGACCTGTCTTAGGCTCTCCATAGAGATCAGTCTTGGGGGCCTGGAGTAGCCGGGAAAAGCAACAGAGACACCCAGGCTAGCTAGAGGCTACTTAAGTCACCCCTTGTACTGCTTTGCCTTTAGGGGAGCACAACCTTTGAGCCAATGCTTTAAAGACCTACGGTTCCCTGGATACAGTGGTGCAAGCCTGTAGCCCTCGCACTTTGGGGACTGAGGCAGGAAGACTACATGTTTGAGCCAACCTGAGCGACTCAGTGACTTAGTAAGACCCTGTCTCAAACAAATAAACAAACAAACAACATCTGGGGGATGTAGGTTAATGAGAAGACCTGGATTCAATAATCCCCAGTGCTAGAGAAATAAATCAATAAATCAATAAACAAAGTTCCAGGATGCAGGCTGGGCTGACCATGGTGATCACTTAGCTAACACAAGAAATGGAAGAGAGTGAACTGGAGTCCAGCAGGGCACCAGAGGCCGGAGCTGGAGGGAAAAGCAAGACCCAGCAGGAATCTAAGGAGTCAGTTGTTTGAGGGCAGGGCCAAAGAAGAGGATGGGCTGCCTCCGAAGGTTAAAGCCAAGGCCTTCGCGGTCAGCTGCTGGTTCAGGAAGGGCCCCACACTGCAAGCATCGCAGCAGGGAAGCAGAGGCTAGGGCCTGCTGAGTCAGGCCAGCCAGACCCTGCACCACTTCTGCAGGCTGTGTTCAGGCATGCAGGAAACCTTTGTGTCCCCACCCCTTCCTAAACCTCCCTCCTTTAGCACTTGGTCTTTCCACCAATTTGCCCACTACGTACAAAGCACAAGTGGAGTGAGTCTGAAAACCTCACACCGTGTCAGCCATTTCTAGCTTCCCTCTTCTCTCCTTGCCTGGGGTAGCAGAATCCTGGACAAAATGCTTTCGGGCCACTGCTGCCAATCCTCCCACCCACTTCTCATGCTGTGCTCTGGGGTTGGGCTTTGAAATGTGCTCCAGAGACGACTGTTAAACCTTCAAGGTGATGTTTCTGTCTAGGGCGTTGGATCTGTTCTTTGAGAGAGATTTGTAGTTATAAGAACCTCACTTTTCTGGGACTCTTTCCTTTCTTCATGTCCATGACCAAGTGCTCTCCTACAAGCCTGATTTTCCATAGTCCCTAATTCTTCTCTGGCAACAATGCACAGTGTCCTTTCTGAAACTGAAATTCAGTGTCCCTTCCCATCTGTGCAGTGTGGGATCGAGACCCTGGACCCATCGTCTGTGGTGGGCATGTGCATGGTGGCTGCCCCCTGGGGCTGAGTGGGAGTCCGTGCCTACGTGTGTGTGAACACTCTGCTCGCTGCTTGGCTGGTCACATGTGTAGTGAATAGCTTCATGTCCCTCTTCTGGTCTCTGCTATGTTTTCTTCCACCAAGCGCAGCTGCGAGGTATGATCACAAAACACAGTGAATGTTTAGGATGGTAAAAAGTCCACTGCCATCAATATTCCTCCTTGCTTTAAACACGCTTATCACGTGGCCATTGCCTACGGACCAGGCGATGATACGCGTTTGTGGCAGCAGCGCTGATGCGTGCCTTTGGCTGCACGGTCGTGTCTGCCTCCACTCCCAGAATCAGTTCCACACATTTCCCTTTCATGATTGTTTTTACCTTGAGCAGAGCCAGATGTCACCCGGTGCTAGATCTGGAGAAAGAGGTAGATGAGGACATGCTGTAATATTTTTACAGGCCTGCTTTTCTGTTGGGTGGCAGCTGGCTGAAGCCGTCGCTGTACTTCTCATCGTAGCTCGTAAAGACATGAAAGAGAACGTCTAGAACTGCTTCAGGAAGTGACAAGAATAATGGGACGTGTGTGTTTGGAGTGAGAGGAGTATTCTGAGAGGACTAACGGCAATGTGCCTTTTACTGTAGCAGCTCATTTTTATTTAAGCACACCATAGGCTTTGGTCAGCCCTTGGGTACCTTTCCCTTGCTTTCCTGCTGGTCACTCATCTTCATACTGTTGCCTCCTGCAAATCCCCTTTCCATCTTCATGTATTACAGCCCTTCTATGGGCCAGCAAAATGGCTCAGCAGACTAAGTGCTGCTCAGGTAAGCTTAAGGACTGTGGTTCGATCCCCAGCATCATATGCCGTGGTGGCCCCACCCTGGGGTGTGCTGAGCTGGCCATGGAAACCAGGCATGGTGGCACACACCTGTAATCTCAGTGCTGGAGAGGCTAAAAACAGGAGGATCACTACAAGTCTGGGATATGCAGTGAGATCCTGTACCAAATACACACACACACACACACACACACACACACACACAAATCTACTTTTTTTTTTTTTTTTTTTTTTTTTGCTGTACTGAGGATTGAACGCAGGACCCTGTGCTTGCAAGGCAAGTGCTTATTCTACTGAGCTATCTCCCCAGGCCCTCTTCTACTTTTCTAAGACCTCACTTAAGTGCTACCTTTTCCATGGAGCCCTTGAGAGTCATCCAAGCTCAGGGTGATTTCTTCTGCAATGAAGTCTCATAACCTCTTGCTCCTTCTGCTGGTATTATTATAATTATTTAATTATATTTTAATTATTCTATAATTATTTAATCCTATAATTTCTTCTCCCTTAAAAACATAACCCTGGGCTGGGTGTGGTGGTGCACATCTGTAATCCTAGCTCTTGGGAGGCTGAGGCAAGAGAATCATTGAGCTTTTGGGACCAACCTGGGCTATAAATTGAGCAAAAGGCCAGCCTGAGCTGCATAGGGAGATCCTGTCTCAAAGATTCAAAAGAAAAAGCAAAATGCTGGTTTCACAAACATATCCCTTACTCTTCTACTGTAATTTTTTACTTTAATAGTAGCAAGTTGTACCACAGAGATAGCTCAGTGGCATAAGTACCAGCCTAGCAAGCTCAGGGTCCTGAGTTCAATCCCTGGTACAAAAGAAAAAAAGACTAGTAGCCAGTTGTGTGTCTCAGTACTTTTACCTCAGGGCTATAGAAGTAATCTTTGTGTTTACCCACCGGGTGCAGTGAAAGAGAAGGTGTGTACCTGTACACAAATTGTCAAACCAGGGTTTCCACCACCATTGTGCTCTAACAGATATGGCGTACGTTTACCTGAGCATCACAGAGACTGTCATACTCCACAACACTGTAGGATTTGTTTTTTAAAATGCTTTGATTTTTCTGATATAAATAACCTAATTCAGTATAATGGTACGTGAAAAACCAGATTTGCAAGTTTTTGAGGAGATCAAAAGTGAATCATTGGCTTACTCATGCGTGGATGATGAAGATGATCAATTATGGTAAAATATGCACTACCGTACAGAAGAGGGGTGTGGGTGGAGGAGGGTGATAATGACGAAGATAATGACTTAGACGTTGGCCACGGAAGCCGAAGTTCCTGTGTCAGTGAATTGGAGCAAGAATTGACCAGTACAGACACAGGGAATGCAGATCTCCTTGATTCAGATCAAGCAAATAGCAATGTGAGTACGTATCTAGCCAGTCTGAAGGTTTTGAAATAGCTGTGCAACCAAGTAGAATGAGCCAACATTGGAAAACAAAATCCAAAACTATAGTGAGGGTCTCAGCAGGGGTGAAACATATTGGACAGAATGCCAGCATTGCCATCCAGTGTTGGAAATTATAACAGATGAAATGCCACAAAATGCTGTGAATACACAAAGATTGAAATACAAGTAATACATTCAGTTACACCAGTAACCATATTCAAAAATGTATATATTATGACACAACACGAGCTGAACTGAAAGGCCTGATGTAATTAGCAGGGACTTCTCATGGTAATCATAGGAATGTAAAATTGTGGAAGTCATTGGTCACAATATGGCATAAAAATGTATGCCTTTCTTCACATAAAGACTCATTATGTTTTCAGTTCAGAAATTTATCCTGGAACTTAACCATCTGGTCTTTGTTAATATAAAAATAAATCAAATGATGTGTGAACACATTTGTTGTTCCTACTTCCCAAACTAATTGGAATGTGACATTGGACAGTTGGTTTACTGGTTTCCAATTGATGCTGCATTTGCTAACAGACCACAAGTTGACCAACATAGGAACTGTACACAGCAACAAAGCAGAAATGCCAAATGAAATGTTGCAGTTTCAAAACATAGACTAATATAGCACAATCTTTGGGTTTCAGAAATATTTACACCAGCCTCATACGTGGCAAAGAAAAACAAACTGGTACTGCTGATGCCAACATTGCATCTTGATGGACATAGTGATAAGGAGACCTTGACAAAATGGAAGCCTGAGACGGAAACTCTCTGCAGCAAGACCAGATATTGTCAATGAGTTATGTAGCAACTATAATGTCATTGGGTACATGGGATAACGGTTGTATTTCACCCCATGCTAAATACATGTGGCATAGTTTGATAGTTTACAAAGAAAATAATAAGTATGAAAAAAAGTTGTGGAGCACAGTAATGAGCTGAAAGAGAAATAGGTAGGCCCACCATCTCATACATGTTCTATGATAACAGGAAAATCAAAGGATGACAACTGTGCCTAGAAGAAAGGGCAGGAAATCAAAACATATGTGCTATGAGTGTAAGTGACACGTGTGTGGAATATGCAATTTTTATGTGTGAGGACTGCTTTGGATATGACAATGAAAGCAAAGATTTAAAAATAAATTTAAAAAAATTTTATGCTATGCAGCTCAGACATGTAGTGATTTTCCTTCTCAGCCTCTCCAGAGCTGGGATTACAGGAGTGAGTCACCACGCCCATCTTCTGTGGCTGGTACAGCAGGCCCAAGGTTCCAGGGCCGGTGTGGTATGCAAACCTGGGTCCTTGCACTTGCTAGGCAAGCATTTAGACCACCGAGCTCTCTCCCCAGGCCTCAAAGGTGGTTTTTGTTGTAGCATTCCATGGGTATTTTCATTGTGGTTCCCATAAGTTTTTATTTCTGATGTTTCCTTTTAGGTTTTGTAAGCAACTACACAGTTGATATGAAAACGTTGATGTCTAGTCTAAGCATTCATTATACATTTGATATTTTATTTTATTGCTATCTTATTTCCCTGATACATGCATGTTGTACAACACAGTAGAATGCTCCTGATAAAGCAGAAGATGACAAGAATTGCCTGCCACAAAGGAAAGGAAGGTTGAGCACACGTGCTACCAATGAAAGTGAAATGTACATGGAACATGCAGTTGTCATGTGTGAAGACTGCCTTCGGTGTGACAGTTGAAGCAAAGATTATTTCTGTAGTTTTGTTTGTGTTCACATTGTAGCTCACATAGGTTTTTCTGATGTTATTTCTTAGGTTTTATGAGCAAGCACATAGCTGATATGAAATGTTTATTCTAAATGTACAGTTCATAGTACTATTGTAGTACTTTATTTTATTGATATTTTATGTTCCTGTTAAATACATATTGCATAATATAAGCAAACCCCCTGAACAAACAGCAAGACCAGCAGGGTGTCAAGTATGTCCTACACAAAGGCCAGGAAAGCAAAGCAGATGTGCTGGGTCATGCACACGTGGAACATGCTGTTGTCGTGTGTGAAGACTATCTTAGGTGTGATAACTGAAGTAAAGATTATGGTTTTTTTAAAGAGCGCTATTGGTATTTTCATTGTAGTTCATATAGGAATTTATTTCTGCTGTTCTTTTTTAGACTTTGTATACCAAAAACCATATGTTTGAAAACTTTCATTTTTTTGTAAACAATAAATATTAAAAATGAATATTTTTGATGCCTTTTCCTTTAAGCATTCATTGCTTAATATAATAAAACTCATAAAATGAACATCAATAATCAATAGAAATATTCTAAAGAATAGACATGGGCTTGACATATCAATGTTTATGAGATCTTATGACAAAAATGTGTTATGTTCTATGGGCTAACAAGATTTTTAACTCCTCCAATGAAAACAAGAACACATCATAGATTTTGAATAGAGGTTGCTCACGGATGGATAAATATACTGAGGTAGTTTCCAGTCCATGTGTTCTAATCCAGTGAGGACAGTTTAAATTAAATTCAGTGACTTTGTCTTTACAAAGTATGTAGATGATTTCAAGAAAATACCAAAGGGTTGACTTAGATAGTTCTGAAATAAAATTGCATGGGAAAAGCAAGGGAATTAACACATAAATTCTTTCTGTGTTTTTAGTGGCTCCAAAACCTAGGGAAAATAATATAGGAAACTGGAGGTCACTCTGTCAGAAAGACTATTTGACCTAAATGGAGATAGAAATATAATACTGAGTTCAGGGGACTTAGGAAATTAAGTAAGAAAAGAAAAGCTTGCATATTGAATTCATGCACACAGCCTTTGCTAAAATGATGAGAATAAATGATTACAGAATGAATTTTTCAGGGTAAAATCTTATAACCTTAAAAATCATCACTTTATGGACTGGGGATGTGGCTAAGTGGTAGTACCCTTGCCTTGCCTACGGAAAGCCCTAGGTTTGATCCTCAGCAACACACACACACACTCACACACACACACACACTCACACACACACACACTCACACACACACACTCACTCACACACAAATTACCACTTTAAAAAGAATAGATTAAACTTGGTGAAATGGCCTCCATGACTTTGACAGTGAAAACTTTTCACTCTGCTGACATTTGTCATGGTCTCAAATCTCCTCTTCAATGTGTTTTCTCTTCCTGGATTCTGCCAAGATACTGTCATACTTTTCTTCCCACTCCTTGGCTGCCTGCTACGGTTCGAATATGCTTTGCCCCTCTGAAATTCTGACTGTAATTTCCATTGTGAGGTAGTAAGAGGGTGGAAACTTCATCTAAACACGATGTTTACAGATGGGGCTTTAGGGAGTTGAGTAGGACTGGATAATGTCATCAGGGTAGAATCCCAATGCGCGAATGCTGGTGACTTTCTAAAGAAGAGAGAGACCAGGGCACACCCACATGTGCACACTCCATGTCCCTTTCCACATGCTGCCCTGCATGGCCTTGTGACTCTGCTAGTAAGAAGACCATCATCGGATGCTGCCCCCTTACCTCAGCCCTCTAGGGGCTTGAGCCAACATAAAGCTCTTTTGTTTATAACTCACCCAGTGCATGCTATTGTAGTACTAGCACCAGAAAATAGACTGATGCACCACTTGTGCTCAGCATGGCTTCCTCAGCTTTCCATCCCTGGGGTTCATCTCTTCTCACATTGCTCTTGACATCATCTTACCTGGTCTAGCCATGCCTATGGCTTCAATTCTCCTCCACATACTGATAGCTCTCAGATATGCAGTTCTGGGTTGCAGACACCTATCCACTTGAAATCCTCAAAATTTGTTGATGCATAATGAGCTGACCCCACTGGCTTCCATACACAGGAAGAGGCTGAGGCACGCGGGCCCAGAGCTAGCGATCAGTTGGCCACTCCGCTCTCTCGGTGTTTACTCAGAATAGAGGCTGAGAGCTATTGAGGGTAGAGGAGAAAATGAATTGTTACTACCCCCAAGCCCAGTCTCTCTCTTCCCCTGAACCCAGACTCTGTTCAACCTGACTAAGTCAGCATGGCTTTAAATGTGGGAATCCTATTAGAGAAACACAACCCGTGTGGCCAGGTTAGACCTCCCTTATTAGAAACCATGCAGGAAGCCGCGTGTTCCTGTCAGGAGAGGAAAACCTTGATCCCATTGCTTCTGTTCACGAGAAGAAGCCTTGTAGTACAGTACTGATTGCTTAAGAGAAGTTACAATAAGAACACTTTGCTTCATCTCCTTGAGCTTCTAGTGCTCCAGGAAACCATGTACCTGGTCTGGCTCTGCCCTAACTTTGGGTTCAATTTTCTCCAGAGTTAGCAATCTAAATAAATGGCAAGGACTAACATAGTTTTCCAAGCTGGAAAAGTGGACATCATCTTTAGTTCTTGCTTCTCTTAATCATCAAATCAGATCTTTACAGCTTCTCAAATTAATGAACTTTTCAGTCTCAATTAATTTACTACGTGCATAGAATGTACCACCTGTGTAATGATAATTTTATTTATCTCATTCCAATCATACTGCCTGTTTTGTTTCTTTTCTTTGAACCTCAAATAGATTGTTAAATAAGAACAGTGATGGCTGGAATCTATTTTGCTTTCTTCTCTAAAGAAAATACTTAGACACTTTGCTCTAGATTTTTGACATGTTCCTTACGAAGTTAAGCAAGCTCTCAAGTATTTTTTAGAAAGCTGTAAATGTGTGTCACTTTTATCCAGTGTTTTTTCTAAGTGTCTTGAGATGACTATTTTCTTACCCACATAAATTAGCAAGGCTGAAACTCTAAAACTCACAGGGAAATTATTTTAGTTTTCTTTTTTCATAATGTCCTTGTCTGTTTGGTATCAAGCATATGTTCCCTTCATAATGTAAGATGGAATAGTGGACCCTCTGCTTCTTTTCATTAGAATAGCCTGTAAACTATTGTTATTAAAGGCCAGTGAGATAGCTCAAGGGACTAAGCACCTGCAAGCACAGGGACCAGGGTTCAATACCCGCTACGGCATGCCACACCGGCCTGCCCAAGGGCATGCTGAATTGTGTAGTGAGACCCAGTACAAGATACATTAAAAAATTATTGTTATTATATGTTACTTATTTTCGTTTATTGAATAAACCCTATTTGGGTTTCTTCTTCAGTCTGCTTTAATTCGTTTTGTATTTTAAAGGATTGTTTATGAATTCAAACTTGCACATTTATTGATGAGATTATTCTAGCTAATTAATTTTTTTCTCAGTCATTGATGTCATATATTACCTCACTGACTTCCCAGTCCTCTTCAAGAAAAGTGTTGAGGTCATAAAAGACAAGAAAACACTGGAAGCTATCGGATATTAGAGGTGATTAAGGAAAATAAAATAATTAAATGCAATGTGGGCCCTGGACATGATCCTGAAGAGATGAAGAGCGTGCATGGAACAATAAGTGAAATACGAATGAGGCCTGCAGTTTGGTTAATGATATCATACCAATGTTCACTTCCTGGTTTTGATAATTCTGTTATAATTATATAAGAGAGTGACATGAGGAGAAGCTGGGTGTAGGATAAATGGGAACTCTTCTGGTTATGAGGCTTATCTGTAAATCTGGAATTAGCTTGATGGCAAAAGCTTTGAAAAAAATCACTCTGATTGTGTAGAAAATGACTGACCAGGTGCAGATTGGAAGCAGAGAAAGGTGGCTGACCAAGGAGGTACCTGTAAATGTAATAAGATTTTTATTCAATTGTAAAGCTACCATAATGATTTTTGATTCCAACATGGTTGATTGGCATCATCTTTCTTTGCAAATTACCTAATCTTGCTGGAGTTTCCTTGATTTGAAAAATCATTTCAAGGAATTAATTTAGAAATCCTTTTCACTTTTTTTTTGGTTTTCTATTGTGCTTAGCTCTATTTTTTCTTTCTTTAATAAATATTTGCTGGCTGACACTGACAAAGGATCTGCAAACTTTGGTGCAGGGTTACAGGATAAATCCTGAGGGTACTTGACTGACCTTATCAGATACAAAAGTTACATTTCTTGTTATATAGGTCTTGCCTTATCTTGGTCTTAACCATCCAGCAGAAAAGTATAAAAACAAGGCATATAAAGTAAATCCATATTAATATGCTGAGCTGTGAAAGGTTCAAGTCAACAACTTCTGTGGATAACCCACTACTATTGTGGACTGCTAGACTGTGTTGGATTGTTTTGCTGAATTCGCGCACCTACAGTATTTAGTTGCCTGACAGGACTATTTCTGACAGGACTAAACAAAAAAAGGCGACAGAAAGGAAGGACCATTTTATATCTGTATATGCAGAATAGTTAGGACAGATATATAGCTACTTTTGCTTAATTCAATGAGAAGAAAGATTTGTATTAATAGTGTTTGGACAGGATATTCTGTCTGCGTCTTGTACTATGGATAACCACTAAGAAGATAACAATGTACAATGTATTAATTATTGAAACGTTCCTATCAAAATTTTTTAGAAGAAGTGAAATCATGCAATATTTAAAAATAAATAAATTTTGCTGAGTTCCTATTATATTCCAGGCAAGATTGACCAAATTCCTGTCATCTAATTCACAGATGAACCTACTAGCAGTCCATTGTAAGAGGGGAGTGGTTCATTTGCAATCAAAACCTATGCAGAACCAGAGAACATGAAGGCACAGAAGGTAGTCCATGTCACCCACAGTGGCAAAGTGCCGCTGCTCCAGCTCACATGCACTGCTCTACGGAGGGTAACATGGGAGCCTGTATGACTACCTGAGAGAGGAGGCATCACCCTAAGATTGGGGTACAGATGGGTTGGCAAGCTGAAAATACATGGTAGCCTTAATTATGCATCATGGCCACACTCAAGAATGGCTCTGAAAGTGGAAGATTGGGGATACAGCTCAGTGGTGATGTGTGAGGTTCTGGGTTTGATTGCAAGTATGAATAAAATAGAATAAGGCAATAGAAAGGACAAACAGGGAGTATGGAGTATGATGATCTTGGTGTGGTATATTAATGCTCACCAGAAAACCTCCACCATGGAAGGGTCTTTGAACAACCAAGCAAACAGATCAACTCATCCAGTTGGCATTAGCCAGAACTCATCATCAGCCACCTTAGATGGGCATGATGGGCACGTGAATGAAGTAGTCACAGTGGTTTATTGGATGCTACTGGCCTGCTTCATCCATTGCTACCTTTGAATGTCTGACCAGTCTGAAACATAGACCAATACTGAGCACTAGATGTAGTTTCCTTCCAAAAACCAAACAACCACTTCATGGCAAGTCAATTAATTGCGTTTCTTCCATCTCTAGAAAGACCAGTCATTTTTCCTCACAGGGAAGGTGCATATTCCAGGCATGGCATCCTCTTTCCTTCCCAGAGCTGTGGCATCCCTGCGTGGCATGCTTGAGCTCAAGGCCTAGGATCTCATGCAGTGCAGGGCATGACAAGAGGTGTATTTTATAGTAAAGGACGTGCAGGAGGGAGCCAACACCCTGGAGTTGCATAGGTTGTGTTGCATCCCATATTTCCCCCAAGAAGCCAGCTTCACAGAACCCTGAAACAGCCTTGGGAAGTCACAGTTGAAATCATGGCTCAGAGGCAGGACTCTGAGAGGATGGGGTGGCATCCCGTAGGATGCAGTATAGGTAGATGTGAAGTGAGAGACCTCTGTGTGACATGGTGTCACCTTTAAAAAGAATCAATACCAAGGAACCAAGGGGCAGAAGCATGAGTCTCCCTCCCATTACTCCCAATGATCCATTAGGAGGCCTTGTGCTTCTCCTCCCTTCAGCTGTGGGATTTGAAGCTATAGAGCTCTCAGTCTCCAATCTCCAAGGAGACTCAATCTTACAAGGGGAAAATTAACCTATACAGTTACAGTCACCATTAAGACACTTAGATTCCTTATACCTGGATAAGAGTAGGAAAAGTGAGGTGGCTGCTATTATATAAGGGAGGTAGGGGGAGGAAGACACGGAGGACCTAGACAGTCTGCTTGGGAACTTCTTGGTACTCCCTGGCCCCAGTGTAACTGACAGAACATAGCACCACCAACCCGAGAAGTGATTACCGAGAGCTCAGACACCTCAGAAAGGAAGTTTTGGGTTACACCACCATTGTCTTCCATCTATTCAGGCTGCTGTAGCAAATATTACAGACTGGGTGACTTACAAACAACAGAAATTTATTTCTTCATTTCAAGAGGTTGGTGAGGCCCAGGATCAAGGTGTTAGCAGATTTGATGTCTGGTAAGGGCTGCTTCCTAGATCCCAGAGGATGCTTTCTTGTGGTGCCCTCACTTGGTGGGGAAGCTACCTAGCTCTCTAGGTTCTCCTCCATGAGAAAACTAATTCCAGTCATGAGGGCTCCACTATCGCCATCTAATTATAACAGGAATTAGGGAGGCAGGAGCTAGGATTCCATGGGGCAGTAAGGGCAGCAGCCCCCAAATGGAGTCTGCTGAGTCACAGCCTCCCTGGAGTCCTACCAAAGCGTCCGCCAGGTGTCCTTCAGCTGTCTGGGACCTCCTCAGACATCCTCCGGCAAATCCCTGGGCTCAAGGGCTCATGGACCCTACAGTGAACACTGCTGGATTGGACTCTGAAAAGTATGTAGGCTCCTATCCAGTTGAGATTATAGGGCCAGGGATATAGCTCTGCATTACGCCTGTCAGACGAGAAGTTGTGGGTTAAGATTCCTAGTTAAAAAGAAAAAAAAATTATACTGTTTATACACCATCCTAAGCTGCCCTCTAAACCCCTTAAAAACTTATAGATGAAGAGTTTTCTTCAGCATCCTACTGAGATCTCCCTCTCAACTAGGGAAAGCATTATTTTCTTGCCTTTATATCTTTGAAATAAATTTGCTTGCACCCAGCCTCCTCCTCCTCCTCCTCGTCCTCCTCATCCTCCTTGTCCTCGTCCTCCTCATCCTCCTCTTCCGCTTCCTCCTCCTCCTCTTCCATCATCATGGAACACAATCCCGACATTCTAATGACATGATAATCACCTCCCAGGCTTCCACCTCCTAATGCCCTTGTCTCAGTTATTTTTCTGTCATTGCTGGGACAAATACTTGACACCAAAATTAAGGAAGGAAGGGCTTATTTAGCTCACAGTTTATGGAGGTTTCAGTCCATCCTTGGCTGGCTCCAAGGCAGAGTGGCACATAGCAGAGGGCAGCAGTTCATGTCGGCAGAAAAACAGCAAGAGCAAAAAAGGGAAGAGCAGCTTTAGCAGCAGCAGCAGCAGCAGCAGCAGCAGCAGCAGCTTTAGCAGCAGCAGCAGCAGCTTTAGCAGCAGCAGCAGCAGCAGCTTTAGCAGCAGCAGCAGCAGCAAAGACGAGCCTCTCTTCCTTCCTTGTATTGCATTCAGGCTCTCTGTGGGTGTAGCACTCTCACCCATAATCCCAGCATTGTGATTAATCCTGAATTAATCACAAACTCTACAAGTCCACCCCATTACTATATGAGGCTTTGGGGGGACACCTAGATACAAACCATAACACACCCCTTTGGGGTTAAGATTTTAACACATGGATTTTGGAGAGGAAACAAACAACAAGCTCACAGCAACCAGGCAAGCTGCCAAGGCATCTGAATTCATAGCTGAGGAGCAGGGAAATTTGGAATGGGGAATGGAAGGAGCTGCTGTGTACCAGGAGTACCAACGCCCTATTCAGTCTTAGTTTTATCTTAAAACTAAATGCCCGGGAACCTATAGAAATGCAGCTTTCCAAACCTATGTGCACAAGTGGGTCTGTGGCGTGTAAAGGGTAGACTGTGGGAGCCATGGCATTGAGCTGCTCCGATTTGCTGTGGAGAGTATAGCTGACCGACACTCTGTCCAGACCCACTGTCCAAATCCACTGCCATGTTTAAACACAAGGATCTTGGCTCCTTTTGACTTCTGTAGCAGCCCCACGGGTGCACGCTTTGGGTGTTCTAGCCCACACCTGAGCACGGCAGACCCATTCCTGCTAGTCAAGGAACAATTCCAGGGAAAACTGCCTCCAGGAGCCCCCACCGCACCCCTCAACCTGGGCCAAACTTTTTTAGAATTGTCCTGCAGCTTGAGGCTTTTCCTATTCAAACCCTGATGCTTCCGCCTCTTTTCATTGACCTGACCATGATCTGAAGGAGCTCCCTGCCTGCTCCTGCTTCCTGCGTGCTTCACAGTGCACAGATCTTTTAAGAGAGCACTTAAGTTGTCTTGAAGCCTGCGTTTTGGAGGGTTGTAACTAGCACTTGGTATTTAAAGCCATAAGGGGCCGGGGAGATGACTCGGTGGAATAAGCGCTTCCCTGGCAAGCACAAGGGTCTGAGTTCAATCTCAGGTTCTGCAAAGAAAAAATAAAAAGGGATAAGACTAGATTAAATCATCAAATTGTGAATATAGATAGGAATAAGAAGATACCTGCTAGACGTGGTGGCCTATGCCTGTGACCCCAGCACTTGGCTGTGGCAGGAGGATCACCACGAGTTCAAGGCCGTCTGAGTTACACAGTGAGTTTAAATCTAGCTTGAACTACAAAGTGAGACAGTCTCAAAAACAAAAACAAACAAGAAAGAAAGAAATGAAGTAAAGAAAGAAAGGAAAGAAGAAAGAAAAAAGAAGAAAGAAAGAAAGAAAGAAAAAAGAAAGAAAGAAGGAAGGAAAGAAGGAAGGAAGGAAGGAAGGAAGGAAGGAAGGAAGGAAGGAAGGAAGGAAGGAAGGAAGAAAAAACTCTGGAACTTTCCAGTATTTAGAGTGAAGGAAAAGAGAAAGAATTAACAGCAGAGACTTAGCAGGGGTGGCTCATGAATTCAGAGGAAAACCAAGAGATTGACAAGTACTTGAAGACAAGTAAAGAAAGTGTACTCAAGAAAAGGAACGATCAACTATGTTAGAGTTGCTGCGAGGTTATGCACAATGAAGACCCAGCGTTTACTAAGGTGACCTTTGTTGGCGACCTTGACATTGGTGACACTAAGGATGGGCAGGTGTTTTGTTGTGTTGCAGATGTAACTTGAGGAGTGGACTAACAGCTAGCAGGGAAACAGCGATAAAAATGAGGAAGGGTTCTTACGGTGTGATCGATGGTAAGATATCAGCTCACCCCTGGGAACAATCCAAGGAAGCGGAAGCCTGATGATACTCACGTGGGAGGGAAGCATTAATGGAGGCGAGAGCAGGTGACGAGATCCCCAGGGGAAGCGCTTCAGAGCCAACCAGCTCCACTCCACCTCTTGCCTCCCCCGGGCCCAGGGGTCATCTGGGCCCTCTGCGCTAGACCACAACTGATTCCTCAGCTTTCTTCACAGCGCTTGTCCTGACCACTAACATTGGGTTAGGTCACTTCCGACTTAAGCGCCTTGAGTGGTTAATGGGTGCCTTATCCCTAGAAGAACATCCAGGCTTCTTCTGCTGATACACGAAGCCCATCTTTCCTCGCTGCGCGTCTCGCCAGCCTTAGCGAACACCACTGTCCTCCAGTGGGTGTGGGCTCCAGGGGCCCCGGCGTTTGCCTACGCTGCTGCGCCCACCTTGGTGGCTCCCCCAGCCGGTGCTCTGTGCAGGGCGCACTCGTCGCTGTCTGCCCACCTTCTGCACCACCGACGCCTCGGCGACTCCAAGGCCTGGAGTAATGCGGTGCTTGCCAGAGTTCCTATCTGTGTTGGGTACAATAAAACTTTTGCTATTAATTAATGAATTCTCAAAATAGATTTAAATCTCCGGAAAGGGAAAGCTATCTTAGTAATTTATTTCTACTTTGTGCATCGACAGCACTCAGAAAGAGACCCTCAGAGTTTTAGGTCATGAAAGAATCTTATTTTATTTAATTAATTTATTTATTTAGCATTTTAGGGAAGGGTCTACAGGGTGTTTAGGGTCTCACTACTAGATCAGACTCATAGTGATCTGCCTGTTTACAGCCTCCCAAGTGCTGGGATTACAGGCACGAGCCACCACGCCCAGTCTCAATTTCCGTCTCAGCGTACCCCAGGGGCGGGGCCAGCACGGCACACCTGGGGATTGAACCTCCCACCCCCGTCCCTGCTTGCAGGCGCTGTAATCCACTGAGTTATTTGGCCTGTCTTATGAATTTTAGATATTACTTCATCCATCTTTATTTTTTGGATAAGATTTGTATCTTTCTTTGTATTAGTTTATAAATCTACCGTGTGTGGAATGCCGGCCCCTGCCTACACGTTCTCCCTAGCCCTACGTATTAGCAGGGTTTTATAGAAAGTCAATGTGAGCATATTTTTATGTACTTATTTGCAAATTATCTCTCATTTTCTGTAAAATATCTGTTCATATCCTTTCCTTGTTGGGATGTTGATGTTTTTCATATTTATGTTCAGCATGTTTTTGTAACTAAGGACATTAACAGGCATTGCAACTGTTTTCTAGGCTTATTTATCTTTCTTTAGGTGATTTTTCCTGTCATGTTTCTGACTTTGGTGTCATTCAGAGGGTGTTCTTCTTTATTGTAAAAGTCATAATCCTTTCTGTATTTAATATGATATGTAATTTTTTGAACAGTTCAGATTTTAGTACACCTAATTTTTTTTAGTGATATGAAGGAACAATCAGACTTTAAAGTTCCTCACCTTGTAGGTAGTGGTTCCAATGCCTTTTCTATAATTATTTCGAGTATTGCTGATATGAATGAGGACTCTAGCATAAATAACGTAACATAAATAGCATCTATTTTCTTTGTGAGAATTCAGAAGGGGCACAGATTTTGAGGGTGACAGGGGTTCGAGTTTTAGTACCAGCTCTGCCTCTCTCCACTATTTTTTTTTTTTTAAAAAAGCATTTTATTTTATTATTTATTTTTTTTTAATATTTATTTATTTTTATTTATTACATTTATTTATTGTGTGTGTGGCCAGCTCAGCCCACCAGGGGGCGGGTCTGGCTGGCATGTGGTGCTGGGGATCGAACCGCGGTCCCTGTGCTTTAGCCAAGCTTGTTTCAAGTAGGTGCTTTAGACCACTGAGCCATCTCTCCAGCCCCTCTCTCCACTATTGTGTGGATTCAAGAAGGAAGTTGAAGCATGGCTTCACACCAAGGGGTCATTGACCAGTGTGATTTTGTGGACACTGTTTTAATTTCCTAGTCGTAACAGTAAAGAAGAACCTATACTTAAACTCTACCCTGTTCTGTTCATCTATACAACCTTGCCAGGAATGTACCATATTAGTTTTTGCACACTGATAGAATATTAATTTAATATCTAATAGACAAATCCCATCAGGATGTCAGCATTTTATAAATAATTTTAATATCTTTTTAGAAACTGATCTTTATTACAGTTATGAAATTGCATTGTGTGTGTATATAACTCCATTAGAAAAGTATACTGATGGCTCTTCTAGTAAGTATGGTCCATGCCTTGGGTGGAGGACTAGAGGTACGTAAGTATGTGAATAAATTTCTGCATCTCATGCACATACATATTTATCCAGTTATGTGTGTGCTTTTTTATGTTCTTGAGATCTCTTCCCCTCCTGATTTTTTAAATTGCACATAGACTGTTATTCATTGCTCGTCTTTCTCAATTCATTACTTACTATAAAAACATTTAGGTGGTTCTTGGATTTTCTGTGCTTTAGTATTTAGTACTTTAGTAGCCAGGATATAAATGTATAAAAAAAATTGACTTCAATAAGAGAAAGTTCATTTCTGGTAACTTGAGTTAGCTTCAGTTCACTTATTTTTAATTTTTTCCTTCTTCATGAAGAAATTAACTTTTCATTTTTTTATTTCCTTTGAGAACCAAGTGAATAAGTAGGGTTGAATTGCATCGTGGGTTTTGCTTTGTTTGATTAAATGTAAATCTAAGTGAGGGGTGAAGTATGCTTCTAAAGAAAAATATTAGGCACTATTTTGAATTTTTTTTAAAAAATCCATTTATTAGGGGCTGGGGAGATGGCTCAGTAGAGTAAGCGCTTCCCTGGCAAACGCAGGGGCCTGAGTTCAATCCCCAGTTCTGAAAAAAAAAAAAAAAAAGGCAGTCGTTCCGTTTCTCCGGTCTTACGCTGTCCCTGGTCTGTTTGCCACAGTCCTTGTCCTTGTGTAATCTGCAGTGATCGTGGGAGCCATAGGGAGGACGCCAGGACACCTCAGGAGCCTGAAATGGGGAAAAATGGAACCAGAATATTGAAGATTGGTACAGAAATGAAGGGAGAAATTTAAGCAGCCACATCGCAGAGAACCTCTGTGAAAGTGATGAAGGTGATCAGTGTGAAGAAAACTTCACCCAGGTTCCAGATCAGAA
>NW_004524678.1:2777706-2792429 GCF_000260255.1 Octodon degus
CTGGATGCTCAGTCGTATAAAGTCTCAGAGACACAGTGGACATGTTAGGGTTGATTGTGTTGATTCGAGTAAGAGAGGCTCGACTAAATTGGCTGAACAGGGCCGGGGAGATGGCTCAGTGGAATAAGCATTTCCCTGGCAAGCGCAAGGGCCTGAGTTCAATCCCCGGTTCCGCCAGGAAAAAAAAAAAATTGGCTGAACAATTCTGCACTTTAGGGTATGGAAAGCCCACCCTAAGGAGGCTTGTTGCCAGGATGGTGTAAAGGGGAAACAAAGGACAGATCTGCTTCTGTTACCCTGGACAAGCTCCATTGTTTGTCTTTCCTTTGGATGTCATCTCCTGGCTTCCAGGGCAGACTCATCTTCTGGCATAGGTCCTTTGGCTTTCCAGCGGACTCAGCCTTTGAAACACTGCAGCCCCACCAGCCTCCTGAAACGGGCTCGCACAGAACACAGAGCTCCAGACCTTTGGCTGGATCCTTGGGTGTGCAGACACCCTCTGCGCTCTTGACGTCTGACTGGGTGGCCATTGTAAACCAATCTTGTAAATTCTTATGTATTTACCTGTGTTGTTGTTACACCTGTTTTCTCTAGTGAACAGTGACTGAGCGGGCGCTTCGGGGTTGGCCAGCACATGTAGAGCTGGAAAAGCCTGCTTGAGAAGGCCTGGAAGATTTGTACTTCTTCCTGTCTGGCATTTTCCTTGCTGTGTACATCACTTCTGTATTGCTGTTCTTGGATGGTAACCTTTATAATAAAGTAGTAAACTGGTAAAAAAAAAAAAAAAAAAAAAAAAAATCCATTTTTGCCCAATAACCATATGTCCCGTTACTTTTATCCTATTGAGGGAAAGAGAACAAAATTCCCGCTGATTGCAAGGGGCTTTCTAATTTCATGATCTTGTGAACATTAACCTTTCATGCAGTCTAACCTACATTTTGGGGACTTTCCACTGTGTCAGGGAGCAAAGTTCTGTCATCCTTGTGATCGCACGATAAGACCCACCTTTTCAAACACTCCTTTTGTTTTAACCAGTTCCTTCTTCCCGGTATTTGAAGCACATAATTATTATTTCTTTGCATTCTCTCTTAAACTACGGCTTTCTTCCTTGTTTATTTTTTGCACATGGGGCCAGGAGCGTCAGGAAATGTTCCTCTACCACTGGCTGGCGTTTCGTGCTTTGTGAGATCTTCCACTGGAAGCGTTGTCTTTTACCTCATACCCACACTGATGTCGTGGCTACTCTTCACATCATAGTGCTGATTGCGTTGTGGATATTGCTTTCATTGGAAGAAATGGCGATGTATCACCCAGTGAGCTGGAAAAAAGGAATCATGGAGACTCGTGAGGTGGTAGGTTCCAGGAAGATTTTATTTTCCAGAAACTCCATTGGCAATCAGTACACTTAGTGGATGTTGTGAGATCTACAAAAGAAGTGTTTGTTTAGTTATTCATTCATTCGTTACTCAGTACATATTTATTGCGGGCCAGAAAACATGTGCTGAGGTTTTACTGGGCCAAAAACAAACAAATAAATAAATAAGAAGCATCTGTCCGGCAGTGGACATGATTGTTCTAAGTGCTCTGAAGAAAAAGAAGAGCGTTCACATTTATTCAAGACATATTCCTCGACCATCTCCTATTTTGTGCAAAGCACTGAGGGTGCATAAACTGGGAAGTGGATCAGTGAGGCTTTCTAGGAGAGTGACCAAGGGCAGGGACTTCTTGGCAAACTAGTCTCCTCAGGTGCCAGGGAAATAGCTCAGTGGCGTAAGCGCCTGCCTGGCAATTGCAAGGTCCTGAGTTTGATCCCTGGTACCACCAAAAATTAAATAAACAAACAAACCAGTCTCCTCTTTGGAGTGTGAGCCACCCCCAGCAAACCTCCCTCCTCTGTTCCTGCTGGCTACAGCCAGTCAAGCCACATGAGTCACAGAAAGGCCATGCTGAGATAGGTAGAGAGAGGTCAGCAGAAGTGCTTTACATAGCTGAGGAAGGAAAAGGAATCAAGGGAGGAATCCTTGGGGCCAGCCTCTACAGGTGGCAGTTCGGCTTTCTTTTCCAACTTTGGTCTAAGCCATACATTGCATCTGGAGTTATGCCGTCGCTCCCCTCAGCAGTCATCTGAACAGGCATCCTGTCCACAGGCCAAATCTCTTTCTCTCTTTCTCTCAGTTGATGAAATTTATGATGCAAATTGGCCTAAGGGAAGGTAAGAAATATTAAACAAGCATTATTAGTATGGAGCATTCTTGCTATGGAATTAGTAGGAGAGTTTGCTCTGGGAGAGTGCCTATCTAAGCTTATATAAGAAATTTGAGGGGCTGGAGAGATGGCTCAGTAGAATAAGCACTTCCCTGGCAAGGGCAAGGGCCTGAGTTCAATCCCTGGTTCCACAAAAAAAAAAAAAAAAAAAAAAAAAAATCAGTTCCTACACCTAGTCCTGTTGACAAAGGCTGGTTTAATGCAGTTTCTTGGCCAACAGACAGAATGAGGACCAAAGAGGAAATGTTACATGGAAGCATATTTCTAGCCAATGAAAGGAGATGGGGTGGATTGACACCTGGTCATCAACTTGTAACACCAGCTGAACTGAATCACTGTGGTGCTGGATGTGTAAGGCCCACCTGAGGATTGTTGCCCACAACATGAAAAGCAGAACTGGAGAGGAAGAAGGGGAGCTGCTGGTTCTCTTGAGGCTGTTGGGTCTCCTGGAGAAGTTTGTTGCGCTGGCTTTCTTGACATGAACTTGGCTGTTCTCATTGGAGGAGCTCAGGACTATGTTGTTGCTGAAGATGGCTGCAGTTCTCTTTGAGGTAGCTCTGGTACTTTAAGTGTCACTTCCTGGCTCCAGTGCAGATCCCTCAGCCTACTGGCACAGATCCTTCATCCCATTGGCACAGACTTTCTAGCTTCCACCACTGACCATAGGGCCTTCCCAGCACAGATCCTTGATACAGGCCTGCATGAGCCATTTTTGCAGGATCTTGGCCTCCAAGACTTGAACTTGTGGGGGGCATTTTAATGCGTTTTAGATCTTCAGCTGGACTCATGCAGGACCTTGCCATGGGATCCAGGACCTCAGCTGGATTCTCTGAGTCCTTGGTATGTAGACAGATTTCCCACATTCTTTTGTATATTTGACTCTTTGGGTGACTACTATAAAATAATCCTATAAATTGTGTCCTGTTTGAAATTATTTCCCTTGTAAAATTTGAATACAACAGGAGGAGAGGGATAACTTTTATGGAAACATTTGCAACAGTAGAGTAGGCATCCCTGGGAGACAGTGAGATTCTTCACTCAGAAAGTATTAACCAAAGATCATAGGATATACCTATACATGTTTAAATAAAGATAAATGTTTAGCCCTACTTTAAAAAATAGAATTTATATTTTCTTCATTAAAACATGCTGATATTAGAGAAGTGAAATACACTCATGATTCAGGTTTGTGTCCCACAGATGTCAGAATAGGGATGGCCATCCTGTGTGCACCCATTTTTTACATCTTGTGCTCAGTGCCACTTATGAAAATTGACTCAGGCTAGAAATGACAATCTGCTACATCCACAGGTCATCTTGCATCAACCATCAAAAGGCACCAGCAAATGCCCTGTGGATCCCCAATGCGCTCCAACCTCCTGGAGCTCTTTCCTGTTATAGACTGGTCAGGCCTGCAGTGGGCAAACAGCTTAAGTAAAAGAAACACAGGGTGTGATTTTTCAGGGCATCCAGGGAGGTTAAAACCCTCTGGGAGTAGAGACCAAGAACTTTGTCTGCAGCTCATATCTATTTGGTTTTCAAACAAAGGCACAGAATACTGAGGCAAGGCAGGAACTGAGCAGGACCTTGGGAAGTCAGCTCCAAGTCTTCTCTGAGCAGTTATTTCTGCCAATTAAGAGAACTGTTTGATCACTAAGGTTGGCAGCAGTGGGGCAAAAAAGACTCCATCTTAGAAATCACCTAAACTCTAGGTGAATTCACTTCTCACACCCGTCCCTCTTAGTTAACCATAAAACCTACAAAGGAGAACAAATTGCTAATTTGAGGAGCAAACAGTTAAAATAAATTGTAGGTAAGCTAAAATTTAACCATACTAACAAACTCCTGGGATATGTAAACCTTGTGCCATTTTTGTAAAAATGCCAAAATGAGGTAATATGGTGACAATAGATAGTTGTAAATGTATAAAAACCTACTACAGGGCTGGTGAGATAGCTTAGAAGACTAAGTACCTGCTTAGGCAAGTGCAAGAACCGGGGTTTGATCCCCAGCAGCACATGCCTTGCCAGCTCTACCTGGGGCACACTAAGCCAGCCACTGAGGCCAGGCGTGGTGGCGTACATCTGTAATGCAAGCTCTGGGGAGGCTGAAAACAGAAGATCACTGAGTCTGAGCTGTGTAGTGAGACCCTGTACCCAATACATTAAAAATAAATAAAATAAAATTTAAAAGCCTAACACAAAATTCTTTGGTGGTCAACATTCTCTGATTGTGCATCAGATTGTCATCATGCCAGCAACGAAAGTCTCATCTGTTCCCATTCTTGGTCTCTCCTGAGGGCTTATCTTGCTGAATTTCACTGCAACTGCAGTTGTACTACTCTGGAATAGGGTGTGTCAGCAGCCCACACCCATGGCTGCCTTGGGTGTGGTGTTAGCTTCTCTTCAGAGCCCCGTGCATACGCTCTTTTCCACCAGCCAGAGGGCCCTGTGCTCAGCAGCGTAACCCTGTGCAGCCTGGTCACCAACACTTTTCTACACCACAGGAATACTACATCTTGGCCCTTGTCTCCAAATGATCATCCTGCCTTTCCTGCAGTTCTACCCTGACCTTCCCTTTCAGGATCTCTGCTAGAGAAGGATGCCGATGTTAGGTCTCTTACTTAGGTCCTGCTCTTCTCCAAACTTCTTGCCACTGGATTCCCTCCCAGTCCTTTTACTCGGCTTAGTTTCTAAAGATAACAATCTGAGAAAATTACGTTAACATTACAGTGACTAATTGGGTTACCCACCCCCAGGAAACAAGAGTGTCTTTGAGGTGGTTTTGGGTGTGGGTGGTGGGCAGGAGGGTGGATGTCACAAGCAGAGAGTCTTGACTCTTCTTAGTTCTCAATGTTGCCAATTTTGAAGCCCATTTGCAAAAGTTGCCACACATTGATGTATGACTATAGAGATACGAATACTTTCCTTAGCTACAGATTTCTCCAACAAATGTGGGCAATTTATATGCCTCATTCTTGTGTTATGTCAGTGCTGTGGTTGGAATGTGTTCCCCCAAAAGCATATGCTGGAAATTTAATCCCCAAAACAATAATGTTTGGAAGTGGAACCCAATAAGAGGGAATTGGGCCACAGGGTGGGGGAGGTGATGAATGGATTAGTGCCTATATTTTGGGAGTGGGTTTGTTATTATGAAAGTTTGTTTGTTATAAAAGGGGAGTTGAATCTTAATCTCTGTGTGTGTCCTTCTCCGCCCTTTTCACTTCTACCTTTTCTACCATGGAGTGATGCAGAAAAAAAATCCTCTAGGGGCCAGGGAGATGGCTCAGTGGAATAAATGCTTCCCAGGTAAGCGCAAGGACCTGAGTTCAATCCCCAGTTACACACACACACACACACACACACACACACACACACAAAGATCCTCCTCCTATGCCCCCAAAACAATGATAAATTTCTCTTCCCTATAAATTATCCCTCTCCCTGCATCCTACGGTAGCAGTGCAAAGCAGCTGTTAGTCAGAAACAATTTCTATAAATAATAAATCAAAATTTACAAAAAGTTTACCATATAAACTTTGATTTTAGTTTGGAGGAGAAAGTCAAAGTGGCACATCTTCCAAGAAGACCAAAGAGTGTTTCGCTCCTCCCAGGGAGGACATTATCCACATCCCATAAGAGACACTTGGCACATCGTAACGCCTAAGGACGTTAGGGCTTCTGTAGAATTTTACTTCAGTTGAATGCCATAGAAACAGAATGCTTCTTTTGTTGGGAAAATAGTGGCAATAGATTTCCATCTTTTGCCTAGGAAGATTTTTTTCATCATGTTCCCTCTATCTTCATAATCAGAATTTTAGAACTGGAAGGGATTTTGTAATTTTGCCTTTTTATGCTATTTCTGATTTTTTGTAAATTGGATCCTCTCCTCTAAAAGCAAAAGGAAGTCTTTTCCATGCAGAAATATCAGAGTTACCTGTTTTTCTCTCCGTTTGGTAATCAGTTCTCAAGACAGGATAGCAGGCAGCTGGGAAAGGCCTAGCTGTGTGACAGTGTGTCCCTCTATGCCTGGCAGACAGAATGGTGAAACTATGTAAGATTTTCCCAAGACTATCAGCCTCTTCTCTAGAAATTTATCTGGTAAATTCTGCCTGGTTAATTGATGGAATAATAATGTCATGTCTCTGTCTGTCTGTCTGTCTGTCTGTCTGTCTCTCTCTCTCTCTCTCTCTCTCTCTCTCTCTTTCTGTTTCTTTCTCTCTCTCTGTCTCTCTGTCTCTGTCTCTCTTTTTCTGTCTCTCTCTTTCTCTCTGTCTGTGTCTGTCTCTCTCTCTCTCTCTCTCTCTCTCTCTCTCTCTCTCTCTCTCTCTCTGAGAGAACCTAGCTTTCTTTCTCTTGGGTTTCTCTATTTTGCCTTCACAATACCTAAGGCAAGTTTGGAAAGAGACTTATAGTCAGGTGCCATTTAAAATTCACATACAGTGGGCTGGGGAGATAGCTCAGCAGCATAAGTGCCTGCCTGGCAAGCGCAAGGTCCTAAGTTTGATTCCTGGTACTGCATGCTGTGCTGGTCCTGGAAACTTGGGCATGCTGCCCTGGCCCCAAAACTGGGTGTGGTGGTGCATGCCTGTAATCCTAGAGCTGGGGAGGCTGAGACAGGAGGATCACTATGAGTCCAAACTACATAGCAAGACCCTATATAAAAAAATTTAAATAAAATGCACATGCATTGAAGAGAATGGCCACCAGTAAGAGACACCATCTGAAGTTGAATGTTTTCTTTGTGAAGTATTCCTGGGTCAGCCAAACCACAGAGACTGCATGTGAAGATGAGTGGTTGGGATGGAGGTGGTCAGCTTCACCCCTGGTTATGTGGACTAGAGAAGGCGTCTCTAATATCAATGTCTCTAGAACTACCTAGGGATCTTATTAAAATGCAGAGTCTAATTCAGTAGGTTTTTGGAATAGGGCCAAAGCTTCTCCACTTCTAAAAGGTCCTCAGTGAACACAGGTGCTGCTGGTTTGTGGGACAGAATGGCTTGCCTTGTCTTCTTCCTCTGCCCTCTTCACCATCATAGACTTTTAGAACTAAAAGGGGTTTTGAAGACATTGTCTAGTTGCTTCCAAAATACTGTTCTACAAAATTTCTTCTTTCAAATAACTAAAGGGATCATCTTTGAAAATCCAAATTCCCAGGGATTCTGAAGTGGTAGGTCTGTAGGTGGTCCTGGGTACGTATCTCCTTCCAAGGCTCCCAGGTCAACTGGAGGGATCATTAGCAACCTTCTCACTTTATAAACAAGAAAATGGAGATTACAACTGGTTATATAACCTGCACCACAGGACCTTGTTAGAACTGTCCTCAGAGCTAGAACTTTTAGACTATTTTTCAGCTCACTACCCTGCTGTATCTTAGGCTGCTGGCTCTCCTAATAGAGTCAAGCTCTTACCCCTGAACAAATAACTCTTAAGCATAAAATAAAAGTCAGGTCCAGAATTGCTTAATGGGATGATGTTCCACTCAGACATTTTCCTCTTGCTGGATGGAAGCCCAACAAGGTTTAATGTGAATTTGTTTCTATCTCAAAGGAAGTTGGGTGGAGAAGGGCACTATAGAAATGGAAGCGTGTTTCCCACTTTACTCCCCTGGAAGATAATTTCAGAGTTTAACAGTTTTTGTTCTTTGGTGTTTGTTTGTTTTTTTTTTTTTTTTCCTGACAACTAATGAATATATTGTTTTCAAATGGCCTCTATTATGACTTGGGTATGAAATGTCCTTCAAAGGCTCACGTGATGAAAGTTTGTTTCCCAATAAAGCATTGTTCACAGGCAGGGCTTTTGGAAAGTGACTGGCTCAGGAGGGCTTTAACTTCATCCTGTGATGAATTCATAATTTGATGGTATTATTGGGATGGGATGGGAATAGAAGGTGGGGCCCACTTCAAAAGAGTGGGGCAGGGGATGTGACCTTGGAGATTATATCATATCTATTCTCCTCTGTCCCCTTTCCTGAATTCCATGAGGTGAGCAGCTTTCTTCAACAGTTCTTTCACTATGGTGTTTCTGCTTCATCGCAGGCCTAAAACCAATGAAGTCCGCTGGCCATGAACTAAACCTCTGGAACCATGAGCCAAAATGACAGTTTCCTGTTTCAGTTTGTATCATATATTTTGTCACAGTGATAGAAAGCTGACTAACAGCTTCCATGTAGTCAGCAGTACTAGAATGAGTGTGCCTTAGCCCCTTGCAGCTGAATGGTTTAACACTTATTTTCTTCTTACTTGCCATAGGTCCTTTACTGAATTATCTTTACCTGTTCTCTTTGACTTCAGCATAGACACAAAAACTTCACACACATTCTGCACTGTCATCCCCTTCCTGACCTGTACCAATTCTTGGAAAGGAATTGTGGTTTAGATTTTTCTTGCAGTCTGGGTAACTCTTTTTTTCTTAACATGTGTTCTCATTTTTTTTTTTTTAAATTCTGTGGAAAGAAGAAAATTTCCCTTATCAGTAAACAAAACCATGTGCTGGTCAGGTCCTGTGTAACTGAGTCAGACACTTCCCGTTTCCAGAGAGCCAAGAGGTCTCCCCTCACCCATCTTGAAGGCCTACAGGGCTGGTCTGTCGATGAGGGACACCCCTTGTGAAAGGAGTTTCCTTGGAGATGAGAAATCTTGCAACCCATCTCTACCAAGGATGAATCCTTCTTTGTCCTATAAATGCAGTCTAGTAACAGCACAGAAGGAAAGACTTCTTTGGAGTGTAATTTCTTTCTGGAACAACCTATTAACAAAGTAGCCTAATTCTCATTAATGGACATTATAAACATTTCAGGGGCACTGGGTCTCAGCAGAGTTTCACTAAGGAGTAGACTGAACCTTGGGCCAAGAGGGAGGTGGGTGAGTGTGGGGCTCTCCCCTGTATATGTGTGGGTGGCCTAGAGAGCATCAGGATTCTCTTCCTGATCATGACCATGTAACCACTCTTTGTGAACATACTTGGCAAGCTGAACTTGAAACAAATATAGGTTAGTACTGATAGAATCCAGAAATAAAGTTTTATATGTTGTGAGTACACACTATTACCTTCCCTATTAGGTATTTAAAAGGTGGTTGGTAAAAGATGGCATGGTTATTGTGTAGTGGCTTTGCAGAATCCTCCTTTCTGCTTGTCCATTATAGTAGTATTGTTAATAGGGTCTGGCTGCCTCAGGCTAAAATCTATTCCAGCATCAACACCAGGCCACACTTTTAAAGGGGCTGCCCGCACCTGATGGTAAAGTAGGCAGAGAGATTAGAATCTGGGGAACACAAGACTCTTGATTCTGTCCAAGAACCCTCAGCATCCTTGCTGAAACTGCCCTCGAACTACAGGCAGTCTTTTCCTCTTTTCCTTCTTTGCTGACTTGTTCAGAGGAGTCTGGACTGATTATGGTCTAATTCCTCTGCCTCTGGCTCGCTCCACAGTTCTCCCCACTGACAAGTTGTGCTAACAGAGCTCCAATCTGTCTTAATCTCCTTAGAACAACTGCTTCTTAGAGACTTGGACAGTGTAGAGCATGACGTCATCTTCCTATGAATGTCCCACCGCACTAGAACGATTTGCTATGACCATGCATTCCCCTGAACCCTGGAAGCTTTTCAGGAAGGCGCTGTCTGAACGAGGCTCAGCTTTAGATAACTCTCTTGCAATGCTACAGCAAACAGAAACACCAAAATGACACCCAGGATTGGGAGGCAGATTTATTTACGTCGATAAGTACTGGTCAGGATCATTCTCAGAGTATCAGGCCCTGATCTCTGCTGGTCTAGGGCCTCTGAGGGTTAAGCAAGCAGGGAGTACAGAGGCAGATGGCTTCTCTTTGGGGACTGGCTCTCACAGTATGCATCATAATGACAAGCCCTTTCCAAGAAACAAAAGTTACAGGAACTAGAATTGGAACAGTTACCTGGACAACTAACAAACTGACCTCTACTGGGTGGGGGAGGGGAATCCTCTGCGAGAGCACGTGTCCTCCTCCAGCCTACTGACTGCCTTTGGGGTTCCTGGCAGGGGAAGAACTCAAGTGCCCATCTCAGGACAGACCCCTGGTCCACTCTTCAGCCTGCACCCCAGCCTCCTCTCCAGGCACACCTCTTCTTGCCTTCCTTCCTCATCCATGAAAACCCTCATCCTAGTTTTCCTCACACACAGAAACCCTTCAGGTTCCTCCATTAAAATGAAGAGGAGTATGGTGAAGTTTTTTAAAAAATCAGTGACAAATATAGTGATGATGTCAACCAAGGTTTATTTCTTATTCGTCCATGTCTAATGTGGGTCAGTAGGCAACGTTTTGCTTGTCACAACTTTGTAGCTTCTCTCACCTATGCTGCTCTGATATCATGGAAGAAAAGAGTAGACTGGAATTGTAGTGCTTGCAATTAAAGGTTTCTTCCAGAAAGTGACAATTTCCATGGGCCAAAGCCAGTCAACCACTCAATCATGAAAGATCAAGGAAGTAAGTGGTACGCCAAATGCCGCATACCCCTTAAGGTTGGGTCAAAAGATACTTAAAACAGCAAAAGAAGGAAGGTTGAGTTTTCAAATATTGTTGCAGTCTCACCTCTACAAATCCCTGTGTTGATTTTGAGGATGCAACCAGCAAGGGCATTGGGTTTTTTTTTTTAAAAAAAGGACTGTTGATGTAACCAAAATTTCATATCAGCAACTTCTACTGGCAGTCCTCCAGCTCAGTTTTTTCTCAAATGGTCACTCAACATAGGTTCATGAGAAACCTGGAGGAGAAATGGGTATTCAGATGGGCGAAATGGTGACACCTGCAATGGTGGCAAGAAATTCTTCTTGTGAAAGTGAGTGCTGATGGGGCAAGTGCTGGATACTTGCTATTCTGGAATCCTGGAAATGAAGCAAAGGAGGTGTCATGAGCCAATGGCCTCCGAAGAACTGAAGCATCATTCTGCCTGATCCTTTTGTGAGCTACATTTCTCAGAGATGGATAGACAAGGATGCTCCCCTCTAGCCTCAGCTAAATGGCTCAGGCTAGAGCTTGTCTGTTTGGTTCATGATCTTCCTAGCAGGCAGGCAGTTTTCAAAGTGCTTTGGATATAAAATGCTCAAGCAGTGTGGTTTGGATTTTGCTTCTATTGGGTAAACTTGAGTAGAAGATTTTGCTCAATTATGGCACCTCACACAGGCCAATTCAATGAACAACAATTAAGTTAAGATTTTTTTCCTGTTGTATGAAACAAATGAACGACACTATCCATTTTCTCAGTGGTTGTACAAAGCCAACTCACAGAAAACAAAAATATATCAAATATATGAATCAAGGAAAATGAAAATCTTTCCCTTTAGGAAATGATTCCGCAGGACATAAACTAAAAATCTGAGCATATTTTTGCAAGGGAGTTAAGCATCAGTGAGACACCTTTTTTGCACTTGCCACGGAAGTGCTTATTCCACTGAGCCATCTCCCCAGACCCTTAAAACAAACAAATTTGAAACAGTACAGTCTAGTAAAATTCTTATCTACCTCCAAATAGGATTTTAGGTCTCAGAGTTTCACTTCTTTGGGCTACTACAGTAATGTACAACTCCAGTTACTTTGCTGTAAATATTAATTTTAAAAAAGAGTGAACCAGGCTCCATTCTAGGTATGGGAGTACAGCACTGAGCTACCCCACATTTCTGCAAGACTGGCTGGGTGTAGCTCCCCAGCAGGTGCTGATATGGCTTTTCTTGGTCATTACTCACAGGCCAGTGACTAGGTGTTCTGTGTTGCTCTGTAAAATCAGATGTCACTTAAATTTCTGTGCGTGACAGGGGAACACTTTCTCTGGGAGCTGTTTTCAGGTGTGCTTGCCAAGTTTTATGCTGGGATAATGGTTTCTTCTGAACAGTTCTTATTTAATCTGGAATATAAGCAAAGACCTGTTGCCTAAGGTGGGGGCAGATAAGATCAACTTCAGTCTCTCAGTAGTCCATCAGGATGAAATCTTTTCTGATGAAGTATTTTTAAATAGTGGTATTTATTTATTTTGTATGTTTGTTTGTTCAATGGAGTTAACCCCTTTTTCATATTACTTTGGGAACATTTTGATTAAGGTAGGACCCAGATTTGTTTGAAGGTAAGAATTACAGAGAGATGCCTGGTTCCAACATTATGAAAAATGTTCTTCAAGTTTCTATTAAGGAGAAGTTATATATTGCTTTATAAAATGGTTCCTAATTAGAATATAATAAAATCTCCCCAGACTTTTCTCAGAGATTAGTTTTCTCAGCATTGGATAAAAATTTCAGTCCTCTAAGAGAAGATCAGGATTTCTAGAAGGTATCTTCTCTATCATTTGCTTCCAGGTAGGTCTTTGGTGTCACTGTGATTAGTCACAGAATTTAATCTGTTAAAAATAAGATGCCAGCAACCGAGCAAGAAGGATACAGGATGATGTCTACAAGTGATTTGAACATCTATATATAGCTCTGTTCTGGGTACTTTACAGGCCTTATCTTATTTAATTAACCAATAAATACATTGTGTACTTGAGCCCAGCCACATGAGCCATCTGCGTGTACTTTTGTGGAAACAATAGGAATAAAAAAAAAAGAAGATAGGTTTTCATGACATGAGCCTGGAAGTCAAATATTTCACTTCTGAGATTAAAATCACCAACACACCCATCTTTGTTGGTGTAATTTTTTTTTTTTTTCTGGTCGGACATTAGATTTATTTTCGAAGGCCCAGGAACCTTGGGAACAAAATGACACAGTCCAAGTGATAGGTATATGAGTGTATTCTGCTTGGAACTATGTATTATTGGAATATTTCAGTGGCAAAGGACTGGAGATCCTTCCTTTTTCTTTTTTTTTTTAAATGTGTTTAGTACAGGGTCTACAGGGTCTCACTACACAGATGGGACTTGTAGTGATCCTCCTGTTTTCAGCCTCCCAAGTGCTGGGATTACAGGCATGCACCACCACACCCAGTCTCAGTAACCATATCAGGGTGCCCCTGGGGTGCAGCTGGCATGGCTTCCGGTACTGGGAATCAAACCTTGGTCCCTGCATCTGCCTAAGCAGTCAGCTGAGCTATCTGGCCCGCCCTTGGAGATCCTAACTGCTGCTTAAATAAGAACACTTAAGCTCTTGTTTAACGACGAGTCTAAGGGTAAGCATTTCCAAGTGATACCGATGGCTCCACAGTACCAGACTATTAAGTCAGCATCTCCACCATTGCTTTGGCCTGTTCTTCAGGTTCACATGGTAGTTGAAAGAATTTTACACATTACATCTTCAAAAATAACAACTGAAAGCTGAGGAAGGAGGTGGCCGGAAAAGCAAGGTTTTCTCCTTTTGCACCTCTCCTATCAGGAAGTAAATCCTGCCCAGAAACCTCAGGCTTCCTTATTCATTCCACTGGACCACTGAGGACCAGCGTCTCCTCACAGAACCTTACCATCAAAAGGGATGCATCGGGATTACCACAAATGCGTAGGCCAGTCACAATTCCTTCTCACTTTCTCCTGTGCTAAGCAGACTAATGGGCCCTAAAGAGGTCCATGTCCTCACCCCTGTGATTGTATTATCTTACAAGATACTAGTCTTACAATTAAGATATTGAGATGGGGGAGTATCCTAGACTGTCTGGATGCAATCAACAAAATCATGAGCCTCCTTATGAGGACACAGGGAAGAGCTGAAGTCAGAAAGGCAGATGCTCTGATGGAAGAAAAGGTTGAAATGATGCAGGATTACAGACCCCGAAATGAGAGCAATGTCTAGAAGCTGAAAAGTCACAGAGGATTTCTAAGGCCTTGGAAGGAATGACTCCCTATTGATCGACTTTCAGTTCAGATCTTCACTACCTTATGATAACAAATTTATGCTGTTTTAAGCCACTGAATTGATGGTTATTTGTTAAAGCCACTACAGGAAATGAATATACCTCCCTCAGTTGGGATTCTGTCATTGAGAATGCAGAGGGGCAGAGCTGTGGGTGTGTTCAGTGCAGAGAACCTGCCTAGCCTGTGTGAGACCCTGGATTTGATCGCCAGCACTGGAAAAAAAAAAAAAAAAAAAGGAGGAATAACTATGATAGCTATAGGTAAGTAACTATGAGTGTCTCCCTATGCCAGAAGAATTTAAGTCTCTGAAAGGTACTGTGTAGTAAGTAGTAAGTTTAAAAAAAAAATACAGGAGGTGCATCTTAAAGGTTGAGGGGTGGAGAGTTGAAATGTGACAGTATTGGTGGGATTTATTCATCTGACCTAAGCATAATATGATCGAGTTGGGCTTGAGATCTAAGGTTATCCAGTCAAATTGCTTGCACAGAGATAGGAATATCACGAGAGCCATCTTGGACAAAAAGGAATGGTTACAAGATAGGATTGTGAAAAAGAATAAAATCTCTAAGTCTTAATTGACCTTAGAAGGCTAGGGCCAAAATGTTGGCTTTCCTTGTAGCCCTCCTTTTTCTCTAATTTTGGTCTGCAAACTTAG
>NW_004524678.1:2793679-2832701 GCF_000260255.1 Octodon degus
TATATGCAGTGTATTATTTGTTGAAACTGTACTTTCGATTTGATTT
This sequence comes from Octodon degus, assembly GCF_000260255.1. Taxonomy (NCBI): domain Eukaryota; kingdom Metazoa; phylum Chordata; class Mammalia; order Rodentia; family Octodontidae; genus Octodon; species Octodon degus. The sequence continues at coordinate 2,793,726 of NW_004524678.1, forward strand.
GAAACTGTCTCATTGCTATATGTTTATCAATAAAACTTTGAAAAGAAAAAAAAAGAATAAAATCTCTATAAGAGGCAGCCTACAGTACTGAACCTCAACACCTTGGAAATTTGGAATATATACAAAGCAAGAGTTTTGTCAATGAATGAGGATTTTATATGGCTGGGCCCAAAAGTAGGTTAGGAAATTCACTCAGTGATACGTACCATTTGACTAAGAAGGTCATGGCTATGGCCTTCTCTGGATATCTGGTCCACTGATCCTAGACTGTGGCTCCTCCTATCTTCAGAATCTAAGATGGCTGCTAGCGGATCCTGCATCCAGTTTGATTATGGGAAAGTAGGATGAGGAGAGACAAGTAGAAAGATAAACTATTTTAGGGGCTGGGGAGATGGCTCAGTGGAATAAGCACTTCCCTGGCAAGCTCAAGGGCCTGAGTTTAGTTTAATCCCCGGTTCCTCAAAAAAAAAAAAGAAAGAAAGAAAGAAAGAAAGAAAGAAAGAAAGAAAGAAAGAAAGAAAGAAAGATAAACTATTTCATTTTAAGGAGACATGAGCACTTTCAACTCACTTCTGTTTACTTTTCATGGCTAGAACACACATATGGCTAAATCTAGGTACAGTGGAGATTGGCAACTACTGTCATTTAGCTGGATGTCAAGACACTGAATTAAAGTAGAGCTCATAAAGACAAAGGGAAACATATGTATTGACATAGAATTTATAGTCTCTGTCTGAGGGAGAGATTGGAACACTCTATAACAGTCGTGCTTGAATTTTCTTGACGGCATAACCAGTTAAGGAAGAAAGCATTTTTTAAGTTTCCATAGATAATCAAATAAAGATGCTTCCTATTTTCCTATCAAGACTTCCAATTAAATGTGCTACACGGAACACAGATTTATCCCTGCTTGCTCCCCAAACTCCATTAATATTGAATATTCTTTAAAAGCAAATGAGAGTATGCTACTTTGTGGAAACTAGACTGATTAAGTGAAACACTTCCCAGGAATAGTGAGATTCCTTCCCATTGTGCTTCTCTTTCTGTAAACACTGGCAACTGGATTTATCGATCTGCAAGTTCTTCTTCCCTTTATCTCAACTCCCACCAAGGAAGAGATGTAGTCTTTGTGGAGAAAAGGACTAGCGTGGGGAAACATACTTAATGAAAATAATTTAACTTAGCCCTTGTTGAGATGAAAAAAAAAATAGGTTACTAGACATAAGTGTGTGTGATAAGAAATAAAAGGTCAGATGAAACAAGTTTCTAGATTAAAGCTAAAGTTATTTTCCTTATGTTAGTGAGAGATAATTAAGGGATGCTTACATTTTATTGTATTGAGAACATCATGAGTAAAAATTCTGAGCCCAAAGGGCAAAGTTCTCTTTAAGTTTATTGTTTAGCTTACACATGTTCTGACTGTTGAAAATATAATTATACTTCCTCTTAAATATTTGCTTACTAGAGGTAGAGAGTCTCCATGATATATAGTTTCTCAAATATAATGGTGATTGTAATTTGCCCTCTTGAGACTCTATACTGCAGGAAATTCTATTTGCTAGAGAGAATTGTTTGTTGACTTAAGATAAACTTTATTCCTCATGGGAAATTGAATTTTCTGTGCTGTAGTGTTGTAATTAAACCACTGATTGTCACCATACTTGTTATAGTTAACGTTTTCAGTATTTGCCATGTAAACCACCTACATATTTCTTCCTTATAGTTATGTGATTGACAATGTAAGATAGATTTAATAGAATTTTCTTCTCAAAATCCCAGTGTTGTACAAGCTGGAACCAGAAGACTTAGAAACCTGAGACGTGATGATCCTCTGAAATCAAATTAGCAGCTCACCAAGTCATACTTCACAGAAGCAGCCCCAGCTTGTTAAACAACCCCCACCCATGTGCACAGAAGTTCCGTGCTCTTTTTCTTCACTAACTTGCTCTTAAATACAAACAGAGATCCATAGGCCATCCAGATATTTGAAAAATCTTGAATATTTCAGGTAGAAAATAAATTCTCCAGGTGACACCACCTACAAATGAAGGAGAGAAAATACAGGTGAATATTTCAAATCAGAGAGCCTGTGTTGTTCATAATCAAATAACCGAGGTGTATATCAAAGAAAAAAACATTCAGACATAGCAAAAAGAGGATGCCATTGCTTCAAATCAAAAGGTAAACAAAAAGACTCTGATATGTATTGGGAGAGAAGAAAAGTTAAAGGGCAATCCAGGAGGCCCAGTATCAGTTTAATACATATCAAAGTGACCAAGAATGGAGAAAATAAAAAGGTAGGTGCTATATATAAGAGAAGGAATATAGGCCACATGTAGTGATACACACCTGTATTCCCAGTACTCTGGGAGGCTGAGGCAGGAGGATGGCAACTTTGAGGCCAGTCTGGGAAATTCAGCAAAACTACATATATATAGTTGTAGTTCAGTGTGAGGTCCTGGATTCTACCCCTAGTACTATGGAAAATAAACAACTTTCTTCAGCTATAGGTCATAAGTTTTCATACTTAAAGGGGCCACTGAATATCCAGCAACATGCTGAAGAAAGGCCCTACCAGGGCATATCATTATGAAATTTTAGATCACTAAGGACAAAGTTGAACTTTGTTGTAGTTGGTTTCAAGTTCTTGACTTCAACATTGGAAATGAGATGAAAGTTAAGCAGGGACTTCAACAATTAGAGAGAGACAGGGCCAGGGAGATGGCTCAGTAGAATAAGCACTTGCCTGGCAAGTGCAAGGGTCTGAGTACAATATCCAGTTCTGCAAAGGAAAAAAAAAAAATCGAGAGAAAATGCACTACCAATCAAAAATAAGTGTAGAATAAAAGTTTTACATGTCCAATTTTTCAAAATTGGGAAATTAGGGAAGGTTGTATTTCTAAGGCATGAGGACAGTAAATCAAGAAGGCATAGGTTACAGAGAGAAGGGAAGTGTTTCTCCCAGGATAGAGATGGGGGATGGAGTCACTCAGGAATCCCAGAGCAACCAGAGCTGAGAGGAGCAGGAGGGCAAAGGCTGAAAGTGGCTCCAGCAGGAGCAGTGGCTGACATTAGTGTTCTGCCGGAGGGTTTAGTGGTGATTCTCAAAGGGGTTACCCTTGAGGGGATACAGAGAACAAGGAAAATGCAGAAATTAGTCAGTTAACTCCAAGAGAAGTAATGCTATGTAAAAATGGATATGTAGCCATAAAACTGTACACAGTTTAACCATAATATTTGTTGGTTTTTTTAAAAACATAAAAGGTCCTTATTTGAAATAATCCAAACCTAAGCCAATCCACTTTCATTTGTGAAGAGACTTTTGTACCAAATAAGGCAACCTTCCCATAATCCTGCTGAAAATAAAACATTTCCTCTTGGTACCAAATACATTGGAAGAGATAAGAGATGGATGTAAGCTTCTGAGTCTTTTTTTTTTTTTTTTAAAGTAATAGAAGTGCACCTGGGAATGATTAAGTGAAGAGGAATTCAAGGGACACACAACAATGTCACATAAGTGCTATCTGTCCTCAAAGGACCTGGAAAGTTCTCAGAAACATTTTCCCATCATTCTCATGCCATTTCTAGACTTCTGCGCTCTGAGCTCAGTAAATCTCCTTTTTCCTCAAAGGCAAGCTGTTCCTTGTGTGTTTTTGTTTCTATCCAGACCCTCAGCTGATGGAGATTTTGACTGCAGATGGAGAAAGAAAATAGAGAAAGTCAAGAGAGATTCTTTCTTCTCTTAATAACAATCAGTGGTTTAAGTTCCAGAATAATTCTGAGGATCTATGGATTGCAAGTTAAAAATCACATTCAAAAAAAATCACAGTGCTATCTTCAGTGTTGCAACATTAGATGAGTGACACAGACTAATAACTTTTACCAAAATTCACTTTCACTTTTTTCTTTTCATTTTCCTTCCTTCCTTTCTTTTTTTCTTTCTCTTGTTTTTTTTTTTTTTTTTTTTTTTTTGGTGGAACCAGGGATTGAACTCAGGTCCTTGCACTTTCCAGGGAAGCGCTTATTCCACTGAGCCATCTCCCCGGCCCCTTTCTCTTGTCTTTTTAAGACAGGGTCTCACTATGCAACTCAGGCTGGTCTTGAATTTTATAGTCCAGGCTGGTTTTGAACTTGTAACAATCCCGGAGTGTTGGGATTACAGGCATGCATCACCACTCCCTGCTTCTCTTTCTTTTGACAATCAAACTCTTCCTGCTTAACAAGGCACATAGCTACTCAGAAGAGACAGTGTGGGGCCTCTACTGATGTGCCTCTGTGCTTTAGTTTGGTCAATAGAATGGTAGCAGAAATGTTGCATCTACATCTACTGTATCAACATTATCCCTTAGTTATTGCCGGCTGATCAGGCCCACAGTCTCCCAAGAATGGACAGCAAAGCTTAAATAAATGAGACAAATGAAATGATTTCAGGGCTCCAGGAGGTTGCAATCATCCTACAGTGATTTTCTGGGGCTTAAGACAAAGAACTTCTCTTGGCAGCCCCCATTTACTTGTTTTTCAAACAAAGGAGAAGGATACTGAAGAGAACCAGAGAATCTAGCAGGACCTTGGGTAATATTTTCCAAGGTAGTAAATTATGTCAATCAGGAGAACTGCCTTATCTTTAGGTTGAATTTATTGTGGGAGGGTGGAGCCTGCAGTGGGAGTCTCCTTTCAGTTAATTGGGGTTGGAGCCAAATGTCCTCAGCTACGGCCTTATCTTGTCCTTTGAGGCCTCACAGCTTCACAGGCCACTACAGGTCTCATCTGGGACCAGTGACTCACAGAGCTTCACTTACTATGAGTTTGCTGTCTATCTCCAGACAGAGGCCTAAGCCTTGAGCAGACTCACATGTAAACCTGAAAAGCCAATTGGTTAGCATTAAGTCGTGCTCAGAGTCATTTCAGAGTGGTCTCCATCAGTTCCTCCTTTTTGTTTTTGTAATTGCAGCCACTGAAACATGGCTAGATTTATCATGTTTGGTGTCCCTTATAGCTACTAGACACAAGTATGCTAACACAATCAGTCCATTGTAAAATCCAAGATGAGACTGGTGGTAGCAGACTTTATCACTGGCTTGAAGATCTTTCTCTATGGCCACATGTTCCAGAATGGCATCACAGTGATGTTTTATGACCTGTTATTTTACAGACACGACCTCATCCCCATGTTATTAACTATTTGGCCAACCTATTTTATTTATTTATTTATTTGGATGTCCTTTTATGCCAGTGAGCTCTGTCTAATTGTCTATAATACCTGCAACTCACTTAGCTATCTATAGTAGCTTCCCTCTGAAGTGCTATTTCTAACTGCAATTAGGGGAGACTGGGTATAGTTTTCAATTTAACCACTTCATGCTGAGAAGGGTCGACACACAGGGAGACCACAGTCATGGATTCCTTTGAGACAGCTAAATCTAATGGTAGAAACCATGCTGTAATTTGCCAGTTATGAACTCTCTTTATGAGGTGGATCTGGTAGATCCAGTAGAAGGAATCTAGCATATTTATCATGGGTTTTATCTGTATGGTCACTTGGAGTTTGGCAGTTTGTAGACAAGATTAAGCCAATTTTTGGAGAAATTATCATTACTGAGGCATGACTTTACACATCTTGTGGTTTTACTTTTCTGTTGGATATTCAAGACCAAGGTAAAGTGAAATGTATATTAATTAAAATGAACTTCTTGCTGTCTATCAAGGTTAGTTAAATTTTCTCGGGATTTACCTCAGAGCCATGTGTGATGCCTCTCAGTACTTCTGTCAGTGTCCGTTGACTGGATGAGTCACAGCCATTGATTGATAGACCAAGTTACTTTCTGTGAAAGCTCTGGAGAATGTTTTTATTTCCCTGGTGATTCTCCCTAGGCACACTGTATACTGTAGAATTACTTTCCTCTGTGGTCCATGATTTCCTTGATCAGGGACTTGGCCAAGTTCTAGGATGTCTCAGCAGAGCTCTGTATGTCCTTCCAGTTGATCTCAGAAGGATCGGGCCAAAATACTGGCTATCCTCTTAGCTCATCTATCTTTCTAATTTTTGGTGTTTAAACCTCAGTTGTTGAACATCTAGAAGAGAAGGTTAAAGACATTACACTATAATGGGAGCAATGAACTTAATTATTAAAATTTTTTTAAAAAATTTTTTTAAATTTTTTATTTATTTATTTATTTATGTGTGTGTGTGTGTGTGGCCAGCTCAGCCCACCAGGGGGCGGGGCTGGTTGGCATGTGGTGCTGGGGGATTGAACCGCGGTCCCTGTGCTTTGCTTAGCTTATTCTAGGTAGGTGCTTTAGACCACTGAGCCATCTCACCAGCCCAATTATTAAAATTTTATCTGAGTATTAAACACCTTGAATATGGTTGGTATTTCTTTCCAACCATAGATGTTCTGGTAGTTAAATCCCTGCACAATTTTAATAGACAACAGTTATGTGGTTTTACAGAGAAAATTTGAAATAAAAAAAAACACATATAGTATTGTAGCATAACAATCATGATTTAACACATGTAAATCCCCATCCTAGAATAGAATAGCTGTTTTTGTTAATCATCCCTACCTACTACATAAAATGTTATCTAATTTATTGTCCTTTTATAGTATGTCATTGAAGAAATTTGTAACATTGTCTGGGCTGTTCAATTTCTAAGCATCTCTAAATGTAGTGGCACATACATAACATACATATGACATGTCTTTGCTAAAAAATTATCATTTGAATGATGACCTCATGTTGGCCTGACATGAACCTCTTACTGCAAATATATGGAGCACAAGAGAAAGTCAGATGTCTGAATCTGAAAGAAAATGTCTATCACTATAAACAGTCCCAGTTTTACATTTTAGAAGACTACATTTGGAAGGCATGAATGCATTTAATACACCATGAGATTAACAATAATGAATTGTCATTATTTTGCTTCTTAATTTATTTTGTACCATCTTTTAATCTGAAAACCTTATTGTGTTACTTTTTCAAAACTTAACCTTTTGACAACGACCAATGTAAAAATATCACAGTCATATTTGGAACAATATTTATTGGGGTGTTTTCCCTGCAGCTATGGAGATTACTGGGGCTCAATGTTAATGAATAAAAACTGGTTAATATTATTACAGGGAGCTGCTTTTTTATTCATCAATTGGAGTCTTGTCCAGTAATCCCTCCTCATGTGAAGGGATTTTTGTTTATCTTAACAAACTTTTGATGACCTATGAAAATCCAATTATGACAATTTAACACACTAATTTTGAACAATGAGAGACTCTCAAGTCATAATACATCAACACGAATAGGCATTACATTTATAAAACCAATATTGACGTCATTCTGACCAACTGGCATCCTTGATGGGAACATATCTTTAATTTAGATAACATTTATCTATAGCCCAAATTAAATTATAACCAAGTGCTTAAAATTTTCAAAAATACAAAACAAAGAAAAATTAGTTGAGTTCAAATAAAACAGCTGTTTACAGATTGAACAGAGACACAACTTAAAAAAAAATACACAAGACAGTTTACTTGTACAATTGGAGGGCACACAAATGTATTTTTGGCCAAATTGAATTATAATACTTTCTTTTACATTTTTTAAAGTTTGTAATTACAAAAAACCAAGTCAGAACTTTTTTTTGTAGGTCAATTAGCAGAGATAGCTTTATTTATTTATTTTAGGGAAAGGTCTACAGGGTGTTCAGGGTCTCACTACTAGATCAGACTCATAGTGATTCTCCTGTTTACAGCCTCCCAGGTGCTGGGATTACAGGCGTGTGCCACCATGCCCCATCTCAATCGCCATCTCAGCATGGCCTGGGGGTGGGGCTGGCACAGCAGGCCGGGGGATCAAACCCCCAGAACCCCTGTGCCTGCTTGCAGCTGCTCTAATCTACTGAGCTATTTGACTAGCCCTTAACAGAGATATCTTATAAGAAGAATTTAGATAAAATGAAAACCTTTTGTATATATATATATATATATATATATATTTATTTATTTATTTATTTTATCTTAATACCAGCAACTTTTGTGTCCCTTTTATGTAGCTTACAGCTTAGCCATCCACACTCCATCATATACTCAGTCTCTCCCTTCTTTCAACCATGTTCCTGGGGCGTCTCTCCGTAACACTTACTATAACTCAGGTTAATAGTATAACATATATTGTGGAATCCATCTGTCACGCTTAACACAGCAAAGATATATCTTAAAAAATTATAGAGTTTAAGGACAGTCTCTGGGAACTGCAATTGGGCCTGGCAATCCTGGCTGTAGCGCCCGTGTAGAAAGTAAGCAAGCATCCATAGCTTTTAAGTCTTTCTCTTTAAGTCTTGCAACAACCTCCATTTGCCCCACTTCTTTGGAATAATAAAGACAGGAGTAGTCTAAGGACTAAGTGTTCGAAATGTCCTAGCCAAAATTGCTTCTCAACTCATTTGTATAATTAGATTGGTTTCTTCCTGGTAAGGGGCCACTGATATACCCAGCCAGGCTCCTCAGAGCTGTTTTGGAGGGATAAGTATTAATTGGCCCTGATTTTAAAAAGACCTGTTGATACTTGATATTATGCCCGTCATATTTAGGTGCAGTCTTTGCAGGCTCTTCCATTCCCTGTAAGATTTTTCTTAGCCCTTTGTCTTTTTCACTTCCCGTGTTAATCATTATTTGTCTAATTTTAGGGTTTAAATCTATTTAATTTTAGAATTGGAAATTGTTTAAAGTTGAGATCAGAATCACTAGTCAATATTAATTTCCATTTTTGTAACAAATCTCTTCCCCACAAATTGACAAGAATAGGTGCCACATATAGTAAAAATAAATCTTTTTGTTGGTCTGTCCCCTCATTAGGTACTTGGTAGCACATGCTGAGGGGACCCCAGTCCTGTTAAGGAAGTAGGGACCCCGTGTGTTGGCCACATGGTGGGCCATTATTCTAATGCAAGTATAGACGCATCTGCACCAGGATCTATTAAGCCTTCAAAACATTTTCCATTAAACACTAGGGCCTGTTTCTAGTCACGTCCTGTGTAAAATAAATTGCTCCCTCACGAGCTGCCTATATTTTACAAAAGAATTCTGATCTGTAGGTAACAAAGTCAGTTGCCCACTCTCCCTGTTCAAAGACGCAGAGATCCACGGCACATGCAAAGACTTGTGCCTCACCTCAGCAGTCAGTAATAGCCACACTAGGCACAATAGTTATTCCTTTTAAATTTAAATTAGCTTTTCTCAGCACAAGATCAATTGCTCAAAAAAAAAAAGATCAATTGCTCCTTCAAGTGGGAGACCTCAATTCCTGTCAGAATTGGGGTAAGTTTGTCACCTCCCATAAGAGTGGCTCTACGAACTGCAGGAAGTCTAATCCTGTAGTTCTGTAATTTGAAAGGCATAGGAGCAAAAAACTAATCTGATTAGTTTTTGTCATTTAAAAGGCACATGAACAAAATTCTTGTTACTAACATGTCAGTGAGTTCCAACTGGGAAGGAAGCAGGACTGTTAATGACTTCCCCTCTTGCAGTTGCTTGTCCCTTTAAAACTTGTGAGTTTCTGGAAAGAGCCATAATGGGATGTTCTTTTGAAAAGTTCCTGCTGATGTGGTCTCTTTAAAAACTCTGCTTTGGCTGCAGATGTCTCTGCCCCGAGTTCTTTTGTTTCTTTGGTGTTGTCCGAATCAGAGACTTCCGAGCTCTGTAGTGGACTTAAAACCAGGTTTCAAGTTGAGAAGGTCTCAGGGGAAATGATTTTTCTTGTACTTTGTGCCTTTTAAAGATTTCTTTTTCCTAAGTCTTAACATTTTTGTTAGGTGTCTTGTTGGCATATGAGCCCGCGTGCGTGCTTAAGCAAACCTCGGAGCAGCTGTGTGTATGGCGGCTCCTCAGCCGAAAAGGTTTGACCCATTTTACTCCCGGATAAAACTGCTTGTTCACAGCAGGAAGACTCACCCCTGTTCCGTGTGGAATGCTTTTCTTCCCTCTCTTCTGCAGGCATCCTTGGTGAAGTTTTCGTCCTGTGAAGGCCTTGTCCATCTCCCACACTTTCCACCGTAGGTACTCATTCAGGATAAAAATTCCCAATCGAAGGATTAGAAGTCCCTGGTCTGGGCACCAAATATCACATTAATTTTATCCCTTAGTGATTGTGGGCTAATCAGGCCCTCAATTTCCCTAACAAGTGGACGACAGCAAAGGCTTAAATAAATGAGACACATGAAATGATTTCAGGGCTCCAGGAGGTTCCAACCATCCTACAATGATTTTCTGGGGTTTAAGACAAAGACTTTCTCTGGGTGACCCGTATTTATTTGGTTTTCAAACAAAGGAGGAAGATACTGAAGAACAAGAGGAATCGAGCAGGACCTTGGGAAATAGTTTCCAAGGTAGTAAATTATGTCAATCAGGAGAACTGCCTTATCTTTAGGTTGACATTTATTGCAGGAGCGTGAAACCTGCAGCAGGAGTCTCCTTTCAGTTAATTGGGGTTGGAGCCAAATGTCCTCAGCTACGGCCTTATCTTGTCCTTTGAGACCTCACAGCTTCACAGGCCACTACAGGCCTCATCCGGAACCAGTGACTCACAGAGCTTCACTTACTATGAGTTTGCTGTCTATCTCCAGAAGGGAGCCTAAGCCTGGAGGCTTGAGTAGGATGTATTACTATGTATCCTACACACATGTAAACATGAAAAGCCAGTTGGTTAATATTAACTTCTACTCAGAACTGCTTTATAGTGGTCTTTATCATACATCTGAGTAATCCCTTGCCTCCCTCTTCTCTTCCACCCCTCCTCCCCACATACCCAATTATGAACAGAGCTTCAATCATGAAGATCACTTACCAGGACAGGGGTTGGTTCTCAACATGGCCTGCTGCCTATTTTTATAAATAAAGTTTTATTTATTTTTTTCAAGAGGTATTGTTTACTGAATTAAATTAGTGACTTAAAAATCTGTACCACATATACGTATGACTTTTAATTTTGCATCAGGTCACCACACATCAGATTTACACAGTCCTCCCAGGCAGGTAACCCAAGAAAGTTTCTAAGTGGCGCTAACACAAATCCTCTTTCCTTCATCACAAGTAAATTAAGAATTTTAAGTTTACAGATGTGTAAAACATCAACACACCTCAGCTAAAAAGCCTACTTTTAAGAAAAAAGGGCGTGTTCTCATTTTTGGCCTAAATTTTATTTAATTCTTCCCAGTCGATCCAAAGCCTCCAGAACCCCTTTCCGTGTCATCCAAGCCGTGCACTTCCTCTATCTCTGGGTAGTAGATCGCTCACAAATAAGCTGGGCGATGCGGTCGCCCTTTTTCACTTCAAACTTCTCTTTGCCAAAGTTAAACAGCACAACACCAACGTTTCCTCTGTAATCTTCATCGATGACCCCAGCTCCGACATCTATGAAGTGTTTGGCAGCCAAGCCCGAGCTGGAGCCACTGTGCCATAGCACCCAGAGGGAAGGGCGATCTGGATGTCCGTCTGCACGAGAGCTTTCTGCATGGGTGGTGTCGTGCAATCATAGGCGCTGTAGAGGTCGTAGCCGGCGGCGCGTGCGGAGCCCCGAGTCGGGGCGTGGCGTGCTCCGACAGCCGCACACAGCGCAGGAGGGCCGGGCCGCTTGCTGGGCGACACAGCGGCGGTGATGTCGTCGGAGCAGGGCATGGCAGCGAGAGGCGGACAGCAGACGGAGCGGGGGACACAAGGAGAGCCTTTATAAATAAAGTTTTATTGAGAAAAGTTATATTTTAGGGCCAGGGCCAGACAGATAGCTCAGTGGATTAACGTGCCTGCTTAGGCAGATGTAGGGACCGGGTTCGATCCCTGGCATGCCATGCTGGCCCCGCCCCTGGGGCGTGCTGAGATGGCAATTGAGACTGGGCGTGGTGGCATGTGCCTATAATCCCAGCGCTTGGGAGGCTGGAAACATACTATGATTCTGATCTGTGTAGTGAGACCCCCCTGTAGACCCTGTACTCAGTCCACCAGGGGGCGGGGCTGTCTGGCATGTGGTGCTGGGGGATTGAACCGCGGTCCCTGTGCTTTGCTGAGCTTGGTCTAAGTAGGTGCTTTAGACCACTGAGCCATCTCACCAGCCCAGACCCTGTACTTTTAAAAAGTCATATTCATTCATTAATCTCATCTATGCCTACTTATATCAATGGAAAACTTGAGAATTCTCGTTATGAGAGTGTATGGCCCACAAAGCTTAAAATATTTGCTATCTGGCCCTTTACAAGAAAAAAAATGTTGCTTACTATTCTAGGTATTTGTGAGCCACAAAGAGAGAAAGAACATGGAACGACCCTGGGGAATGAGAACTCTAACATCCTTAGATTGGCTGCTCGGGACCATATGTTTAAAAATTTTTTTAACTTTATTAGTTTTATTAGTACATGCTTGTATCTTGATAGAGGAATAAATTTCTCTTTTGTTTGACTTACTACTCAGATCACTGTCTTATAGTAGCTTATTTAAATCTAATATACTACAGAACAATATTCTGATGAATATAATTTCCTGTAACAAACATATAATGAGTAAATTTAATGTTTCCATAACAAATAATTTAATAGAGTTTAAACATAAGATTAAGAGTTATGTAAAACAACATTAATTACTTAAAGGCAAGATTTAACAGGAACTCTTGGTATCATAACTAGATAGAAAAATGTAAGAAAACAACTAATAGAATATGTATATATCTGAACAGATGGGAACATCACCCTAATGTGGTTTAAGTATTTATATTTATAATATTTTCAAGGTAAAATCTTTCTAAATAGGCTCCAGGTTTTACCCTTATTGAATAAGACAAAATGACGAACTCAGTGTTATTTGCTCAAAGCAGCTGTCCATGGAGTCTACTTTCTTGAAATTCTTTGACAAGTGGCCAATTAAGCAGGGCATGATGGCAGTGACTAAAGAGCCAGTGCTCTGGGAGGCTGAGGCAAGAGCTGGCGAGCTCGAGCCCAGCCTAGGCAACAGCGATTTAGTGAAACCCTGTGCCAAAATCAAAGTACTAAAAGGTCAGTGCAAAGACCCTGGGTTAAAACCCAGAACTTCCCTGCCCCTAAATAACTAATTGATACATCATTCTATAGAAAGCTAAATTTAAGAATACATGCCTTACAGTTTTCAATTATGAGAAGCTTAAGTGGCTTTTTAAGAGACAAAATGAAAAGGAAAATTAGTTTTCTCTTCTATAGGTCATCAACTATCTTAATATCTATCCCTTCTGTCTGAGCTTTTGGTACATCACTCAATAAGCTAAAGGACAACATGATTTTTTGTATTTGATTCTTTACTTCAGATGCTATGAGTTCAGAGAATTCTTTTTTCATTTCAGAAATTAATTCCGCTCTGAATTCCTCTATATCTTTCTGCTGTTGCTTATTTACTTTCGATGCAATTAATTCATACATTTGAGCTGAGCTAGTGTCCTCTGCACTTGTTCTGGGTGGGCACTGGGTTTCCTCCATATGTTTCTGCATTTGATTCTTTACTGCAGATGCTATTAATTCAAGGATTTCTTTTTTTATTTCCAATCTGAGTTCCTCTATACCTTTCTGCAGCTGTTTCTTTAATTCAGAACCTGTTGATTCATTGATTCCAGCTGTGTGACTCCCAATTTGTTCTGTGTTAGTGTCCTCTGCACTTGTTATGGGTGGGCTTGGGGTCGGAGATTGCATTTTGCTCCTTCTCGTTGTCATTTTGTATAGCACTGTCCTTTGACCTTTGTTGTAGAGCTTTGGTGCAGTTATAACCTTAGTACCAACCTAAATTCAGGTGCAGATCTATAAAGTTTGAATTTATCCAGCTGTGCCTGGCTTGTGTCTGGCTGCTGTGCTCAGCTCCTTCCTGCTGCAGCCCTTGGGAGTGAACCTGTTGTGCCCCTCTGGCAAGATGTTCTGCTCCTGGACTAGCTGGGTGTTTCTGTCCTACTCTCTCCGCAGGGACTGCAGCTGCAGAGTTTCACCCCAGGCCTCTATGCCAGGCCTGAGCTGAGTCTGAAGGGGACAAGGTAGAATAGGGGGGAGAGGAAGCTCTCCCACACACTCACCAGGCCTGGACTAAGGCTGGATCTGGGGGTCCCGATAACGCGGCAGAAGTTCTCACTCACTCGGCAGGCGTGGGGGGGGCTGCGGGTTGGGGGAGGTCCCAAGGGGGTGGAAGAGGGTCTCACCCATGCTGCGCCTGGGTTTGATTTTTTAAAAAAATCTTAAAATGTATTCAAGAGTTTATCAATAAAATTATGGAAAATAAAATAAAATGTATTCAAGAGAAATGAAAACACATTTACATGAAAACCTTTATATAAATACTTATAGTAGCTTTATTAATAACCATTAAAACCTGGAAAGGAGCCAACAGCTTTCAACTGGTGAATAAACACTCTACTTAGCAATGGAAGTAGGATACATTACTATGTAGCAATAACGAGGAGTGGATTATTGATACAGCCACAGCGATGAATCTCAAATGTGTTATGCTGGTGAAAGAAGCCTGAGTGGAAGGGCTCTCTTCTGTATTATTTCCTTTATAGAGCACTCTGGAAAAGACTACAGCAACAGAAAGACCAAGGGTTTCTAGAGAATGAAGGGATAAAGGAGTGAGTCCAAAGCGCAGTGCAGGGAATTTGGGAATGATGGGGTGTTCTGTCTTTATTCTTTGCTCATGGTATCAAACCGATAGGCCTTTGTTGAAATCCACAGAACTCCGAACTGAAAATAATAGATTTGACTCTGTACAGAAATTAAAGTACAAGTTAAAAGAAGAAATGCCAGAAATCAAAAAATAAAGAAGTATTACTAAAAATAGGTGAGGGTACAGACAGATGTTATATGTGGGTTTTATTTTTAAATCATTGTAGTATTCTTTCATTTGTATTTTAAAAACAAATGAAAACATAAAGCACACAAAATGAATGGAAGACTTAATGAATTATTGCAAGACAGGTATGTTTGTCATCAATGTGCAAATCAACTAGAGAGATTTCTAGTCACCCCATGTGTCCCTGGTATGCCCCATCCATTGACAACATCTGTAGCAACCCCTGTCTTCATTCCTATAATAATCACACCCTGGTCTACAGATAATCACCAGCCAGTACACACCCCTGGCCACCATCATCAAGACTTGCTTTAGTATTTATTTCTTTTTAGGGCTCATTGTCCACAGATTTCCCTTTTGTCTCCTTCCTTTCCAGACTGTTTATCAGTGAAGACCTCAGCCCCTTGGATGTGTTTCTCATAGTGTGGGTTTGGTGACACTGTGCTGGTGGTGAAGCCCAATGTGTTCCCCTGCTTTCTGAATTCCCTGTGCACAAGTGGACCTAGAGGATTGAACTGACACCGGTCCAAACCCACGCAAGGCCGTAGCTGCTACTTTGCTTTTTCAGCAAGAGTCCCTCTAATCGTGGAAGATAGATTTATACCCAGAATTCACAAAATTGGGCCAGGGATGTAGCTCATTGGTATAAGTGTCTGCCTGGAAAGTGCAAGGTCATGTGTGTGATTCCTGGTACCAAAAATAAAATAAAATTAAATAAAATTCACAAAACTAAATATAAAAGACACCTCAAAATTAAACTTTTAAATGATGCATGTTTTATGAGTTAACTGTTATACTTATGAGATTTCAAGCTTAAGGTTGCCCCTAAGCTCTGGGGGCTTTATGTATATATATTAAGCAAAGGAAATACATTGTGTATTTAGATTAATGCTTTGGATTCAAACACAGGACTCTGGGATTGTTCCACTTTTCATTTTGTTCCACTCAAATTCCAGTTCTCAAGGATACAGAGATGACAGATTGACAGCCTCAACATTTAGTTCTCCTTAACTGTAACTTTATATGCATGTAACAGGGACACGTAAAATATGTACACATTTATGCAATCTACTTTGATTCAATGGTATACCTAGTGAAATTAATATTGTGCTGTCAAACTGTCTTAATGCAATGTATGGGAAAATAGATCATGGTACACATCAATGTCTTTAACTTAACCTTAATTAAAATTAAAATTAAAATTCACATCAGTGGACAAATCATTTTCAAACAGAAACTTGTGAGGAAGCTCTAGGAAGCTGTTGACATACATGCAGTGTGTGAATTGAAAGCAGCAGATTAACAACTAGCCTTTCTTTACACAGGCAAGGAGGATGGGGAGTAAATATTTACAGTATGATTTGCCAGGCAATATGAGCTAAGTCTGTAATTACTCTCCTTCTTATCAGGAGCTTGCAGCTTTACCCGATCTGTTTACTAAGAAGAGCAAAGAGCTTCCTTTTAATATTTGGAGTTGGTATTAATGGATTCAAGGTTGAGAAATGAGTTTGATAACAGCTGGTGGAATGTGGGCTGCAGAAAACTAGCTTTATTCATGCAAGGTTGCAAGCTTTGTTTGTCATATGAAGTTTCCTCAGTCACCACTTAGTGTGACTTGCTGTGGACTGTGACCTTATTCATCTGGTATTTTGAAAATAAAGTAAAAAATGACTAATATCTAAATTGTAAGTCATAAAAAATAGTCTTCTGGGGAGAGCTTCTGGATACTCTGTGCCGGCGGGACCGACTACTGGTCCCAGCCCAGGCACAGCATGGGTGAGATCCTCTTCCACCCCCTTGGGACGCCCCCCCCCACTCCGCAGCACCTCCCACACCCCACCTGCCACGTAGGAATTTCTGCCGCATTCCGGGAATCCCCAGACCCAGTCCTAGCCCAGACCCAGTGAGTGTGTGGGAGAGCTGCCTCTCCCCCCTACTCCACCTTGTCCCCTCCAGGCTCAGCTCAGGCCTGGCATACACGCCTGGGGTGTAACCCTGCAGCTGCAATCCCTGCAGAGAGTGTAGAGGATAGATCCAACCAGCTAGTCCAGGAGCAGAACATCTTGCCACAGGGGCACAACAAGTTCACGCTCAAGGGCAGCAGCAGGAAGGAGCTGAACACAGCAGCCAGACCCAAGCCAGGCACAGCTGGATAAATCCAAACTTTGTACATCTGCACCTGAACTTCAGTACGTGCTAAGGTTATAACTACAACGAAGATCTACAACAAAGGCCAGAAGACAGTGCTACACAAAATGACGAGAAGGAAAAATGCAACCTCAGAACCCAAGCCCAGCTGTAACAAGTGCAGAGGACACTAACACAGAACAAATCGGGAATCACACAGCTGAAAGCAATGAATCAATGGCTTCTGAAATAAAGAAACAGCTGTAGAAAGGTATAGAGGAACTCAGATTGGAAATAAAAAAAGAAATCCCTGAATTAATAACATCTGCAGTAAAGAATCAAATGCAGAGACATATGGAGGAAACCCAGTGCCCACCCAGAACAAGTGCGGAGGACACTAGCTCGGCTCAAATGCATGAATTAATAGTTTTGATAGTAAATAAGCAACAGCAGAAAGATATAGAGGAAATCAGAGCACAATTCTTTTCTGAAATAAAAAAAGAATTCTCAGAACTCATAGCATCTGAAGTAAGGAAGCAACTACAGAAACATAGGGAGGAAACCCAATCAGAAAAAAACACTGCAGTAAAAGAATTTATAACTGCTTCTAAAGAAGACATTGATAAAAAAAATAGAGGAGATTAGAAAAATGACGGATTCCTTGAATGAGCAATACAGGAAAGAAATAGATCACATGCAGCAGAGTCAAAGAGATATAGAGGAAATTAAAACCTCAATCACAAGCTTGCAAAACTGTTTAAGTGAAAGTGAAGATAGAGTTTCAAATCTTGAAGATGCTGGTGCAGCTAGTGAAAAGGTAAGAAAGGATCTCTTAAAAACAACGAGGATGCAAGAAAGAATAATCCATCACCTACAAGATGATGAAAGGTGAACAATGTGAGACTAATAGGCATCAATGAGAAAGAAGGAGTCAATACAAAGGACATTAAAAAAAAAATGGGCAGAAGTAATAGCAGAAAACTTCCCAAATATGAGGAAACAATCTGACATTCAGGTAACTGAAGCATACAGAATGCCAAGTAACCTCAACCCAAAAAATAGTCTTCCTAGACTGGGTGTGGTGGTGCATGCCTGTAATCCCAGAGCTTGGGAGGCTGAAAACAGGAGGATCACTATGGTCCAATCTACATAGTGAGACCCTATACTAAATACATTTAAAAAAAAAAAAAAGCAATCGTCTTTCTTTCCTATAAAATAAATAAATGCATAAAATACTTTAATTTCAAAATACAATATACAATATAATTTCAAATATCAGATGCTACTGCTATATATTAAATATATATTGGATATATAAGTTTGGCTGCAAAAAGAGGGTTAAATTGTTTTGTTAGCTTGGTATATTGGGCATTCAGCTTGTCTCCCATTTTAAATACTAGTTTGTTGTTTTTTAAAAAGTGTTCAGTTGGACAGTTGAAATCACCCCACAGATCCACATAGTATTTACCACTCACTGAAATGTATATTAATCAAAAAATTAGATGAGATTTTAATAAATATTTAATAAGAAGGAAGGGAAATATGAATCAATAATAGAAGGAAAGAAGCAGTGAATACCTAATTAGTTTTGTGTTCTTTTTCAATTCTTTTTCCATTTTCTTCTGTTTTTCTTTCTTTTTCCAATTTTGCATGATATATCTGGTAATTTGAACAACTAATTTGAATACAAATATGTTTCAACACCATGCAATATAACAAATACTGTGAAATTCATATTACTTTGTTTAGTGAAATTCTGCATCATTTTTAATTTTTCTGTTTTAATACTATTTTGTATTTTCTTTAAAAAACAGAATAAAAAAAAAACAACTTTTTTTCATCCGTTCTTCCTTTGATCGGCATTTGGGTTGCTTCCAAGATTTAGCTATGACAAATTATGCTGCTATAATCATGGGTGCACATAAAACATTGGGGTATGATGTTTTTAGTTTTTCTGGAAAAATACCCAGGAGGGGAATAGTTGAGTTGAATGGGACCTCCAATCCTAGCTTTTTGAGGAATCTCCACACTGATTTCTGTAGTAGTTGCACTAGTCTATACTCCCACCAACAATGGAGAAGGGTTCCTTTATCCCCACAGCCCCGCCAGCATTCGTTATTGGCTGACTTTTTGATGATAGCCAATCTTTCCAGAGTGAGATGAAATCTCAGTCCTGTTTTATTTTATTATTATTTTAAAACATTTATTAATCTATTTGGTACAGGGTCTCACTGCGCAGCTCAGACTCCTAGTGATTCTGTTGTCTCAGCCTCCCCTGTGCTGGGATTACAGGTATGCGCCACCATCCCCAGTTTCAGTGGCTGGCTTGGCACAGGGTCGGTGCTCATATGGTACCAGGACTGAACCTTGGTCCTTCAGCTTGCCAGGCAGGCACTTAGACCACCAAGCTATCTCTCCAGCCCCCAGTATTGTTTTAATTTGGAATTCTCCAATGACTAATGATATTGAACATTTTTTCATATATTTATTTGCCATTTGTATGTCTTCATCTGAGAAGTGTATATTCATCTCAGATGCCCATTTTTGGATTGGGTCTTTGAATTTTGGGGTACTGATTTTTTTTTTTTCAGAACCAGGGATTGAACTCAGGCCCTTGTGCTTGCCAGGGAAGCACTTATTCTACTGAGCCATCTCCCCAGCCTCTGGGGTCCTGATTTTTAAAAGTTCTTTATATATTCTAAATAGAAGACCCTTGTTAGAGGGGAAGTTGGCTATAATTTTTAACGTGAATATTTCAATAATATAAAGCATATGATAAAGTTTAAGACATGAAAAAGACAAAATAGCCCAAAGAAACTTAGAGTAGTTAAGTGTTTCCTCAGTAAAAATTAATGTTACTTACTTTTGTAAGTGCAGAAAAGTTAGATGTATTTTTTTAAGAAAATTTGTTTAGAAGAATAGAGGTTGTAATCACTGTAATAAGTCAAGTCAAATGAAATACATAAGAATAAGAAAGATAAAAACAAAACTACAAAGGCAGATTGAACAATTCTCTACAAAGAAAATCCACAAAAACAGACAGACACATTATTGGAATTCATAGAATTCATCATTACTTGGTAAAAGATCTTTCTACAAAAAATCAGTTACATTATACCACTAAGTTATCTAAATATATTTTTTAAATTTATGATTAATAAGGGCAGTAAAAAATTCACAGTACCAAAGAGCAGACCCACAAAGTATGTATAATATGTTTCAAGTATGTGTGTTGAATTTATACTTAAAAATTGAAGAAGAGCTAAATAAAGCAAAATGCCTGCACTTGTGGAGAGTCACACTAAATACAAAATGGTCAATCTTTGCCAGATTATTCAATTACAGATCAACAAAAAAAGCCAGGCATGGAGGTACATGCCTGTAATTCTAGCACTTGGGGGGCAGAGGCAGAAGAACTGCCTCAAAAAACAAAAACCAGAAGGATGGATGATCAAATAGATGGACCTGAGAAAAACAGTGAAGCATGCGGGGAGAAACTAAAGCTGGAGTTCCACATTTCGCCACACGCAAAGTAGACTCCAGACAAATGAGAACGTGACCCGCAAAGCAAAACCTCCAATCATTAGGTAGAAACTTTAAAAGGATTTCATCATGTTAGTGCATGAAAGTAAATTTTAAAAGAAGTGACAAAAATCCCCAAATCCAAAGGGAAGATGGGTAAATCTGATTGCATGTAAAAAGAAAATGTTGTATTGCAAAAGATAACACGAAGATGCAGTGGTAGACTACAGACTACGGGAAGGCATTTCTGGTCCAGTTGAGGAATCAAGGGTTAGTATCTAGTACGTAAAAGATTCCTAAAAGGTCAAAAGGAAATAATATAGAAATACAAAGGGTATGGATAGGCACTTCATGGGAGACTGGTGATTACATGGAACAATAATTGCTCTGGGGTCAATGCGCCCCCTCCGCAATTCGTGAATTGAAACTTACTGACCAATATCACAGTGTTAAGAAGCAGGGACTTGGGGCTGGTGAGATGGCTCAGTGGTCTAAAGCATCTACTTAGAACAAGCTCAGCTAAAGCACAGGGACCGCGGTTCAATCCCCCAGCATCACATGCCAGCCAGCCCCACCCCCTGGTGGGCTGAGCTGGCCACACACACACACACACACACACACACATAATTAAAAAAAAAAAAAAAAAAGAAGCAGGGACTTTAGAGGAGATTAGGTCATGTGGATTCTCCCTTTCGTGAACGTCTTAGGCTATTTTGTGCCGCTGTCACAGGATGCCTGAGATTGGGTAATTGATAAAGAACAGAGGTTTATCTCCTACAGCTCTGGAGGCTGAGAAGTCCAAGGTCAAGGGACTCATATCTTATAATAATTCTATTCATCTGTCTCTGCTTTCTTTCCTTCTTCTTCGTTCCATCTTCTCTTATTTGGAGCAAATTTTATATACGTACCACTAGCCAAAATGGGTAAATATTAATATTTTATCATATTTGATTAAAAATTTTTAATGAAAAGTATTACAAATAAAGTTTCACCTTTCCTGAGTTTCACTCAACCCCTTCCCTCCTCAGACAAATCTACTATCATGAATCGGATATAGACCCTTCTAGGTGGTACTTTTTGGGGGGTAACTGGTAATTTTATCTGCATTCATATGCTGTTAATGAAAGAATGCCTAACAATGCCTGGTAAAAGCATGGTACAGAAGACTTTAAGTCAGGACCACTGTGACAAGTATAGGGACAATAGCAGTGAGATTTTAGCATGTGTGTTTTGTGGGTCAGGGAGGGATAGATATAATTTAGCTTCACTTTGAATGCAACAAATATAAGTGGGTATTTAAGGAAGTGAGGAGTGGGGTAGAAGGGAAGTGGGTAGAGGAAACCAAAGAGGAAGCCTCAGGGGCAAAGGGAATTCTGGCTGCATCAGCTCGACCCAAGTCTTGCTAAGGATGGGCTGTGCTGACCAGACACCACTGGAAGGAGGGCAGAGGACAGGAGCTCCATAGATATTGAAGGTTACCATGTATGGAGAACGGGAGTTCTTGCTAAACTGACTGAGCAGGAGTTTTTGCAAACACTACGTTTTATAAGCAAATATGTCAGTGGGTCTAAGAGAATGTGCTCCTGCCTGACTAGAGTCTTAACAAGAAAATAACTTTCATCATGATGATGCTAAATTTGTCCTACATGGTATAAAAGTAGACACAAATATGTTTTATTTTGTGTACTGTTGGGCATCTTGTTCTTGTCACTAAACATAGTTTTTAGCTCTTGCCATGTTGATTGATATTGACCAGATTTGGTTTTTTTGGCTGCTGCCATAGAACACAGCATCCTTTTCATTGTGTGTGTCAATATTTCCTTTAAGCTTTTCTACAATGAGCAATGCTGAAATGATATCTTCAAATTCACTTTTCTTTTTAGAAGCACCTATTTCCAGGTCAAAATAAATTGTAATTCTGAACTTTCTGTGCAATCTATGAAAAACAACTAAGGTACATCCAAAATTAGATTGTATATGAGTTAAAAGTGCCCAAGTCCCACCAGTCAGTCATATGTAAGATTACTTGTCCCTTTTTTTAAAAAAAAAAAACAAAAACAAAACTTTTTTCTTTAAATGTATTTGGTACAGGATCTCACTACACAGCTTAGACTCATAGTGATTGTCCTGTTTCAACCTCTCAAGCAAGCACTGGGATTACAGGCATGCACCACCATGCCCGGACTCAAGACCACTCATCTTGGTAGAATTCTTTAGTGTGTAAGGGTGCAGCTCCTACTCTTGGTTCAGCCTCTGACCAATGGAAGCCTGCTGGCCAACTAGCAAACTCCTTCCCTCTTAGTGTGTGATTGAGAAGTGAACTCAGCTGGGTCCTTGTCGTCTCCCAGCACCTTTGAATTTTCCTCTGGTGTTTTGATAAGGGGGGTCCCCACTTCCTACTGCAGACGTGGTGTCACAGTCATGGAGCATGTGAATAGGCAATCAGATAGGGGACTGCAGCTAAAGAAATGGGGAGGAGCTGGGGTGCAGCTTGGTGGTACAGTGCTTGCCTACCTTGCACAAGGCGTGGATTCAAAGCCCAGTGCTGTGAGAGGCGGTGGGGGGGGGAGTGAGGGAGTTCCAGCTGATATGATTTTGGGGCAACTGTACCCCATTTTTAGATTCAGTGATGTCACAGATTCCTAAGGCAGTCCCCAAGCCCTTATCCAATGCCAATTGTTTCTGTGACACAAACTTCATTATCTATAGCCAGAGAGATGGCATTGGGCTGGGCTCTTCAGTGTGATTTGGGGCATGATTCCTAGTCAGGGTGCCCCCAAATCCTGATTCTCTGACCCTCAAAGAAACTTCAAATCCTATAAGCAACTATTTTTAAAAATGTAAACCAATCAGTTTTTATTGCTTGCAATCACAATCTCTTTCTAAAATGCAGTGGGTCCCTCAGGAGATGTGCTGGGTTCCCCTCTTATATCCCACAGCCTTTTCTTTCTCAGGCTGCCTGACCCTCCGGGATGGGGTGAGCTGGAAGGGACCAAATCCACTTCCACAGGCCCCTGGAAGACACACCCTTCCTCGCAATTAGGGCCCACGGTACCTGCCAGGTCAGCCCTTCTCACTTTTTTAATTTTGATGTTTATTTATTTATTTTTTATGTATCTGGTATAGGGTCTCAGTATGCACCTCGGACTCATAGTGATTCTGCTGTTCTCAGCCTCCCCACCGCTGGGATTACAGGCATGCGCCGTCGTGCGTGGTCTTGGTGGCCAGCTCAGCATGCCCAGGGGTGGGGCCAGTGGTCCCTGAGCTTGCCTAAGCAGGAACTTAGTCCTCTGAGCTATCTTGCTGGCCCTTCTCACTTTGTAAAGGAAGACCCATTTCCCCTTTTGTCATTTGTTTTTTGTGGCCCTGCCCAGCCTGTCACTACGAGATATGACACATACCCTTAATTGTGGAGAGCAACCAGACTCTTTTGCAGTACAATTTCTAGGCGTCCCTCAAGAAATCAGAGGAAGCTAGCTTTCCATTTAAACCTCTGTGCAACCCCAGCCTGTAAGGGGCTGTTATGAGAGTCCACCAACACCACAGGATCTGGGACCCTTCTAACTTCTTACTTGTTTGTTTATGTGTTCTTGGGGTTTGAATTTGGGGCCTTTGTACTGAGCTACATCTTCAGCTCTTTTTATTTTTTGACTCTGAGACAGGGTCTTGCTAAGTCACTAAGGTAGCTTAATTTTTTTTAATGAAAAGATAAGAGAAGGGGCGGGGGAGATGGCTCAGTGGAATAAGTGCTTCCCTGGCAAGTGCAAGGGCCTGAGTTCAATCCCTGGTTCTGAAAAAAAAAAGAAAGGAAAAAAAATGAGAAGATAAGAGAAGGTTGAGTATGTTTACTGGCTTGGCAAAGAACCTGAAGAGATTACTGCCATAAGGAAAGGATAAGCAACAGAGTCACGTGAGAGCTTACATTCCCAGGAGCTAAAGGAGGTAGCAGTTATTACTGTGTAGAAGTTACAGACAAATGAAGGCTCCAAGATACTAGCTGGTCACGCAGAGCTGGGGTTCAAGGTTAGCTGTGATTTCATAGACTGTGCTCTTGTCACTGTGCCACTCTCTCTTCTGAACCCTGACAACTCGGCTTCCTAAACATCTACCCCAAATGTCTCCTTCTTTCCCTCCTCCCACGGGAGTAGGAGCAGATGATGAATCAAGATTTTAGACATGTTGCACGGTGAGGTCTACGTGGGACCAGCTTCACTTCTTCTTCGCATATTACTGCATAATTGGAATGCCCTGAATGCTGTTGGGTCTCTTCCCAACCCCTGTCCTTGCTTATAGCCTTTTCCCTACATAGTGAATTCATCATAGATAAACAGATGCATCCCAATATACATTTATAAATATATTATATATATATATATATATATATGTGTGTGTGTGTGTGTGTGTAAATATATGAAAAAATGCTCTACATCACTAGCCATCTGTGAAATGCAAATTAAAACAACCCTGAGATACCATCTCACCTCAGAAAATGGTTATCATAAAGAAATCAACCAACAACAAATGTTAGAGAGGCTGTGGGGAAAGAGGAACCCTTCTCCACTGCTGGTGGGAATGTAGACTGGTGCAACCATTATGGAAATCAGTGTGGAGTCTCCTTACAAAAGTTGGACTGGAAATCCCATTTAAACCAGCTATCCCCCTACTGGGAATTTTCCCGAAGGAACTGAAAATGTCACATCATAGTGATATATGTGCACCTTTGTTTATAGCAGCAAAATTTGTGATAGCCAAATCTTGGAACCAACCAAAATGCCAGTCTCCTGAGGAATGAATGAAAAAGATGTGATGTTTTTATATAATAGAGTATTACTCAGCTATAAAGAATGATAAACTTGGGGCCAGGGAGATAGCTCAGTGGAATAAGTGCTTCCTTGGCAAGCACAAGGGTCTGAGTTCAATCCCCGGTTCTGAAAAAAAAAAAAAAAAAAAAGAATGATAAACTGGAAGACTTCCTATATAATTCTTGAAGACATACTCATAGGTAAAATAAACCAGACCCACACTGTGTAAATATCGTATATTCTCCCTCGTGTAAGAAATCAAAAGAAGAAACAAAAATAGAAAGATATAACACAATTAAAAAGAAAGAGAGAACTTAAGAATTAAATAGTAAGAGGTCAAGGAGAAAAGCTAGGAAACATGACAGGGGCAAAACCATACATTTATATGCACATGATGGTTAAGACAATGATCCTGAGAATCTTCAGCAGGTCTTTGAAACTAGCAGTTAATTGGTAGGATTCTCACCCTGTCTAACTATATATGCTGATACCTGTGAACTAAGCAACCGCACTGAGGATAACAGTGTGTAATACTAGGGCCATGCTTGGAATGCCTGTCATTCTGGTCTTCTGAATTCCTACTGCTTCTAATGTCATATCAACTACTGCTATACTGTCTCTCAAGTAAATCTTTGCTTAAAAAAAAGTAATAAATGAAAACAAGAGACAAGAAAAAAACGTCATAGGACTGTCCTGCTACAACGCTGTATGGGGTTAGATTTCAAAATTTCTGTGTAACAAAATTTCTGGGTAAAAATACGTAATAGTTTATTCCTATTTTTATTTTTTATTTTTTCTTCACATTCTGTAGGGATTTAAAGTTTAACATATCAATACTTGATGGAAAATATCTGTTCTGTGTTATATCTAAGATGTTTGATATTCAGACAGACAGTGAGGTTAAACTCAACTGCCTATGTTACATTTTAATATTTATCACTAAGATTTTTAAAATGTAGCCGGAATATCATCATCACGTGCTGACAATTTCTCAAGATAACAATTTAAGCAATTATCATAAGTATTCTAATCATGTAAGGAGTAATTGTTCAGATTTGCAATTTTTCAGAAATGTCATGATTTTCACAGTTCATTTGAATCAGGATACGAGAATGCATTAAGCACAAAGAAGGGAGAGGAGAAATCAGGAAAGAGCTTGCCATGATAGGACAGCGAGAAGTGAGTTTTAGAAAGGGGATGCCAACTCAACTGTGATGCGGTTGAGGAGAAAAATCTTAAACTGCTTTGGAGGTGGTGGGTGGGGGCAAATGACTGGGTTTTGATCCCAGGGAATTGAGAACTAAATGGAACTCGAAGACAAGGTGTATAGATAAAGCCTTTAAAAGGTCTAGCTAGGAAGGAAAGAGAAGGGATGATAAACAGAGTGGAACAGTGCTGCAATTGATTTTTTTTTAAGATCGGAAAGTCAAAGAGCACGTTTAGTGCTGATGGAAAACATTAACAGAAAAATATGTTAAAAGCACCGATGCCGGATGCTAACATCTGAAAGAAAGCTCCTGAGTATACAAAAGAGGAGACTGAATAGAGGTGGAAAACTTCGCCTGATAGAAGCAGAGGTGTCTCCCGCACTGATGGAAGGACACACACAGACACAGGTGTCCACCTGGTCGGAAGCAATCAGGAATTTGGGGTGCATCTTATTTGATGGTACGCAGCAGTAACTGGGTTCGGGGACTGAGAATTATTCTTTGCAGTGATTCTGGCCATATGGAATTAGAAGAAAAGTGAGATTCGAAATAGACTTTGGGGAGCACGAGAGAGCACTAAAGGGTTTTAGAAAGTTAGTGTGCAGAATGGAGGATAATCTAACTCTGAAATAAAGATTTGCTCTTCCCTAAAACAAGCTTAAGAACAACACGAGTTGGAGACACCCTTCCTTGAAGCGCTGACAGCAGCCTGAGTTCCTGCAGCCACACTCAAGATTCTGCCTATTTGTTATAAAATGCATTTCTAAAATAGAATCCCGGGCTAGTGAGATGGCTCAGTGGTCTAAAGCACCTATTTAGAACAAGCTTAGCAAAGCACAGAGACCGTGGTTCAATCCCCCAGCACCACATGCCAGCCAGCCCCCCCCCCCGGTGGGCTGAGCCGGCCACACACACACACACACACACAAATAAATAAATAAATAATTTAAAAATAAATAAATAAATAAATAAAATAGAATCCCAAGGGCCGGCCAAATAGCTCAGTGGATTAAAGTACCTGCAAGCAGGTGCAGGGGCTGGGGTTCAATCCCTGGGCCTGCAGTGCCGGCAATGCCCCTGGGGTGCGCTGAGCTGGCGATTGAGACTGGGCATGGTGGTGCCCACCTGTAATCCCAGCTCTTGAGAGGCTGTAAACAGGCAGATAACTATGTCTGATCTAGTAGTGAGACCCTGAACATCCTGTAGACCTTTCCCAAAAAAAAAAAAAAAAAAAAAAAGAATCCCTCTTACCACTTCTGCTCCATTTAGGGTCCGGAGGAGAAAGTTCTTGATTGGATGAGAGGCCTAATTACCGAATTCTCCATCCCTTCTCTTCTCATGAAGAGTTGCCACAGTGGCTTAGAGTGGATGAAGCCAAAAACCTATTTCCCCATCCTACTCCTCAACATCTTGCCTATAAACACTGATTTTGCACACTAATAATCTCACCAACACCAGAATAGTTTTGAGACAAATGGAATCGCTGGACCTTCCCAGTGTCATCCCTGCAGAGATTACGAAATGGAGCAGCCTTTGGGGGACACCCTGGATTCCTATCCCAGGGAGCCAGCCACAGAGCATCCGCAGCATGGCTAACCTTCCCAGTAACTTGCAATTCCATAGTTTGTAAGGCAATCTCTGGTGACCGGAGTGCAGTCTTCATTAAGTAAACTGAAAAGCAAAACAGTGTGATATTAATTGTTGTGTCAATTCAAGTAAGCAACGTCCATCTGATTGATTTAGCATAGTTCTGAGTGTGACCAAGTGGATTTACTGAACATAGAAGACCCATCCTGGGTGTGAGTGGGACTAACTAGTAGTCTTGATGTGTGAATGGGCTGAAGATGGGAAAGGAGAAGGAAATCTCGCTTCTGTCTCTTCGGAAGAGCTCCAGGATTTGCCCTTGCTGGGGATGTCCATCTCCTGGCTTCCAGTGCAGGCTCTTTGGCTTCCAGTCTCTGCAGTGAGCCCCCAGCTTTCAACTTTCGATTGTAGCCTCAGGATTTCCAGAGTGCAGGCAGCCCTTCTACGCTCACATCCGAGACTGCAGGCGGCCACTGTGAGCCTGCTGTGTCAGTCCTTATAGATTAATGTATCTTGCATTAAATCTATTTCTCTAGTGAGCACTGACTGATACACACACAGATATAAATGATGAAAGTTTGCTAACAATTCTAGGATAGGCAGGCATGGCAAATAAAATCTACCGAGTCTAAACCTCAGGAGTCCTATCAGAGGACAGGGTCCAGGGAGGTCTCCCAAAGATGGGGCTGCAACTCACCCCACTCATCAGG
This sequence comes from Octodon degus, assembly GCF_000260255.1. Classification (NCBI taxonomy): domain Eukaryota; kingdom Metazoa; phylum Chordata; class Mammalia; order Rodentia; family Octodontidae; genus Octodon; species Octodon degus. The sequence continues at coordinate 2,822,519 of NW_004524678.1, forward strand.
CAGGTTGTAGGTTCCATCAGAAAAAAATTTTCAGGACTTATCAGTGAGAAGCATCAAGAGGTTTATTAGGCAGAATTTTAGAAGTACACATTTAGGTAAACTAGGGTGTGCACCCTCAACAGAGAGGTGCATTGTGACTTGGAGCTCACTGAAATTTTGTGGCCTTCGGTGTCTTCAAGACAGGTGAGCTAAGGTGTGTGTTGCTGCTATCTGAATTGCAATGCAAAACATCTACATGTGCAGGGAGCTGAGATATGCTGCCTCGTTGTTAACATGCTTCCTTGAGCATAAGCGTGGATTCTGTGGAACTGGGAATCTATGGAAAGCCCAAATTCAATTCACAGTGAAAGGTGATAGCCCTTTCTGCAGGGAAAGGGTGATGGCTTACGTACTGGCAAAAAGCACAGCCCAGAATTACTGTATCTTTGAGACCCTTTGCAATTCCTTTGAGAAGTTTGATGAAAAGGCAAAATGCACTGAAAACTTGGGTAACGCTATGTCCTGAAGCTGGCATTTCTTTTTTAAAGTACAATTTTAAAAGTATGGTTTTCTTTCCATGTATCTTTAGTTTTTCTATCCTACCTCAGTTACCTCTGAATTGCAGAACTATATGATAGGGCTAATGGAAATGGACTAGCCTAGTTAGCTATTTTTACTGAAGTTAAAGAAAACTACTATTATTCTTAGTAAAGAGTCTCACTGTATCTAACTATGGAAGTAACATATTTATATTTCCTTAAAAAATCTATTACAAAAAAAGAATGATCTAAGTTGAAAATATGTTATCTTTTCCCTTTAATTTAGAAAATGTACTTTAATTTTGAGACCCTGCCTTAAATATCCATTTATTGGCTTGAGCCCCCATTAATATTTGCAAGGAAGTGAATAGTTTTTCCCTTTTTGGGAACAATCAGTGAAATGAGCAAGTTGAGTTGTGACCAATAAGTTTTTCGAAATCTAAGTAAATCCCTGAGGCTTGGGTATACCTTTCCTGGAAAACTAATGACATACATTGCACAAGTGGAGAAAACTAAATGCAGGAAAATGGCTAGAAGATATATTGCTTTTCCCTGGCTTTCGGTGCTTTCAGAGAGAGCCTGGCTACCGAGCCTACCTCAGTTGAGTTGGTTGATGGTGTTCAAATATTGTGTCTCTGATGGAACATTTCCCAGCCCACATAAGTCACAATCACCTGCTTGGTCTGTGTCCCTCCATGGCTTCATTTCCATCTTTGTTTCTCACCATCCTATTAGCAATGTCTTTCTCATTTGCCAGTAATTAATGTGAGCTAATTTTTTGTTTTGGGGTTTTTTGTTTGTTTGTTTGTTTTGCAGTACCAGGACTTGAACTCAATACCCTGCGCTTGCCAGGCAGGCACTTATTCTACTGAGCCATCTCTCTGACCCTAATGTGAGCTAGGTTAACAGAAAGGCATCTCTCATTTTTATCTTCTGGGCATCAGTGTTCACACTGGTGCAGCCTTCAGTTGTTCAATGAATGACTGGCTTGATGTTTTGTCCATCTTTGAAACTTTTCATCAAGGAAATATCCAAACATACACAGAAGAGAGAGGAAAGGGTATAATAAATCCCCATGTTATACAAAGACTGGCATCAAACTCTTCCTCTTCCCAGCTCACTTGATTATTTTAAGGAAATGCCATTTAAACAAAAAATGCCTTCTTTTTGTTTAATGCATCAACAATGTTATTCTCCCTAAGAACAAGTACATTAAATCATATTTTTAATTCCCTTAAGATGGAAACTTAATCTCATCTTATACACTTTCAGTGCTTAAATTTCCTGAATGTCTCACATGTATCTTCTTTATAGTGAGTTCGAATCAGGACCCCACAAGAGCTGCACAGTGTCTTTTGCTATAGGCCTCTTAAAGTTGCTTTTACTCTGGAGCAGCTCCCTTGTAGGGAGGGCCTTTGTCTGTGGGGTCCTGTGAATTTCCTATGTACATAATATCTACCTTCCTCTGTTTGTGATGTGAAGATTGATCTATAGCTTTAATAACTATGGAACTAATTTATTCAATATTGCATTCCCCATTTGTCTTCCACCTCCTAATTTTAGCTGTTTCTTTAAAATGGGTATTTTGGGGCCGGAAGATGGCTCAGTGGAATAAGCGCTTCCCTGGCAAGCACAAGGGCCTGAGTTCAATCACCAGTTCTGCCAAAAACAAAATAAAATGGGTATTTTACTTAAGGGTTATGAAGGGGTAACATTTTAATTAAGAATAAATACTTGCGGGGCCGGGGAGATGGCTCAGTGGAATAAGTGCTTCCTTGGCAAGCACAAGGGTCTGAGTTCAATCCCCGGTTCCGCAAAACAAAAAAACAAAAAAAAGAATAAATACTTGCTTCGTTTCCTTTACTTAGTATTTCACATAGGAGTTGGTGTTCTAACAATCTCCAAAGGGGTGACTATTTAAATACACCCCCACACACACAGTTGTGGTTGAATGACTTCTACATTATATTTGTCAAACCTTGCTCAAATTATTTTTTTATTTTTATGTTTTTTTGCTCAAATTATTTTTGCTGTTCAAAATGGCTCATCTTTAACCAGTAGAAAATACAAGTTGTTCCTAATATTTTTGATTGTTTCCCTTCTTGACAATATGTTAAGATGTTCCCAGTTCATCTTATGCCTTCCCTGCTTCCGATCTGAAATCTGTGCTTCATTCTCTAAGCCTGGCTCCCATTAGTGAAATGATACCAATGGGACTTGCTACTGTCATTTCAGTGGGTTCAGGGTTCTGCTGTGGATCCTTTCTTTTTTCCTTGATACAAGATCTCTGTGGAACTCTTAACCATCTTGATCCCTACAGAAGTTTCAAGTGAAGAGTAAACCCTTGTTGTGCACAAATGTTCATCATCTAATTGTGCAGGGAGTGAAACACTGAACCTTCAGTACATTGGGCAGTTGCCAAAGAAACACTGAACACATTGAAATAAAAGTGTGCCTGTGCACAAATCTTATCTCTGATAATCTGTGTTACATATCATGTTTTAGCTTAGCTTGTGCAACCTCATTTTATTTAAAAGTAATTTTATTTTATTTTATTTTATTTTTTTTTGCTTTCACGTAAATGAAATGGAAGCCAAAGTTTACCGCTTCCTGACTAAACATTTGATCCACTATTTCATCAATCTAAGATTACTTATGACATTAAAGGTTTGTTCTACTCTGACATTTGATGCAGGAACTAAAACCAGCTAGTGAACCATTTGAACAGCTTTAAAACCACAACCTCTCTGCTGAAAAAAAAAAATTAGATAGAAGTTGCATCAAGGAAAATGAACCTTATGTTCAAGTCAGAAACGTCCTAATGGTGAGAATTTTTTTTTTTTTTCAGAACTGGGGATTGAACTCAGGCCCTTCCACTTGCCAGGCAAGCACTTATTCCACTGAGCTATCTCCCTGGCCCCTTTAATGATAAGAATTTGAGACAATGTTTAGCATGGTTGCAAAAGCCAGTTTCAACTAAATTCACCTATTGGAGAAGAATTCTTGGAAGTATCCAAATTCAAAGCATGCAGAGGACTATAACATTAATTTTCAAAAGAAAAAACCACTTCCCTGGATATGAGCTCCTGAGGTGAGCATCAGTGTTACAGAGATTCTTGTATTCATACTTTCGCAGTGGAAAAGCGACTTTTACCCTAAATAGCCTAATTTCCCTAATTAAGGAACTCTGGGGACTTACCAAGGTCAAATGAAAATCACAGAAAATATCCAGAATTATCCATTTTAAGTCTCTTTAGAGCCAAGTGTTTTTCTTTTTTTTTTTTTTTTTTTTTTTTGTAATAAATGGATGGGAGTCAAGAAAACTAAACAGCTTTATAAATGACAACACTAGAACAAATACATATTTAAGAAAGAAAAATATGGGCCAGGAAGATAGCTTGGTGGCATAAGCACCTGCCTGTCCCAGAAAGTTTCATCTTTTTTCTTTGTGGTACCAGGGATTGAACTCATGACCTTGTGCTCGCCAGGCAGGTGCTTACGCCGCTGAGCTATATCCCTGACCCTAGCTTTCTTCATCACTGGAGGCGCTCAGGACCTCACTGTTGCTGAGGACAGCTGTGGTACTTTTGGGGAGCTCTGGTGCTTGTGTGTTGCTTCCCAGCTCCAGTTCAGATCCCTCAGCCTGCTAGCACAGATCCTTTATTCCACTGGCATAGACTTCCTAGCTTCCACCACTGACCTTTGGGCCTTTCCAGCACAGATCCATGAAGCAGGGCTGCATGAGACTTTGTTCTGGGCTCTGGACCTCCAGCTGGACTTGTGGGAGGCCTTGTTATGAGCCCTAGACTTTCATCTGGACTCATGCAGGATATCAGGATCCAGGCCCTCAGCTGGATTCCTTAGTGGTTAGTGTGTGGATGGATTTCCTGCACTTCTTATATATGATTATTGGGTGATTCCTTATAAAATAATTGTATAATGTGTCCTGTATCACATTGTTCATCTTATAAAAACCTCAAATCACAACAGGTGGGTGGCACTCACACCCTTAATCCTAGTGTCCTTGATCCTAGCATTGTACCATGAATCAATCTCAGCATCACACACTGTAGATGCAGCCCCCTCTGAAAAAGCCCCACCTATGACCAAATGAGGCTTTGTGGGGACACTACACACAAGCCATGACAGCCTGGCTAGAAAAATTCTAAAGTAGACCAATAAGCATCTGATGTAGTTTTTGTAAAAGCCTCAAAATGATGGACCAATAACACAGAAGGGAGCGTCCCGCAACTAGACAGGCTGGAACTGGAACCCCCAAAAGCAAATGAGAAAGTGCTGGAGAAAGCTGAGTACAAGTCATGTCACTTGCATTTGCTGATAACCTCTTGGTTCTTTTTCTTTTTTATTTTAAAGAGAAAAAAAATGACAATAAAACAGTTTCAAAGCAGGTTAGTAGCAGAGTTACAATAATTAATATGTAGGGGGCTGGGGAGATGGCTCAGTAGAATGAGTGCTTTCCTGGAATGCACAAGGGCCTGAGTTCAATCCCCGGTTCTGCCAAAAAAAAAAAATTAATATATTGCAGGATGGCCAAATAGCTCAGCAGATTAAAGCATCTGCAAGCAGGCGCATGGGCCAGGGGTTTGATCCCCAGGCCAGCTGTGCCGGTCCCTCACCCCCTGGCGGGGTGCGCTGAGATGGTGATTGAGACTGGGCATGGTGGTGGTAGTGTGCACCTGTAATCCCAGCTCTTGGGAGGCTGTAAGCAGGCAGATCACTATGAGTCCAATCTAGTAGTGAGACCCTGAACACCCTGTAGACCCTTCCCTAAAATTAATGTATTGCATGCTGTTGTAGTAGCTATTTAGAGTATAAGACAGAGTCTTGGTTCTTTTTCTAACTGCATATTTTTAATCCAGTCTATTATGTAATGATATTTCTGTCTTACCAACAGTTAGATTCACACTGGTGCCTTCATTTCCTTGTAGAAACCAAGACCTAATTCCCTAAGATATTTAATTTGGCTCTCAGAGTCTTCCCTCCTCTTGGGTAAATATAGCAAAGAAATAAAAAGTACAATTTAAGCAACACAAACATTCAGCAGTTTGGATTACAGCTCTGCCAAAGATTCCTGGTCAAAATGCTTGACCTTTCTCAAGATCTACAAAATTTGATATTATTATTGTCTATACCAATGCAAGATTTATCTAGAAGAAATCTCCTTGGGGTTTTAAGAAAACAATGCACAAGTTCAATGCAAACTAAAGGAGAACTAGTGTTAAATATTATCCCCTTTTTTGGGTTAACCAGCTAGTGTGTCATTATACTGTTGTATGCATTTTTCATCTAGATTCTTAAAGTCTAATTAAAATGTATGTATTAGTTTTTCCTCCTAATGGTGAATTTACTGTGATAAAACAAATTTTAAAAGCAATTAGCTTTTTAGTATTTCCTTAGAACTTTCAAATGTCTTTGCCTTTTTAAAAAATTAAGTGATCCAAACATGATATTAAAAAGAAACTACAGGGGAATTCCTACTGCCCCACAGCAATTAGGAGCAGCTGCCCTATCTGGCACACACTTCTTAAAGCTGGGAATTACCTATTTCTCTTTTCTTTCGCCTTTTGTTGCTTCGCAGATTCTTCATCAGCATAGCCTTACTCCCACCCTGCCAGGCTCAGGGAAGAGGTAAAGCTGTGGCCGGGAGGCAGCGCCACACAGCTCCCCTCTGCCTTTCTAGGTGATCCTTTCCAACTCCCTGCTACCTCTTCAGCCCCCGCTAAATCCCAGCCCAACCCCTTCCCATTTCCTTTCTCTGAAACATCAAATGTCCTTCGTTATTATAAAGTCAACTATACTCCATGGGGTGGCTAGAACCCCTTCTGGTGAAGGCTAGAAACTGTGACCTCCAGCAGGGGTGTGTTTGTGTCACTCCCTTCACCCCAAATGAGTACAGTGAAACCCCAAATCTCCAGTAACTGAGTATATGCACTTACTTGGAAATAGGATCATTGCAGATGCTACTAATTAAGACAAGGTCAGATTGGAGTTGGGAGAGTCCCTAATCCAACATAAATAGCTTTCTTGTGAAGAAGAGAAATTTGGACACACAGATTTATATAAACACAGGAAGAGCATCACATGAAGAAGGACAGGGAGGTGGTGAGCACCCACAAGCCTAGGGGCATGTGAGGCTGCTAGAAGCTAGGAGAAAGTTCTGGAATATGTCCTTCCTGTTCTGGTTTATATCTCAGGGTCCTCCAAAGCCTGATATGGGCCTATGAGTATGTGGTACTGGCTTAGTCCACAGATTGGTTTAGCACAGTTCTGGGTGTGAATGATGGACTTACTGAGGAGAGGAACCCCCCCCCCCACGGTGTGGGTGGCACCAACCAATAGGCTTGTAGCCTTGAATCAGTAAAAAGAGAAAGGAGGGAGTCTTGCTGTTGCCTGCTGACCATGCCATGGGCTGTTTCCTCTCTGCCGTGCCTCCCTGCCAAATCGGGCAACGGTGGACGGAAACCTCTACAGATGATGAACTGAAATGAGATTTTCCTTGTCTAACTTGTGGGCATCAGATGTCTTGCCCTAGCAATAAGAAAGTAGCTCCAGGACACTTCGCTTGTAACCCTTGGAAAGAGCCAACTCTGTGGGTAGGTTTGAACTTCTAGCGTTCAGAACTGAGACAGTAAATTTATATTGTTTAAGACATCCGTTTTGTTATACTTTGTTATAGTGACTTTAACAAACTGATACTGGACTCCTGACATTAATGTTCTTTGAACACTCGTGTTTCTGTTAGAGAAGGCAACACCACTTTCCACTGAAGCGCGACCAGCTGTATTTCTCCTGTAACGTGGTAGATGAGTGTCTTGGTGCTAGGTTATATTAAACATTTAAATCTTTTTCTCATGAAGATCAACACCTCCTGGAGTACAGCCAGATGCCCAGTTTCTAATCCATCTCATGCTATCCCACACATGCTCTTTCTTAGGGGTCTGTTGACCCAGGAGCTCTTAGGCCTCAGATTAATACTTGCTGGATCTGCTTTTCTTCTGAATTAGAGATGAATGCTCTTAAAGTGTTTTTTTTTAAGTTTTATTTTTTCCATAATTTTATTGATAAACAAATAGCAATGAAAGTGTTTTTGTTAAAAGTATATCCTCCAAAAAAATTAAATAAATTTTTTTTAAGAATGTATATCTTCCAGGGGCCAGGGAGATGGCTCAGTGGAAAAAGCGGTTCCCTGGCAAGCGCAAGGGCCTGAGTTCAATCCCCAGTTCTGAAAAAAAAAAAAAACAAAGTATATCCTCCAGGTGTGTAGTGGTTGATACTCCGTGTGTCAACTCGGCAGGATCAGTTCCATGGTTCCATACCCTGGGGTGTGGGGGCCCCACCCTGTGGGGCAGGGAAGGCCCCACCTTAGGGTGGGGAGAACCCATCCTAGAGTGGGCTTCTGCACCCCACTTCTTGGAGGAACTTGATTGACTCAGCTGCAGCATTTCAGAGGGGCTTGAATCTTTGAGGCAGCTGCCACCAGTTTCTCAGAGTTCAATTCTTTGCAGTCAGCAAAGAAGGAAGAGTGAGAGCAAGAGTGAGAGCGAAAGAGAGAGAGAGAGAAAGAGAGAGAGACAGACAGAGAGAGACAGAGACAGAGAGAGAGAGACAGAGAGAGAGAGAGGCTTGACAGACACCGCAGCTGCTGCTGCTCCTCTGCTTTTCATTGTTTTCTGCTGCTATACACTGCTGCTATTTGCCTTGGAGCCAGCAGAGTATAGACTGAAACCTCCATAAACCATGAGCTAAAGAAACCTTTTCTTCCTTCATTTTGGGTGTTGGGTATTTTGTCCCAGCAATGAGTGAAGAGTAAGTGGAACAAGGTGCTCCCATGCATCTGTAGTGTTGTCCACGACTGGAGACCAAGCATGACATCCTTTGTCTTTCTCTACCTGGTCTAAGTTAAAAAGAATTGTTCAATCATCGGTTCTGCCAAAAATAAATAAATAAAATAAATAAATATAAATTAAAGAGAATTAATTGAGGTGTGGAGGAGACAATGATGTCCTCTTAGTTTTACTCCAGACTGTTTTCTTTTGTTTTTTAATATAAAAAGGACAGGTAATCCTTACCAAATGTTCAAAGGCCTATATGCTACAAAGAAAGGAGAGACCAGTTGGATAGGCAGTAGAAACCAATGACAAAGGCAATAAACTAACGTGTTCCATGGGAGAGGACGGTGTGGCAAAGTGAAGAGAGAAATAAAAGGTAGCAGGTGGTCAGCCAAGATCAAGACTGTCCCTAGGCAGTCACTCCCACCCAGATGGAGAGCTCACTTTTGCTTCTGTCTTAGGGCCACCATTCCTCCCGTGGTCAGGATAACAACAGGGTGCACAGGAGAAAAGCCAGTGGCTTATCAGAGGTGCTCATGCGCTATTATGTTTCTCTGTCCCGCTCACCCCCTTCTCTTCCTCTACTCCATTCCCATAGGGTACAATTTTGGTGAAGAAGGTGACATCACAGATACTACGTGGTTCACGGGCAAATTGGGATGGAGGCAGGTCAGAAAAGAAAAGGGTACACTTGTGATGCCATGGAGAGAAGACAGTTCTGGGACAGGGATATAGCTCAGCAGCATAAGCCCCCGCCTGGGAAGCACATGGTCCCAAGCTCGATCCCGGGTGTTGCAAAACCAAACAAACCACAGTGGAAGGTTGAATAGCAGGTTTCAAGACACCGATGGAGAAATAAGAGGTAGTATTCGATGGCACAGCGGTAGCTACAGTTAATAAAAACTTATTTTAAAGTTTGTGGAGGGGTGGCAACATAGCTCAGCGGACTAGAGCACCTGTTTAGGCAAGCTTCGGCCAGCGCAGGGACTGCAGTTGGATCCTAGCACCACATGCCACGCCAGTCCTACCCCTAGGGTGGACTGAGCCAGCCACCAAGTCCTGGTGTGGTGGCATGCATCTGTAATCCCAGAGCTTGGGAGGCTGAAAGCAGGAGGATCACTATGAGTCCAAGCTTTGCAGTGAGACCCTATAACAACCAAATACATCATTAAAAAATAATAATAAATAAATAATAAATTTTATGGAGAACGCAGATATAGTTCTTTAGGAGAGAGGAATTTGAAAGTTCTGAATGTAAAGAAATGATAAAGAGAGGAATCAGTACATATTGTATACATACGCTGAAATATAACACCATACTTCATAAACACATAAAATTATCGTGAGTTAAAAAGAAAGTGTAAATGATTATTTAAATTATTTTGGAGCTACAACTCTTGTTGCATAGGTCCTGCTTGACCTTGGTCTTGACCATCCAACAGAAAAGTATAAAAATGAAGTATAAGAAGTAAAGCTATGCTGTTATGTTGAGCTGTAGGGGACTCAGGTCAACAATTTCGGACATTGCCAGTCAAGTGGAAGACCCAAAACTATTATGGATTACTGGACTCTTTTAGAATATTTTGCTGAGTTAACATACCTATAATATTCAAATAACAGAACTTAACAAGAAAAGGGGATACAGATGAATGTCCATTTTGTATCTGTGCATTCAAAGTGGTTAGGATAGATATATAGTTACATTCTCTTAATGAATAGAGGGATTTGTTCTAATGGTGTTTATAAATAGGATATCATGTCCGCATCTTGTACAGCAATTAACCACTAGGAAGAATGTATGCAATGTGTTAATTA
>NW_004524678.1:2833037-2848606 GCF_000260255.1 Octodon degus
CCATGTACCTTTTGCTGTTTCTCCAACTGTAACATCTTGCAAAACCAGAGTGCAGTATCACCTCAAGGATACCAGAAGCAAGACACAGAACACTTCCACCCACAAGGATCACACCGCGCCCTTTTATAATCATACTCGATCTCCTCATCAATTCCTGGAAACCACCAGTCAGTCCTCCACTGCTGTAGTTCTGACATTTCAAAAATGTTATAAAAATCATACATAAAAACCTTTTGAAATGGACTCCTTTCACTCAGCATGACTTTCTAGAGCTTTCTTCGGATTATTGCATCAGTCATTGCTGAATACTTCTCTAACATAAACGTGAGTGTTTCTTTTCTTTTTCCTCTTAACGCACAGAATAGAAAGTCCAGCACCTATTAAATAAGAATGTTAAGAGTAGGCCTCCTTTGCTGGTTCCTTACTTTAAGAAAGAAACACTTAGATTTTCACTGATTATAACTTTAAGAGTTGGACTTCTGTAGCTGCTCTTTTCAGACTGAAGAAGTTCTCTTTCACTCCTATTTCTGAGTTTCTTCTCCTAAATATCTGAATAGATACTAAATTTGTCAAATCATCTTTCTGCATTGATCGATATAATCATGTGACATTTTTTCTTTCTTAGCTAGTTAATATGATGGGTTTTGTTAGTTTTTCATACATTGAACCAGGTTCCATCCCTGGATGAAGCTTTACTTGATCATGATGTAAATATGTTTTTATATATTGCTAAGGGACATTTGCTGTTATTTTTAAAGGACCTTCACACCTATACTCATGAGGGAAAAGTTCTCCAACTCGATTCCTGAGCACCTTTCTTTCCAGGATGGGGGCTGGGCCATGAGAAGCGTCGGTGTGGGTTGGTAGCAATGGTCGCAGTGGTAGCATTTCTTTTCTTTTTCTTTTTTAAATTTTTTTTTAAAAAACCTTTTATTTATTTATTTGGTACAGGGTCTCACTGTGCAGCTTGGACTCATAATGATCCTCCTGTCTCTGCCTCCTTAGTGCTGGGATTACAGGCGTGCACTACCATGCCCAGTTTTGGTGGCTGGCACAGCATGTGGTACTGGGGATTGAACTCTGAACCTTGAGCTTGCCAGGCAGGCGCATAGACCGCTGTCCCAGCTTGGTGGCAGCATTTCTTATGTGCCTTCCTCTCTTCCCTTCTCTTTCTCCCTTCCTGCCTCCCTTAGGTCCAGTCGGGTCAGAAAGATAAGCCACAGACACTTCTGGGAGAGGTGCAGGAGTGGGGGCTCTGGAGTGAGTGGGGCAAGTGTGTTGCTGACCATGAGGAGCTGGAGACAGGGCAGTTAGTACCAACCTCTGGGGTTAACATTATTTTTTAAAGGATTCCCAACCCTTCAGACACACACAGACATGATATTCAATTTCTTACAGAAAATGAAAAACCTACTGAGAGCAAAGTGTGTGCGTCCTACTTTTTCTTCTTTTTAAGCACCCCCTCCCCAAAATGGTTTGTGACTCTAAGACCTGGAAGACCTACCGCTTAGCCAGAGGGAAAGGCAAGTTCCTTGTACTGCTGTTTTGGGGACAAACATCTGACGTTTGTCGAGGCATTCTGAAAATACAGAAGTGCTAGTAACTCACACCCATTATCTTGCCCGGCACGACGACCCTCTGGGTGTACCATTTCCTCAGTCGGTTCTGCTAAGCTGGCTAGCAAGGCAGACGTTCTCTTCTCTAGTCATTCAGGGCTTATCTTCCCCACTCCTGCACAGGTCATTCTGGACTTAATTAATAACTCTGTATTCCTGACACACTGCTTTCTTAGTTGGGTGAGTGCTAGCTGGTGCTACAAAAATTCTAAGCACACAGGTTCAACTAGAAAAACTATGAAAGCAACGATGTTTCTTTAGTTCTGTTCTCTTATTGCCAGCTCACAAAATAAAGAAGGGACTTTATTCTATGTGAGCTGCAATTCAAACTTTTAAACGCTGAGGTCTGAAACTGGCAACATTTTCAAGCTCATCACTCTCCAGAGAGAAAATATGGTACCATTTTGGCTGACATCCATTTCACAGCTTTATAATATAGTCTCTAAAACATATTGTGACTTAACAGAAATTCACTTAAATTCTCATGTTTGCGCTGTGCTTGATCAATAAACACACCAACCAAACTACCAACCCAGCCTACCCTCAACGTCAATAAAACAGCCAGACAGAGTTAGTAGATAGGCAAATCCCAGGGGCCTTTCACTTCAGCGCTCTTCCTTGGGGCGTGTACGGGCCATTGCATGGCACCTGAAGCTGATAGAACAGTGAACCCTTCTAGAAATATTTGAAATACAAACCTAGATATAGAGCTTGGGCCCTGAACCTCAAATTGCATTAAGGTCTTGCTAAATCTACCTCTAATATACGGAACACGGTGATGTATTCCAGACGGTCTCATAAGATTTTTCTGATGTGTTACAGTGGTCCGTCACCAATCACGGAGGTTGCGTTCCAGACGCCCCGGCGATAAGTGAAAATCAGCGAAGTATCGACGTTATGTTTATTTTAGTATTCGTGTATATTTTAAGGCTTTATGAATGCTTCCCACATTCTTATAAACCTTTCCCACGCTTTTAAAACCACTTTTAATGTTCTTAACAATTTTGTAAACCTACTTAATTTTAACAGCACACGTATACTATACAGTACAGCAAACTCCCATGATATAGTGAAAGATCTGCGATAAATAATTTGGATTCATAGTTTGTGAAAACAGTGAGTCCATGCACGCTGAGCCGCGAAATAGCGAGGGACTACTATACTTTGGGGCCAGATAGTAAACGTATATGATATCATCAGGTAAATAGCTCAGACGCACACACTCTCTCTCTGCCTCTCTCTCTCTCTGTCTCTCTCTCTCTGTCTCTCTGCCTCTCTGTGTCTCTCTGTCTCGCACCATGACCTGATCGTTATACATTGTGTGCATCATTGAAATGTCTCCAGAATTGCTTCAGCAAACAGCAACAGTGATGGATTGATGGAACAGTGAACCCTTCTAGAGCTTGTTTGAAGCGAAGGGGAGTATCTTGACAGGAGCTAATGGCGATGTATTTTTAACTGTAATAACTTTTTTTTTTTTTTTTTTTTTCAGTACTGGGGGTTGAACTCAGGACCCTGCATTTGCGAGTCAAGCATAGTCTACTGAGCTATCTCCCCGGCCCCTGTAATAACTTTTTTAAAAAAGTTAAGCATCTACCATAGTTTTCAATCACATCTCATACAGAAATGTGTACATCAGTAATATGTACAGTTCGATGCTTTAGATTCTTTCTTTCTTTCTTTCTTTCTTTCTTTCTTTCTTTCTTTCGGACCCTTCATTTATGCTACCATCACCCTAGTGCAGGCAGAAAACGTGGCCATCACCCCACCCTAGGGAATCTAGAATCTTCAGTGACTCACCACTGTCACAATGATGGGCAGCAGGCCAGAAATGTCATCCTGTTCTGACTTCAGAGTACAGTGGCTGTTGGTGTTTGTTTCCTAGTTTTGTGCTGTGATCAACAATAACAACAACAATAACAACAAAAAGATGCAAGGAGCAATTTGGGAAAAGCCCAACCCTGTATCGCTGCGCTAATGGCTTGATTTCTGAGTTCTGCTGCTTTATCTAATAAAGGGATAGTAGTGGCCAGGGTTAGAGTGGGAAGAGAGGCCTGTGTGGCTCACGTTGGCACTCTCCACGGGAAGCACGCCTGGGTAACTGTCCCCTCAGCTGTGTATGGAACGGCTAACTTTCAAATGCACAAGGGCTGAGTTGGATGCTCTGGGCAACGCAATGCTGACTTCTCCGCACTCATCAAGAGGCATCAACTGGAATTTCTGCTGTTGTCTTGTGGGGCCACTTCCAGCTTTCCCATTCCTGCAGCCAGGAATAGCCCAGACCATCTGCCAGCTGGCACTTTTCTCAGGAGCAAAGAGGTTCTTCTGGAATTGTCGAAACTGTCGAACTTGTTCAACACAGGACATGCAACAGTCTGCTCTGGAAGAGGGTGATGTTGGCTCAGCTTTTAAGGCTTTGGTTAGTTTGTTCTTTAGGCAAAGGTTGTTGATACCTGCTGTAGGTGAAGCATTCATTGTTTCAGACACGGGGAATTGCGGGTGAGTCACACTGACAAGCTCTGGCTCTCCTAGAGCTCAGCCTAATGGAGGAGGGAGGTAGAGGGAAGCAGGAATGGAAAGGAAGGGCAAGGAGGGGGCAGAGTAGAGAAAGGTATCACATACAGAAACCTGGCAGTACCTACTGGACATGCAGTATGAAAACAATGACCGGAGGACTTTGAGCGGGGGCCAAGGAAGCCTTTTGAAGGAGACGGCATTTAAATTTAATTTCAGCAGGGCTACTGAGATAGCTCAGCAGACTAAGCACCTGCTTAGGCAAGCCCAGGGACTAGGGTTCAATCCCTGGCACCACATGCTACACTGGTCCTGCCTCTAGGTGGGCTGAGTCAGCCAGTCTGAGCTGCATGGTGAGACCCTGTATCAAATATATGAAAAAACAAACAAAAAACTTAGCTATAAAAAAAGAAAAATAAATAAATAATTTAATTTCAGCAGAGAAAAAAGCACTAATGAGAATAAGCTCAGAGGAGAGAATACCCCTAGCATGGGGAATGGAGGCAGTGGGTGGGGAGGAAGAGGCAGCTGCAGGCCTGGGGCATGGTGGTCAGGAAGGGAGGCAAGGCTGGTAGATGAGGGGGCATAGGCTCCGGCTGCCCTCTGGCTGCCCAGTGTTGCCCTACTCATGGCGGAAGTCAGTTCCCTACCATAGCCAGGGGACAGAAGAGGCAGGCACACACCTGGGTAGCTCCTGCTGCCACCCTCCTCTTTGGCCTGAAAGTGAGGTGGACAGCAGGAGGGTGCTGCCACTTGGACTGCTGCACACCCTGACTAGGGAGCCCAAATACAAGTTCTGAGGTTGTTGGTGACAGGAGCTCGTCTTGAATTTCTCGGGGGCACTGCCCATCGCTACGACATTCCCAGTGCCTGGGCCGGGCGCCTGAGCTGTCAGCCTCTGTGAGCATTTATTTGTTCTCTGTTGGATACACTAGTGGGTGGATATCATTTAAGGTGGGGCGTCCATTCATTTAACAGATAATTCCCATGTAACCAGTGTGCATCACTTTAAGTGTGGGATGCAGCGGACAAATCTCTGTGCCGGGGAAGCTGCAGTTCCGTGTGAAAAGGTCAGGGCTGTTCCACATTCCTGAGCTGCCCAGGTCACAGTGGCTCCAGACAGCCTTAGGAATGTGAGAATCTGAACTCAAGTTATCTAGCTTAGGACCCCCTACTTCCTCATGGTAGGAGACAAATGATCTGTGTGAGAGGTATGTGTCGCCCAGGAGTGAGCTCGACAGTAGAGGAATGCTGGGAGATTTCTGAGATGAGCTGTGAAACCTCAAGGCAAGAAACTCTGCAACTTAGCAAGAGCCTGGGTGCTCGTGAGGGGACTGTCAGAGTGACACTGAGCTTCAGCCTTGTTTGGAGCCTTACCTCGCGCGGGAGGGTGGTGCTACGGTTGTGGATGTGGTTGAAGCACACATCCTCCAGAAGGCAAAGCATCGGGTAGCATGAAGGCAAGCTATAAATACATTCAGTTCACTATTGCTTAAGGGGGAAGATAAAAATGATCTAGATGTCTAATTTTAGGAGACTTATTAAATAAATGATTATCTATACATGCCACAGAATGCTAGGAGTGGTATTGTAGAAGAATGCTGGTGTTTTGGTTTTTTTTTTAAATGTGTATATTGGCACAGGGTCTCACTACACAGCTTGGACTTATAGTGATCCTCCTGTTTTCAGCCTCCCCAGCACTGGGATTGCAAGCATGCACCACCATGCCTGATCTCAGTGGCCAGCTCAGCAGGCCCAGGGGTGGAGCCTGTACAGCACGCAGTCTGGAGAATCAAACCCCAGTCCCTGCACTTGCCTAGGCAGGCACTTAGCTATCTTGCTGGCCCAAGAATCTTTAATGATAGGAAAAGCTGGTCAGCACGCAACAGCTTAATAGTTAGAAGTACAGACTCCAGGACTAAATGTTGGTCTGGGTCATGGCTCTGCCAAGCACCAGCTACCTGAGGGTGTGAGTTCTTCAGCTAGAGCTTGGAAGAGTTACTGTCAGCAAAGCATGTGGAAGTGTTTTGGGAACATAAGAAATACTGTGTAAGGGCCGGGGAGATGGCTCAATAGAATAAGTGCTTCCCTGGCAAGCACAAGGGCCTGAGTTCAATCCCCGGTTCCACCAAAAAAAAAAAAGACTGTGTGTGTGCGTGTGTGCTGTGTGCGTGTGTGCGTGTGTGCATGTGTGTGTGTGTACCATTACAATCATTGGTGTGGACTGACTGTGTTCCTCTGAAATTCATGTGTTGAAACTGTCACACCCAAGGTGATGGTACCTGGATGTGGAGCAGTTAGGAAATAACTAGGTCATAATGGGACTATGGTCCTTACCTGGTGACAGCACTGGAGAGCTTGAGTCCTCTTCCTCTGCTCTGTTACATGAGGACATAATCAGGACGCAGCCCTCTGCAAACCAGGAAGGTGACCTTCACCAGATGCCAAATCTGTGCCACCTTGACCTTGACTTTCCCAGCTTCTAGAACTCTGAGAAATAAATGTCTGCTCCGCAAGTCACTCAGCCTATAGTATATTTTTATAGGAACCTAGACTGAGATAATCATATTCTGAACAAAACCAATAAGGCTTAAAAATGTGTAGACCCTAATTTATCATGTGTATTTATTCTGGCTCCCTTTCAAATTCCTATGAAGAGCACAGTAAGGAATTTAAATGTCTATAAGAACAAAAGGACAAGGGCCAGCCAGATAGCTCAGCAGACTGAAATGCAGGGACTGGGGTTTAATCCCCAGCATTCCCTGCTGGCCCCACCCCTAGGGGCACACTGAGACTGCAACTGAGACCAGGCATGATGGCATGCGCCTGTACTCCCAGTGCTTGGGAGGCTGAAAACAGGAGGATCACTACAAGTCCAATCTGTGTAGTGAGACCCTGTGTACCCTGTACTAAATACATTTAAAAAAAAAAAAAAAAGAACAAAAGGAAAATGTTGGGGCCGGGGAGATTGTTCAGTGGAATAAGCGCTTCCCCGGCAAGCACAAGGGCCTAGTTCAATCCCCAGTTCCGCAAAAAAAAAAAAAAAAAAAGGAAAATGTTGATGCTGTGCGTACATGTTTTGGCCAAATGTATCCATCCAAAGCCAAGGTCCTAATCAGACAACATCCGCACTTCTTGAATTTCTGACATGTAAAAATAAACCTGAAATTTTATCAAGTTTTAATTTTTAGTTGAACTCTTTGTTCTGGAAAGCCATCTTCATGGCTGGACTTAGAGCCCCTCAACTCCCAATGATGGAAAATATAACTTAGTGTCTTTATTTTCACCGTGGGTTGCATTGAAAATGGTAGATTGGAATCAACTTGATGGGATTCCAATAATGTAAATTTGGGAGTACAAATATTGGCTTCTTGGACCGAGATGAGGATCTGGAAGTGTCTCCTACAATTGGCGCTCAACGGGGCCAGAACACACGACCTTCTCAACACAATGACCACTTACTAGAATCACGTGCAGGCAATCCACTGGACCTTGCGTGACCGATTTAGAGGAATCTTCCTGAAGAGCTAAACTAATGGCACTACAGCGGTACACACACCCCGTGATTATAGCAGCACAATTCATAGTAGCTAAATCTTGGAAGCAGTCTGCATGTCCATCATGGCTGACTTCAGAAAATAAGCTGTATCTACACAATGGAGTGCCCCTTCGCCATAGAGAAGGATGAATGCGAGGCATCCGTAGGAATCAAATTTGGGACCCTGTGCTTGCCAGGCAGGTGATTGTGCTGCTGAGCTACATCCCTGGCCCTACTGCTCTTCCTTTTGAATTAGCACTCTGCCCACACTACTCAGGATAAAAACTACAGGTAGATTTAAAAGCTTCTGGAGCCCACGCTGCTAAAGAAATGAATTGCAAGAGGGTTCACAAGAACACATAGCAAGCCCTAGTATGGAATAAGACATAGCAGGGGAGTGCTTCTTATATGGCAGCTTCAGGCCTATTTCAGGGAGGGGAGGGCTGAAATCTTGCTATGAATGATTGGTATGCAAATAAGGGACTCAGACTCCTCCTCTCCTGATCTTAGCCACTCTAGAGTGTCACTTTCCTTCTTCAAAAACCCAATAATATGTGGGGAACTCAGGTCAATAATTTCTGACATTGCCAGTTAAACAGAAGACCCAATGCTATTATGGTCTACTGGACTCTTTTACAATATTTTGCTGAGTTTACACACCTATAATATTCAATAATGGAGGGGCTGGAGAGATGGCTCAGTGGTCTAAGGCACCTACTTGGAACAAGCTTGGCAAAGCACAGGGACCACGGTTCAATCCCCCAGCACCACATGCCAGCCAGCCCCGCCCCCTGGTGGGTTGAGCTGGCCACACACACAAAATAAATAAATAAATAAATAAATAAATATTAAAAAAAGAAAAAATAGGGTATACAGATGAATGTCCATTTTGTATCTGTGTATTCAAAGTGGTTAGGATAGATATATAGTTGCATTCTCTTAGTGAATAGAATGATTTGTTCTAATGGTGTTTGTAAATAGGATCTCAAGTCCGCATCTTGTATAGCAATGAACCACTAAGAAGAATATATGCAGTGTGTTATTTGTTGAAACTGTACTTCCGATTTGATTTGAAACTGTCTCATTGCTGTTTATCAATAAAATTTTGAAAAAAAAAATTTTTAGTTGAAGTGTATTATAAAATGTGTTGGAGACAAAGATTAGACATTTGGCATTATTGTGCAGAACCATGACTTTCTCCGCACTGTCACCTGGGCTCTGGTCACTGGGGCATGACTGGAAGGGTACAGGTGTCTCTGCCTCCTTCATTCTTTTCTCCCTTCTTGCATGCAGAGTGGGGGGGAAGGATAGAAAATGAATGTTTTGCCACCTGAAAAGTGTTGTCCTTATATCCTGATCTAGCCATGCAGCAATAGATAGATCAATTAGCTTTGAGAGTTTACATCATATCATCTCTGAATTGCTGTCGGTATCCCAATTTTTTGTTATGCAAAGATGGTGGCGAGAGGTGAGGGAGGCAACAGTGACAGAGGTTGTTGTCCAGAGAGAGGAAGGGGCTGGGAGTCTGATGTAGACCCCAGGGTCACACCCACAGGACGGCCCCTCCAGGCTTGTGCTTTATTCAGCTCCCAGGACTCTCTCAAGCCAAGCAAGTCAACAGTTGAGATTGACCCGCAGTCCGCCTCCCCTCCTGAGCAAGTTGGCCCTTTATTTGCTTTCTGTAGAACTTGAAGTAGAAAGGCTACAGCACCGAGAATTTTAGATATAGGAAGGTAGAGGAGTAAGAGGAAAATGCAGAGAGAGAGAAAGAGAAAGAGAGAGAGAGAGAGAGAGAGAGAGAGAGAGAGAGAGAGAGGATCAAGTCAGATCTGCGTGTTGAAGAGACGCCCCCCAACTACTCCAGCACCTCTCCTCACATCGTGCTTCAGGGGTGTTGGGCACATACCTTTTCCCTAAAGAAGAAAGTCAAGGTTCATTCTCTGTAAAATTGATTTTTTTCTGAAGGCTCCACTGCTTTCGTTTTTTATTTTCTTCATTGGTAGATGTTTGCAGTTTTTGCAGATCGCAGTCATCTTGGGAAGGCCTGCAGGTCATATTTCAGTTTGTTTCTTTTCTGCCCCTTTACTTTTCCCTGCCCATCCCCCACCCGTTTGATACTTGTTGATATTATTTGTCTTTGCTTCCATCATGCTGTATAATGTATACATTCATTGGGGTTATTGGGTAGGTGTGCATGGCACATCTTTCTTATTATTGCCCCCCATTCTCTTAAACCCTTTTCTGTATTGCAAGAGACCCATCCCCTCATCCCTTTCTAGCCATCCTATGTCATTTCCTTTGTTTGTACTGTGCCCTACTCCAATGACAGATATGGTATTTAAACTTGTGTGTCTGATTTATTTCACTCAATGTTATATTTTCCAAGTGCACCTATTTTTCTACAAATGTCTCAACTTTGTCATTCTTTACAACTGAGTAACTATATATATATATATATATATATATATATATATGTATGTATATTTTAAATGTATCTTAGTACAGGGTCTATAAGGCCTCACTACACAGATTGGACTCATACTGATCCTCCTGTTTTCAGCCTCCCAAGTGCTGGGATTATAGGCGTGCGCCGCCACACCCAGTCTCATTCACCCTCTCAGCACACCCCGGGGGTGGGACTGGCACGGCAGGCCTGGGATGGAACCCCAGTCCCTGCATCTGTCTAAGAAGGTGCTTTAATCCACTGAGCTATCTGGCTGGCCCTCCATTATACATAAATCCAACATCTTCTTTATCTGTTGATGAGTATACAGGCTGTTTCCAGAATGTAGGTATTATGAATTTTGTGCTATAAACATACATAGGTATGCAAGTGTCGTAGTATGAAATCTTAAGCTTTTTGGGAAGATGCCTGTCAGGAAGATAGCTGAATTATATGGAATTTCTAATTTCAAGTTTTTTTTTTTTTTAGAAATCTCTATACAAGAAATGATGTGTGAGCACTGACGTTTGGAGGCTCCCAAATGTGGAGGACTAGCTCACTCTTCAGGCTTGGTTCTTAAACATGAGGAGCCCAGCCAGACTCCCCAAGCATGGGAGGAAAACGTCAGCAGAAACAGCTGTCAAAACAAAACCAGGACCACTCAGGAGACTCAGCAGTGTAGGGAGTCAGATTATAGATTATGAAAAAAAAAATAACCTAGACTACATTTCAGCCAGGTAAGCTACTGCATGCATGAAACAAGAAGTAGGAGCTTTAAGATCAGGCTTTTAGCTGATGGAAATAAATTATAAGGTAGATTAGAAAATAGAACTGTAGAATTTTCCAGAATATAAAATAAAATGTTAAAGAAATAGACACAGAAACTTAAAATATACAGTAATGAAATCTTAATCAAGGAGTTTCACTATCCAGGAAAAATAATGAAAGGGACAAAATTATTTAATAAAGAGCATGAGGGTGGAAGTGAAATTCCCGACCTGACCTGGATGAGTTGTGTTCTTCAAAACCCAAGAATGAATTTTAGGAACAAACGGAGGTTGAGAGTAGAATATTTATTGGGAAAGAAAGTTTTGTCTGAGAGGGACAGAAGGTGGGCCCGAAAGGGTTATCCCAGAATCTATCTCTTCCGGGTTAATTTATAGGGCAAGACCATGTGGGGCTAATGTGGAGAAAATGGGAACTCCATTAGGTGGATGTGGGGTGGGACAAAACTACAGACAACCAATGGGATTACCAACACCATTGCTCAGGTAAAACTGCTTAAGTCCAGGACCAAATGGGGAAGCGAGTTATGAGTTACGAGTTATGTAGCAAGGGCATGAATGTAGAACAGGACTTTATCCGGTAGCCATCCAATAGTAGTTGGCTTAATGATTCTTCTTGGCTTTCCCAGGGTGATGATCAATCCCGAATGCTAATCTTTAGGAAGGTCAGCATTTGTTTGATCTTTGGTCTCTAGGTCTGGCTCACAGCAGGAGCATCTGTCCCTCCTACAGTTGTAAGGTATCTGGTCTTCTGTGTTATCTCCTTTGAGGGCCTGGTCCTGTGTGACTGCCTATAATACTTTTATGTAACTTGGCTGCCTGCAACAGAAGGACATGAATTTCCAGAGTGGAAATGGTCCACAAAATGCCTAGCACAAAGGAAATACACAAACTACAGTGTCACAACGTAAGAGCACCATACAGGCTGGGAGTGTACCTTTGCCCAGAGCACCTGTCTAGCACACATGAAGCTCTGAGTTTGATCCCAGCAGCATAAAAGCAAAAACAGGCAACAAACAAAAACTGTAGATCAACAGGAGAGCCTAACTCCTGCTAGGAGTTTTAATTACTAAGAAACAGCAAACTGCACGCCAAGGGATAGGAGTCCAGTTCGTAGGAAGCCTTTGAATGATTACCTCCCCATGTAAAAAAAAAAATGGAGTAGTACTTAAAATTTTTTGAATGAAAAATTGGACATAACAGTCAAATCAAATATGAAGGAAAATAAAGGTGTTTTAGTTGCTGCAATAAAATAAAAGGGTTCTTTCTGTTTTTCTTTTTTTGGTCAGGAAGCTGGTTGGAGGATGTGGCCAGGGTGGGAGGGCGTGGGGTTTCAAAATCTCAAATCTCTTCCTCAGCAGCTTCCTGAAGAGAGGAATATGGACTTCCAGGTCCTACATGGTCTGCCTCCCCCATCTCTTGGTCCACACCACCGCCATGGAATAAAAATGGAAAGCAAGGAGCATACACAGCTGAAATGTTCTAGCAGCTACATTTAAATAAGTAAATTGAAATACGTGACATTAAAGCAAATCATATGCTTTATTTAAACTGATCTCTTTAAATTATTATCTTCTCAACATTTGTAAGTATAAGAAAAGGTAAAGTTTTCTCTAGTGCCCATGGCTCTTTGGCTTACCTCAGACTCCATTTCAGAGTTTTGAGAGATTCTTGCAAAGATAGTTCACTTTCACACCCCTAGTTTGCACGAGTTGGTACGTATGTAACACTTCACACCACTGTTCAGACTAACCACAATCTGTGCACTAGGTTTTAGCTGGTTGACTCTGTGTGAAACAGAGCAAATAAAGGAAGACCAGGCAGAGCAGGCGTGTTCTACCTGGCCCAAGTACGCGACAGGAGGAAAGTCTGAAAAGTGAAGTGCTCGGGAAACTGCTACTGCAGGCCTGGCAACTGGGATGGGCTCAGGTCAGTGGTGCCCTGTACTGAGATAAGGAACTCCAGAGTGCCAGGTGCCTCCACCTGGTCAAGGTGAATGTTCTTGAATACTATGGATTTTCTCTTCTAATCTTGCAAAGCTGGGGATCGTGCGTGTGAGACAACCATTCTACCCCTGAGCTACTCCTCCAGCCCTAGTATTGTGACTTCTCATTCCTACATCTCTCCAGAGACATTTTCTATCCATGACCTCTTCCCGCACCTCCATCTCACCCTGGAGCTGGCTCCTGGGTCTCCTCCTCTCCTTGTCCTCTGCTGTCCCTTCTCCTCCAGTGGAAGCCCGCCCCATCCTGCACTGTGAGCTGCCTCTCCATCTTCCTCCGTAGTTGTCTGCTCACTGCTTCCAAAGTCTTATGTCTGGGTGACAGTTCTATGGCTGTTGGGACAAAATACCTGACACCCAAAATTAAGGAAGAGAAGGTTTATTTAGCTCACAATTTGTGGAGGCTTCAGTCCTGAATTAGCTGACTCCAAGGAAGGGTGGCCTGGCACGGGGACAATAGCTCAAGGTGGCAGAGGATAGCAAAAGCAGCAAGAGCACAAGTCGGGGAAGAAAGACTCTTTTCCTCCCTTATACTGTAAGCAGGCTGCCTGGGGTCGTGGGGGGTGAGGTGGGGTGGGGGTGGGGTTCAGGTGAGGGGTGTCCACAACATCTCCATGACCTCTTACTCAGGCCTGGATGTTTACAAAGTGAGCACTCTGGACCCCGGCTGAGTTAAGCTTGTGAACTTCTGACTTCTCAAGTTGACAGAATGTATCCACCATTACCTCCTGTGAAGCAGTAAGGCTCTCTCCCCTCTTTCCAAGTGAGGTTTGAATCCTCCTTTGCATACTTAAAACCACAACTTTTACCTTGGCTAAGCAAGGAATTATTTGCTTTATGACTTTATCATGAAACAAATACAAAGAACTGGAAGAAGCTCTGAAATTCCAGTTGTGGTTTTGTTTTGTTTTGTTTTGTTTTGTTTTCGGAACCAGAGATTAAACTCAGACCCTTGTGCTTGCCAGGGAAGCGCTTATTCCACTGAGCCATCTCTCCGGTCCCTCCAGTTGTTTTTAATGTAATCCAGGATCAAATTCCTAGCCACAGATTCTCCTCGCAGATACCCCGGGAATAAGGGTTGTCTCTTGAGAAATGGGCATCTCACAAACTTTAACGTGATTGTGACTGTCGTGGTTGCTCAGCTGTTGTCCCCATTTCCAGCGTTGCGCAACTGTCAGCCACATGTATAAAAAAGTAAGGTGTTTCTCTGGAAACCACAGCTCTTTAGCTAACCTTAGGCCCTGCTTCGGGGTTCATTAACATTCTTTCCAAAATTGTGGTTAAAAAATACATGCTGTTATATTTAGTCTCTTAAATTTTAAGTGTAGCGTACAGTTTGGCTAACTATAAGGCAGATCTCTGGAACTTTGTGATCTTTTAATTTTTTTTTTTTTTTTTAAATTGGGAATCAACCTGGGGACCTGTGCTTGCCAGGCAGGCGCTTGTGCTGCAGCGCTACAGCCCCAGCTCGGAACTTTGTCATCTTGAGTGACTTGGGACTCTACACCTACTGAACAGTAAAGGCTGAACATCTCCCCATCCTCTTAGCCCCTAGGAAGCACCCCTCAAATTTCAGCTTCTGTAAACTTGACAACTTTTTTTTTTTATTGGCAGAACTAGGGATTGAACTTTGACAACTTGTAATATCTCCTAAAAATGAAATCGTGCAAGATGTGTCGTGCAAGGGGGTTTATTTCACTTAGCATCGTGTATTCGAAGTTTTGTCAATGTTATGGTGTATGACAAAGTTTCCCGCTTTTACGGGTGCATAAATGTTCTTTTACATGCACGGAGTGTCGTGCATCTTTCTTATCCACTCACCCATTTAGGCTGTGTCACCTCTTGGCTGTCATGAACATGCTATATTGACACGGGAGTGCCAATACCTTGTGGGAACTCGGCTTCAATTCTCTTTTAATTTTTTTAATCTTTTATTTATTTATTTATTTATTTATTTATTTGTTTGGTACAGGCTCTCGCTCCATAGCTCGGTCTCACAGCGATCCTCCTGTCTCAGCCTCCCCAGCACTGGGATTATAGGCGTGCACCACCATGCCTGGTTTTGGTGGCCGGCACAGCACGGGGCCAGCATGCTATGGGGTACCAGGGATTGAACCCGGGTCCTGCACTTAGATCACCGAGCTATCACCTCAGCCCTTGACTTCAATTTTTTTTGCATAAATTTAGAAATAAGATTAGTGGAACAGAGAGTGGTTCTATTTTTTAATTTTTGAGGGACCTCTATACTATTCTCCATAGTGACTGCACCCCTTTAGGTCCCCACCAGAGATACACAGGGATTTTATCTTTTCCAAATTCTTGTGATCACATTATTTTCTGTTTGGTTTGGCAGTTTTAGGGATTGAACCCCAGGACTTACATAAATGCTAGGCGAGTGTGTATACAGGTATCCCTGAGTTAGCATCCCTAGCTTCATTTTATTAAAAAAAAAAATTCATCCTATCATTCGTGAGTGATGTCTTACTGATTTTTAATTCCATTTCTTTTACTATCAGTGACATTATTCATCTTTTCATACATGGGCTGTTGGCCATTTGTAATGTCCTCTTAACAGAAATATCTATTCAAGGGCCGGGGAGATGACTCAGTGGAATAAGCACTTCCCTGGCAAGCGCAAGGGCCTGAGTTCAATCCCCAGTTCCGCAAAAAA